>NC_090397.1:18410028-18726535 GCF_036365525.1 Heterodontus francisci | reverse complement strand
GCGAAGAAGGTTGTCGTCTTTTTTGCTTATTTCATTTCAGTTCTTTTTCAGGCTAACTTTATCAGCCACTCACTCCAAAAGGTAAAACACACTGACACACAACCAAAAACTTGAGTTTTCTGCCCTCTCAGGTGTGAGCTGCTGCTGGACTTGTTCAATCAAGGAGGAAGTAACAGGAAGGATTGACGAGGGTAGTACAGTGGATGTGGTCTACATGGATTTTAGTAAGGCATTCGACAAGGCCCCACATGACTGACTGGTCAGTAAAATGAAAGGCCATGGGATACAGGGGAATGTGGCAGGTTGGATCCAGAATTGACTCAGGGCCAGGAAACAAAGGGTAGTAGTCGACAGATGTTTTTGTGAATGGAAAGCTGTTTCCAGTGACGTTCCACAGGACTCAGTGTTGGGTCCCTTGCTGTTTGTGATATATTAATGATTTGTGGGAGGCATGATTGGAAACTTTGCTGATGACACAAAAATTGGCCCTGTAGTTGATAATGAAGAGGATAGCCGTAGACGCCAGAAAGATATCAATGATTTGGTTGAGTGGGCAGAAAAGTGGCAAATAGAATTCAAACCAGATAAGTGTGAGGTAATGCATTTGGGGAGGGCAAATACAGCGAGGGAATACACAATAAATGGGAGGATATTGAGAGGAGTAGAAGAAATGAGAGACCTTGGAGTGCATGTCCACAGGTCCCTGAAGGTGGCAGGACAGGTGGATAGAGTGGTGAAGAAGGCATATAGAATGCTTTCCTTTATTGACCAAGGTATAGAATACAAAAGCAGGGATGTAATGCCGGAACTGTTGGAGTATAGCGTACAGTTCTGGTCACAATACAGGAAGGACATAATTGCTCTGGAGAGAGTACAGAGGAGATGTACAAGAATGTTGCCAGGGGTTGAAAGTTTCAGCTATGAGGAAAGATTGGATAGGCTAGGATTGTTTTCCTTAGAACAGGGGAGGCTGAGAGGTGACTTAATTGAGGTGTACAAAATTATGAGGGGCCTATATAGAGTAGACAGGAAGGACCTGTTTCCCCCAGCGGAGAGGTCAATTACCAGGGGGAACAGATTTAATTGGTAGAAGAATTAAAGGGGACATGAGGAAATACTTTTTCACCCAGAGGGTGATGGGTGTCTCGTATTCACTGCCAGGAATGGTGGTTGAGGCAGCAACCCTCAATTCTTTTAAAAGGCACCTGGACATGCACCTGAAGTGCTGTAACCGGCAAGGCTATGGACCAGGTGCTGGAAGGTGGGATTAGATTTGGGCAGCTAGTTTTTTTTCCAGCTGGTACGAACACGATGGGCTGAATAGCCCCCTTCTGTACCGTAATTTTTCTATGGCAAAGGTCTGGCAAATGGAGTATAATGTGGGAAAATGTGAAATTGTCCACTTTGGCAGGAAGAATAAAAAAGAAGCACAGTGGCGCAGTGGTTAGCACCGCAGCCTCACAGCTCCAGCGACCCGGGTTTGATTCTGGGTACTGCCTGTGCGGAGTTTGCAAGTTCTCCCTGTGACCGCGTGGGTTTCCGCCGCGTGCTCCGGTTTCCTCCCACGGCCAAAGACTTGCAGGTTGATAGGTAAATTGGCCATTATAAATTGCCCCTAGTATAGGTAGGTGGTAGGGGAATTGAGGGAAGGTGGGGATGTGTTAGGAATATGGGATTAGTGTAGGATTAGTATAAATGGGTGGTTGATGGTCGGCACAGACTCGGTGGGCCGAAGGGCCTGTTTCAGTGCTGTATCTCTAAATAAATAAAAATAAATAAATAAGGGCGCGACTGACTTCTTTGCCCACATTTCCCTGTTACCAGGGTTCCTGTTCTATTTGTAACTTGTCATGTGACGAGCAGCATACTTGGTTGCCAAATTAGTTCTTTCAGTGCCCTCTTGAAAAAAAACTGGTCTAACATTTATTCAGTTTGACTATGAATTCCTCAAAAAAATTTTAATAAAAAATCGGTTCCATAGCAGACCTCTGGGGAAGGTTCTGGTAGAATGTTTGGTCTTGCAGCAATAGGGTAGGGGGAGAATGTGCAAACTTGCGGAAGTACCTTTTTTTTGTATTTTGGAAAATACATTCCTATTTTTAGACTCAAAGAAACAGGTGGCTGCTTCAGTGTAAATTGTATCTATAAACAACCTTAAAATATTTGCAAGTCTTTTAGTGTCGAAAGACCTTCAAACATTTCAACATCCATGTGTGCTGCTTCTGAGTTCTAGCAGGTGAAAGTGATGGAGAGGTGCACATCTCCAATGAAAGTGTATTGAGACTGAGATCTGCTGAACAATGGTGACTGTATGAACCATGTAAATAAAACTGGAGAATTGGTCATTGAGTTTTTTTTCTCTCAAACTTCAGAAGGAAAATGTAGTAAAGCTAGCTTTATATGAATTAGTTTTGAAGAGTTTCTTAAAATCGTTTTCAAATAATTTAAGAAAAACTGGAAATATCTGAACAGTGAGAATAAACGCAATTAGACATTTGTATTGTGAATATGAAACATTTTCTTTAAACAAATGTTTGAGTTCTAAATATAAACAGAAAGCTGGTGCAAATACTGATTACTCACTGACCATCCGGTTTGAAGCTGATTTCTAACCTCATTCATAAATATATCTAGACTTTTTCCTCCGGTAAAGCTCTTAAAGCTAATGGCTTATGTCACCAGGTTTTGTGTAGGGGTAACAACACAATGACTACATGCTTTTTGCAGCCTACTGCAAGGGAGCAGCTCTTAAAAACAGCAGGTGCTGGTCTGAAATAAAAATTAGGGACTTGATACTTTGAATGTGAAGCATTATCTGGATAAAGCTTAAAATTTACTTTCCAGCTGGCTTTCAAATAAGGTGGCAAAAGGCAGGAACTAGGTCAAAGTGCATGCTTTAAGTTGCAGATTGACATCTCTGTGCGCACTGAAAATACGGACTCAGTCCATGCTTAAAATCCAACATTTAGGGAATTGTTGGGTACAACGACAGACTTTCATTTGTATCGGACTCCTCACATGCAGCAAGGGGTTTCCGAATTCTTCTTGATAAAATGGAAAGGGATTTGGTGGACACCATGAATGGTGAAAGGGTGGAGAGGCTAGAATGGGGAACATTGGAAAATATCAACTGTGTGCCGAGGTTATTGAGGCTTGAGGTATTGAAATAAAAATCTAAGTATTAAGACACTGACAGTTCAATGAATGAACTTGTAATGGGAAATTATGTTTATATTTTATTTAGCTTAAAATTTTATTTTTTATGTTAGGAATTACAGTGGCTGTAGAGAAATAATGGAACACAAGGGTTTGGAACGTTGTTTTGAATGACTTGATGCATTCATTTGGTTAGCTTTCTACCCTGCAAGCAGATTAATGTGTGAATTCCAATCACTAAGTTGTCATCTCTCAAAATTAGCTGGAGGTAATTTGTTTCAAGTGTAATAAATTTGAATCACCTAATCAGCAGCAAGAGGTTTGTAGCGTAAATTTATAAAAATTAGTAAATGTCATCATATGTGGCCAAGTATGAGATGGCATATACTGTCCATCTTTTTCATATATTAGAGTATTTCCAATGGGATTGTTCACCAGTGTTGGACGATTGCACTGTTTTGCATTGTATGACTTGCTTTAAAGTATATAATTGGAGCTACTGGTAACTGAATAAGTTAAATGACTTTTTTATTCAGGAATTGGTTATATGTGCTGTAAAGCTTTTGCTGCTTACAAATCCTGTCGTGGCCTTGCTGTAGCTTGCTTACCACTCGTAC
The DNA here is from genome assembly GCF_036365525.1 of Heterodontus francisci. Classification (NCBI taxonomy): domain Eukaryota; kingdom Metazoa; phylum Chordata; class Chondrichthyes; order Heterodontiformes; family Heterodontidae; genus Heterodontus; species Heterodontus francisci. Next base: position 18,722,762 of record NC_090397.1, on the reverse strand, counting down.
TCTGGTCTTCTGACACTGGCATTGGTGCATATCGTCCTTTGCTGCCGCATCATTGGTCATAGAGCCTTCAGCGATCTCTGACCTACTCTGGAATACCCTCCCTAAAAATCCTCTGCTTGACAACCTTTATGCCTTTAAAACTCTTTTTCAAACATATGTCTGTGATCAAACCTTCACTCACTTCTCAACCATTTCACTAAGTGTTAGTGTTCCTTTCTTTTTCTGTGCAATGCCCTGAGATAATTTTCTGTCAAAGGTGCTGCAAAACACATATTGTTCTTCATTTGTTTTTATTCATTTCATGGGATGTGGGCATTGCTGGCAAGGCCAGCATTTGTCGCCCATCCCTCATTGCCTTATTGAACTGTTGCAGTCTATCTGGTGTGGGTACACCCACAGTGCTGTTAGGGAGGGGGAGTTCCAGGCTTTTGATCCAGTGGCAGTGAAGGAACGACGAGATATTTCCAAGTCAGGATATTGTGTGACTTGGAGGGGAACTTGTAGGTTGTGTTCCCATGCATCTGCTGCCCTTGTCCTTCTCTGAGGAAGAGGTTGCTTGTTTGGAAGGTGGTGGTGAAGGAAGAATGGTGAGTTGCTGCAGTACATCTTGTGTATGGTACACTCTGCTGCCACTGTGCGTTGCTTGTGGAGGGTGTGAATGTTTAAGGTGGTGGGTAGGGTGCCGATCAAGCGGGCTGCTTTGTCCTGGGTGGTGTTGAGTTTCCTGAGTGCTGTTGCAGCTGCACTCATCCAGGCAAGTGGAGAGTATTCCATTACACTCCTGACTTGTGTCTTATAGATGGTGGACTGGCTTTGGGGAGTCAGGAGGTGGATTACTCGCTGCAGAACTTCCAGCCTCTGACCTGCTCTTGCAGCCACTGTATTTATGTGGCTGGTCCAGTTCAGTTTCTGGTCAATGGTAATCCCCATGATGTTGATTTTGGGGGATTCAGCGATGGTAATGCCATTCAATGGAGATGGTTAAATTCTCTCGTTGGAGATTATCATTGCCTGGCACCTGTGTGGCGCATATGTTACTTGCACTATCAGCCCAGGCCTGAATGTTGTCCAGGTCTTGCTGCATATGGACATAGACTGCTTCAGAATCTGAGTTGTAAATGGTACTGAACATTGTACATCATTAGCGAATATCCCCACTTCTGACCTTATGATGGAGGGATGTTCATTGATGAAGCAGATGAAGATGGTTGGGCCTAGGACACTATCATGAACTCCTGCAGCAATGTCCTGGGCCTGAGATGATTAGACTCCAACAACTGCAACCATCTTCCGTTGTGCTGGGTATGACTCCAGCCGATGGAGAGTTTTCCTCCTGATACCCATTTACTTCAATTTGGGTATGGCTTCTTGATGCCACACAAATGCTGTTTTGATATCAAGGGCAATCACGCTCACCTCGCCTCTTGAGTTCAGCTCTTTTGTCCCTGTTTGGACTAAGGCTGTAATGAGGTAGGAGCTGAGTGGCCATGGCGTAACCCAAACTCAACATCAGTGAGCAGGTTGTTGCTCTGTTAGGAGCACTTGATAGCACTATGGACACCTTCCATCACTGATCAAGAGTAGACTGATGGGGCAGTAATTGGCCAGGTTGGATTTGTCCTATTTTTGTATACAAGAGATACCTGGGTAATTTTCACATTGTTGGGTAGATGCCAGTGTTGTAGCTGTACTGGAACAGCTTGGCTAGGGGCGTGGCTATTTCTGGAGCACAAGTCTTCAGTACTATTGTTGGAATGTTGTCGGGGCCTACAGCCTTTGCAATATCCATTGCCTTCAGCCGTTTCTTGATATCACGTGGAGCAATTGACTTGGCTAAAGACTGGCATCCGTGATGGTCGGGACCTCAGGCGGAGCTCGCCATGTGTTCTCCACTCGGCAGTTCTTTCTGGAGATGGTCGTAAATGCTTCAGCCTTTTCTTTTGCGTTGATGTGCTGGGCTCTTCCATCATTGTGGATGGGGATGTTTGCAGATCTTCCTCCTTTGGTTAGTTCTGTAATTGTCCGCCACCATTCACAACTGATTGTGGCAGGACTGCAGAGCTTTGATCTGATCCGTTGGTTGTTGGTTTGCTTAGCTCTGTCTATTGCATGCTGCTTCTGCTGTTTGGCATGCAAGCAGTCCTGTGACAACTTTTTAAAAATTAGTGTCTCTTTTGATAATGTGGGAAGTGTAGGTGGGGGAATGCTAGTTTCACTGGCAGTTTCTGGTTCTTCCACCGTTGTGTATTTTGTTTAATTTTTTCTTCTTACCAAGGTCTTCTAGCTATTGCACTCACTGCCTATCACGCCAGACAATCTTGTGTATCACTTTGTGATCTGAGGACAAATAAGTGTTCCCGAATCCTTCTGCTGGGGCATCTATTTCTGTAAATTCTTGCGCATTATTTATCTACAATAATGAGGTCACCAGATGGTGGCAGCATTTGTTCAACAGTTAATACAAGGTCTAAATTTAATCAGCATGGTATATAGCAAATGACAGTTTTGCAATGCTAAAAGTTTGTTCAGTGTTGGAGTTTCTAAGGTGTGGGATTGCCTCTTAAAATTCAGGTGAAGTAGCTGGTTCTGTATTCAGGAAAAAGTTGAGTTGTTTTCGTTAAAATGTCTGAAGTAAATTTATTTCATGGTTATTAACTGAACATGTTGCAAATGAGAAGAGGTCATCCACTCTTTCAAACCAGGATGTTTCCATCAGCTGAGGGATCTTGGCAGCTCTGCTCCAGTTCTGTTGTAATATTTAAATGTGTCAACCCAAGTATGCTGTGTCCCATATGAATCTTGACTTCAATACTGGTTCACTCTGTTCAGTGTCAGCTAGCTCCTGACTTCAGTCCTCCGTTTCACTTCTATCTTGTGCTGAAACCGCACACTTAGACACATGATTTAGCGTTGACAGATTTAAGTGTCCAAATTGGAGGGTAATTCATGTCTTGTATATAAAATGTACTGGTAGCATTGCATATAATTTGGGACATTTAAATCTCTACATTGTAGGCAGGGATTCAACAGTACTTTGAAATTCATCTTAACTATTGTAGAAAAAATAGCTTTAATAAATGAAAGATTGATTTTAAATCTGCTCCAGTGTGGTAAAGGAAAAGGGCATTTTGTTTTTAGGACTGTTAAAAGGATCGTTAATTTAAACGTCATAAAAGATATCTCAGAAAAGGATATGTCATCATGTTAACTTGGGCCTAACAGCAGGAGTAGGCTCTAAGTCAGCTGGAGATAGTTTATTTGAACACCTGCCTACTTAAATTGATTCGTGGACGTTGAGAGAATACAAGTGGAATCAATTAACTATGGGTTGTACTTGTAGGAACCCATTATTGACAAGCCATTGCCTCAGAGGTATGGCTCAAAGATTCAATTTTTTTTAAAAATCCAAGCGAAAGTTAGGATTGGGGAGAGACACAGCTCCACCATGTCTGCACCAACATCACCTTTTGCTTTCTGATGGTGCTACTTTAGCTGGAAACTTCCTGACTGCTTGCTACTTCACAACTTCATTTCTGTGCAAGCTTACAGATTTCCCATGAAGCAGATGACCTGGCTTCAAGAGAAAGCCATGCGGAGGCGGTGGCATAATGGTATTGTCACTGGAATAGTAACGCAGAGACCCAGGGATTTGCTCTGCGGACATGGGTTCAAATCCCACCACAGCAGAAGGTGGAATTTGAATTCAATTAATAAATCTGGAATTAAAAGCTGGACTAATGACTCCGCTGGTTGGAGTCATACCTAGTGCAAAGGAGGTCAATCATCTCAGCTCCAGGACATCACTCAGGATAGGCCCAACCATCTTCAGCTGCTTCATCAATGACCTTCCTTCAATCATAAGGTCAGAAGTGGGGATGTTCGCTGATGATTGCACAATGTTCAGCACCATTCGTGACTCCTCAGACTGAAGCAGTCTGTGTAGAAATGCAGCAAGACCTGGACAATGGCTTGGGCTGATAATTGGCAAGTGACATTCCATCGTGGAATTCCTCCACTATCAACATCATGGGGGTTACCATTGACCAGAAACTGAACTGGAATAGCCATATAAATACCGTGGCTACTCCCCAAAGCCTGTCATCTACAAGGCACAAGTCAGGAGTGTGATTGAATACTCTCCACTTGCTTGGATGGGTGCAGCTCCAACAACACTCAGGAAGCTCAGCACCATCCAGGACAAAGCAGCCCGCTTGATTGTTTGTTGATGGGGTGCAATTCACTCCCACCACCACCAATGCACAGTGGCAGCAGTGTGTATCATCTACAAGGTGCACTGAAGCAATGCACCAAGGCTCCTTCGACAGCACCTTCCAAACCCACGACCTCTACCACCGAGAAGGACAAGGGCAGCAGATGCATGGGAACACCACTGTCTGAAAGTTCCCCTCCAAGCTTCACAACTTCTTGACTTGGAACTATATCGCCATTCCTTCACTGTCACTGGGTCAAAATCCTGGAACTCCCTCCCTAACAGCACTGTGGGTGTACCTACCCAAAAGGACTGCAGCGGTTCAGTAACGTGGCTCACCACCACCTTCTCAAGGGCAGTTAGGGATGGGCAATAAATGCTGGCCTAGCCAGCGACGCCCATAATTCCATGAACGAATTTTTTAAAAAGCACCCCAACAATGACATCTATCAAAATACTTGGAACTTCATGACCAGCTTGAACCAATCATGAAAATATAACTTTTCATTATGTGGTTAGTCTACAATTGGCATTTGATTTCCAAAAGGTTATGCATTTCAGGTGATATTTTGTAATTAAAGCAATTGTAAATTATGCACAAACCCAAGTTGTTTAATCTAAAGTCAATTTTCCTAGTGTATCTATGATGCACATTTTTGTATTTGATCAGTGGGTTGATTTTGTGGGCGGGGCCTGGCGCGCGGAGCACTGGAGTCTGACGGATGTGCGGCTGTCAATAGTTGATGTCGGTGACAAAAACGAGACAAGGGTGTGACATGAGATACTTTAATAGTATTCTATTACGCAGACAGGGATATGATTGGTATCTGGGGGTGTATTATCTCTAGATTAATGTAACATACTGGGATCAATGCAATCTTTCCTATAGTGCACAGAACCCAAGATCCTTCAATAATGTGAGTTACACCACTTTACATTATTCCCACTACTTGTATATTCAGTGAGGGACCTATAACCATCCATCCTTCAGCACAGTTTCTCCAAAACTTAACCCAAGTTTGGAAGGACAAAATTTATAATTGTACTACTGGCTTCCACTATTCAAGTGAATTAACTTTTACCTGCCCATTGTCAGGCTATGTTGAAATCCCAGTGACAAGCATTTGTATGAGATTTTATAGCCATTGTGAGCTATAATGTTGCTACGAAACTTGAATCCTAAACAAGGACGCTGTCAAGGAACAAGATTGATAGTTGGAAGTTGGTTTCTTGGATGATGGATACCGGAATTATAACAGGCAGATTTCAAGGAAATAGAGTTTTTATTCCTCGAATTATATCGAGCCCATCAGCTGTCGATCTGCCTTTTCAACTCCGGAGTAAACCGTTCCCAATTAGACTATCATATTCTATGACTATTAACAAGTCACAAGACCAGACTCTTGACACAATTTTGTATTTAAATTCCTAGACCTGTTTTTACATATGGGCAACTTTATGTAGCATTTTCCAGAGTGAGAAGTTTTGATTCTGATGAAAGAATAACCAGAAATCATATATTTAAAGAAGTATTGTTACAATAACAATACTAATTTGACTGCAAAAGTTTTGTGAGTCTCTGCTAGTCAAAAATGATTGTCTGCTTTGCCAAGGTTCGTGCCTGAAGTTTCTTTAGGAAAAAGAGCTCATTAAAGTTAAATATAGAATTAAAGCTTTGGAAATTAAACAAGGCATTTCCCCAAATTCAGGTCTAAATTCACTTTCCACTTTTCTGCTCTGACACTGTACAGGTTTTTATTGGCACTTATAGCATAAGAAACAGCAGTGACAGGAAAAATGAGTAAGAAATCTAGGTAATATAACTTAACTGAAATTTTAAAAGCCATTTAAATATAGGCTTGGGACTAGAAACTGTTTGACATTAGATTTGAATAAGTCAGAGATTAAATCAGAACTCCGTCTTGTAGAATGACAACTGCTTTTTGTGAGTGCTTTACCTGCCTTGTTTCTGTGTACACTAATATATATTAGTCTAACCTGTTGCGCACATTTCCTGGAATTGTAGCATTTATGGCTTCTAGCTCTCATTTTTCAGTTGCTCTTTTCATCTCGCTGCACTTTAACTCAATAGAATTATATCTAAATTTAATCTCAGCAGCAACTTACATTTGCAGTGTCCTTAACATAGAAAAATGGCATTTAACAGAGGTAATCTGACAAAAATGGATGCAGAGCCAAATAACGATATTAGGAGGGATGGCCAAATACTTGGCAAAAGAGGTGGTTTTTAAGGAGGGAATTAGAGCGTGGGGCTGAGATGACAGAATCATGGCTTCCAATGGGTGAAAGTGCAGAAGTGCACAAGAGGTCAGAGTTGGAGGAGCAGAGAATTTTAGGGTTAGGGGCCCAAGCCTGGAGGAGGTTAGAGATGGAGAGTAATTGAGGCCAGGAAGGGCCTATGGAAACCTTTATCACTTATCTCTGTTTCTCTAAATCCTTATGTGACTGTGGTCCTCTCAGTGTCAACCACGATTGAGCACATTTTTCTCTTGCACAAAAAAAGTTTTCTCTGACTCAGTGCATAAATGTTCAGCTTGAAATTTATTATCGACTTGTTCTTCACTGCCTGGTAATGCTAGTTACTTTCTCTGCTGGCTGATCCTTGAACCATGTCCCAGTGACCCATAATTAGTTCCCACCTTGCTAACAAAAAGTATAAATAAGTTAATTAATAAATATAAATTTATAATTAACTATAGCTAATTTTGTACATATTTAAACATTCTGATGATCTATTCTATGGGAAACTTCATTTCGCATGGTCGCAGTCCCCATCATTACTTGGGTAATGTGGTTCATACACAGTGGTTTGATATCCTGCTATCTTCTGATCTACACGATGATGGCATCATTATTTGAGTAATGTGGTTCAAACACAGCAGTTTCATTTCCTGCTGTCTATAATTCTAAAGCATTATGATATCCTCCCACGACATTACATTTCCTCCGTTTTCTTCTTAAGCACTTATTTACTATTTTGCCAATATTTTACTAAATTAATAAATTTCTCTCCATGTCATTGCTATAATTGCTACATAGAAACAATTGAACCAACAATGCATGTTTATTATAATAAAGTTCCATCCCAATTTACCACCTCATTTTCCATGACAAATATTTTATGCCTTGCAAATACCACACAATACCAACTGATTCCATGTTTATATCACATAACCTGTAATGAGTTGGATTTCATCAAGATGGCTCCTGGGCTGGAAGCTCCCTAGGAAGCTCCCTTGCTGTTCAACTCTATCCATGGCCATCTGCTCCCATCCCTAACGTTTTCTCCCCCAATCTGCCCTCTTAAACTGTTTAAATTCCCCTGGCTCTTTAAATCAGTTCATTTTAGCCCTATCTAAAAGTTAACAGTTAGTTTAGTGTATGTTACCTGGGCCCACTGCCCTCCCCCAGCCACACCTGCTCTTTGTTTTCTCAATGAAATTGATCCGGATGAAACTGACGAGCACAGCTGTCGATACTTTAATCTCCGATCCTGCTGTCTTCACCGCCCAGAGTGTCTGCAGCCACGGCATGCGGTAAGTCCATTGAGGTGAAGAAGGAGCTGCGGGACCCGAGAGAAGTCCTGTGAAAAGGTGCCCCGAACACCCAAAACATCCACGAACGGCCCCCCCGGCCGCAACTTCAAAGCGCCCGCGGGAGATGGCTCGGAGAGCATCTGCAGCGCACTGTCGGCAATGCTGCATGCCTTTATTTAAACCACTGCAAAAAAAAAACCCTTAGCAAATGTAATCACCTCTAAGTCTGCCAAATGATGCTTCACCTCCCGAAGGACGTGGATGAGCTTTCCGGACGTCGATGGTGAGCACTGAGGAAATGGCTTATTACCTGCACCAGATTCCACCCCCCCTCCCCCCCCCTTTACCCCCCTTCCACCCCCCCCCCACCCCCGTCCCCTTCCCTGCTCCACCCTCTCAGCTCACCCCCTCACAACCCCGTCCCAGCCCGCCCCCCCCTCGCACCATCTTCACCCCGCACCCCCTTCCCCTGCACCCCCCCCCCACCCCCTCCCTCTACCCCTCCCCCTTGCATCCCCTCCTCCCACCGGCACCATCCTACACCTGTGTAGGGGCCCCAACAACCCCACTGCCTTGTGGGCGTCTCGGGAGAGACCAAGGCTAAGGGAGTAAACCCTAACAGAAAATCCGGAGCGGAACCCCGTAGGCGGTCATGTGTCACCTTTGGCATGTTTCCGGCAGTTCCTGCAGCCATACTGGTGCCAAACGTCGTGTCCTGCACTCCTTTGGACCCCACCAGAAAGGCCGAGAGGGGGGTTTTGACGACTGGGCAACTCTCAACCTCCATAAATTTGCCCAGGCATGGCATGCATGTAATGAGTTACTCTGCTGAAATACAGACGTGTGATCCTTTTTGGCTATAAGGTACAACTGTTCATGAACTCCTATGCTCTTGCATGATTCGGCCCTGATTCCGCCTGTATATCATCCCCTCTGCCTCTTGCTTGGTCTCCACTTCCTATCATTCTGCCACATTCCCCTCATGATTTGCTTGATAGAAAGGAAACATCCCTGGTCTCACCAACACATCATCTTTGCAGCTAATCCAAGTTCTTTCAGTGCTTTGAACAACGGCTTGCATTTATATAGCACCTTTAACATCGTTAAACATTGCAAGATGCTTCACAACAATAATTTATATTTATATAATGCCTTTAACATAATAAAATGTCCCAAAGTGCACATGAATGTTGGGCAAAATTGGACAACTAACACTTATTATAAGGTGATATCAGGAAGATAACAAAAAACTTTTAAAGAGCAACTTGGAGGAGAGAGACTTAGAGAAGCAAAGAGGTTTAGGAAGGGAATTCCAGAGCTTAGAACCTAGGCAGCTGAAGGCACAGCCACCAGTGGTGGAGTGATAAAAATTGGGAATGTGCAGGAGTCCAGAATTAGAGAAGTGCAGAGATTCTGAAGGCTTGTAGAGCTTGAGGAGGTAATAGAATAGGTTATGGAGGGATTGAATTTAAAATTAACTCCCGATCCAGCAACACCATGTAAGTCGGTGAGCATGGGGATGATGTTGAATGGGACTTCGTGTAAGTTCGGATGCAGGTAGCAGAGTTTTGGATAGGCTCCAGTTTATGTAGAATGGAGGATGGGAGGCTGGCCGGGAGAACACTGGAATAGTCAAGTCTAGAGGTAACAAAGGCATGGATGAGGGTTTCAACAGCAGTTGAGCTGAGATGGGTGTAGTCAGACAATGTTACGGGGGTGAGGTAAGCAGTCTTGAAACAGAGATATGGTCAGAAGCTTTTCTTAGTTAAATCAATGAGAATGATCTGGTTCAGACATGGACATTTGCCAGGGAGAGGGATGGAAGTGATGTCTAGGGACCAGAGTTTGTGGTGGAGTCTGAAGGCTTTAATCTTCCCATATTTGGTTGGAGGAAATTTTTGCTCATCCAGTACTGGATGCCAGACAAGCAGTGTGACAAATCGGAGACATTGGAAGGTTTGAGAGATGTGGTGTTGAGTTGAGTGTTTTCAGTATGCATATGGAATCTGATGTGTTTTCGATGGGCAGCATGTAGATGAGAAATAGGAGGGGACCCAATATAGATCTTCTGGGGGACACCAGAAATAACAGAATGGGAGCAGGAAGAGAAGACATTGCAGGTGCTTCTCTGGCTTCAAATGAATAGAGAAGAATGGGACTGGCCCATTCAGCTGGACGATAGAGAAGTGTTGAAGGAGGCCAACACTGTCAAACACTGCAAACAAGAGATTGAGGAGGGATAGTTTACCACGGTCACAGTCATACAAGATGTGATTTGAGACATCTGTTTCGGTACTGTGGTGCGGGCGGAAACTTCATAGAAATTGTAGAAAATTTACAACACTGATGGAGGCCATTTGTCACATCGCTGGTTGATGAATTGCTAACTAGCCTAATCCCACTTTACTGCAAGTTAGTCAGATATGACTTTCCCTTAACAAATCCATGCTGACTTTCCTTGATTAATCTATGCCTTTCTAAATGAAGGTTTATACTGTCCCTCAGAATTGATTCAACAATTTACCCACAACTGAAGTTAACCTAACTGGTCTATAATTACTTGGATTATTTCTTCCTCTCTTGTTAAGCAGTACAACATTGGCATCCCTCCAATATTCTGGCACCATTCCTGTAGCCAGGGAGTAGTGAAATATGATGGTCAGAGCCTCCGCACATTTCTCCTTTGCTTCTTTTAACAACCTGGGATATATTTCCGGGCCTGGCAATTTATCTACTTTCAAAGGCGTCAAACCCTTTAATACTTCTCCCTTACAATGTTTATCCCATCCAATATTTCACACACTTTCTCCTTAACTACAACATTATCATTGGGCCTCTCTTTTGTGAGGCACTCGATTAGAGGGATTCAAATATGGATTTATGGAAAAGATGGGCACGGATTTAGGAGGCAACAACACGTTCAAGTACTTAGAGGAAAGGGAGATTGGAGATGAGGCAGTAGTTTGCAAGGACAGATGAATTTAGGGTGGATTTTTTGAGAAAGTGGTGATGACAGCAGATTTGAAGGGGAGGGAGGCAATACCTGAGGAAAAGGAACTGTTGCTAACATGGGAGCCAGGAACGGCATTTGGCTCATCAGTTGTCTACTGAGAGTAGGGTCTGGGGACAGGAGGTGGGTCACATGGACTAGATGAGCTCAGAGAAGCATGATGGGAAATTGAGAAATTAGAGAAAGATGCAAGGAATGTTGGGTAAATTTTGCCTGGGCTGGGGGAAGTGGCAAATGCTTGATGGTCTCAATCTTTATAACAGAGGTCTATGGGCTCCTCACTTGGTATTGAAGGTGAGGATGGAGTAGGCAAGGAAGATAGATTTCAGGCAAGTGCTTGTAGTGGAGAAGAGAAACTGGGGGTTATCTTTGCGTTCCAGTATAATGTTGGAATTGTGAGCAGTTTTCTCAGGCGAGCAGAACCTGATAGTGCTTAATACGGTTCAAGTTTGTGTCCCTTGGACTTAAGGGAGTGGAGATGAGGGCCATACCAGGGGAAATGACCAGGGTGAGTGGGAGTAATACTTATAGGGATAGGGGAAAGGTGAGGGTGATAATTGAGCAGATCGGTAGGTGCATAAATGTCATGATGGCCAAAGGCTAAACAGTTGGGAATTTGAAAAGACAATTGTAATTGACGTAGGGGCAGTGTTTTTTGCAGGGGTGGACACAAGGAAGTGAAATTGGGAGGGGGAAGGAGGATGTGCATGGAGAGGGATATAAGAAAATGGTGTTGCTTTATCTGTGCTTGACACGATGGGAGCAGCGAGGCCACATGAGATTGCAAGGTTGAAGGGATGGCTGTGAATATGGGTGGGGATGTTTATGTGGAGGGAGAGATTTGGGGAGTACAGGGCAGTGAACTCCGAGAGCATGAGTTTAGATGGAGGTTGAAATTACCAAGGATGGGAAGTCACTCAGCGCAGAGGCAGAGTGTGGAAAGCAGTGAAGATATCTTGGTGAGAAACTTGGAGTGGTACTTGGGTGGGCAGTAGACAATGAGAATTTTAAATGCGAGGCAAGAGGAATTGAACAAGGTGAGAAGCTCAACGAGGAGATGTTGCCAGAGGAGTCGGGGGACAGGCAAGGTATGATTTGGTTTTGGGGCTAAACCACCGCTGTGGCAGTTTGGGCGAGGCAAATGGAAGGTTCATTAAGAGGGAAGATGTCATCACCCCTCAGCCAAGTTTCCTTTAACGCCATAATATTGCAACCATTTACAATACGCTCCTGAATGGTAGGGCCTTGTTCACAAGTGAATGGATGTTCTGGAGGGATATGCGGAGAGGGGCAGTGAAAGTTAGCATGCTGAAGGGTAGGGATTTAGGAGGGCTGTGTACCTGAGAGGGGAGAAGCAAAAGGAGGCAAGACAGCAGGAGTGGGGGGGTTAGGAGGGATTGGAAAAAAAAGGGGAAATAGAAGTGATGGCCTCATCTCTGTAGGGGCAGCCAAAACACACACGTGAATGGACAGAGGGAAACTCAAGCTACATGGGCATGGTTACATGCAAGATTAAGACTGATATATCATAATAAATGGGGGAATAGAGAGGAAGCAGTAGGAGGGAGTCCAGAGTTAAACATAGGTCCTGTGGTTGAATAAAGTTAACACAGGTAGGGTGGAGTTAAAGACCAGCACATGTCCAGGTGTGGAGGGCAGGTGAGGCCAGAGCTATCTGTAGGGCAGAGGACTGAAGGAGGTGTTTCTGTGGAACCAAAGAACCAGGAGCCAGGAGGAATGCAGAAAAGATCACTGGCCAGAAATCGGCCACAATTCCTAATATTGAGCTAAGCAAATCCAAGAGCTTCACGGCAACTCCACTCAGAAACCAATCTATTTCAAGGCCGCTGTCTTGGGGCCCCGTCACACTGTTTCCATCCACTGCCTCTAGGTTACAACAAATTACCTACCCAGAATGAGCAGTCAGCATTAGCAAACAGCCAGCAGTGCCTGTGGAAGGATTCCCTGGGATCACTGTCTATTACTTTTTAATGAAGCAAGTTAATGCAATAGATCAAAAAGCCAAATTAGTAAAGCACTGCTCCACCCACCATTGCTGCATCTGTCATTCCTGCTCCTGAGCACTGGCCAGTGACTCTGATCATCAGACAAGAGCAGGATTGGGCTCGGTTGTGAGAAAAAGCATTTATAATTCTCCAAAAGGGGAGACTTGAGTGATTACTGCCACCATGTGGTTGAAGTTCTGCGATCGCACTAAGACAAATCACTTATTTACAAAATAGAGTCAAAAAGAGCCTGTCAGAAGAAAGACTTTTAAATTCTAGAGATCTGTTTGATCTCTTGAGGCATTGCTAATGGTGAGTCACTGTTATGAAGGAGAGAGAAGCATTGTTCCATTGAGAGTATTTGGAAAGACATTTATGAGAGGATACTCCAGGTAATGAAGTTCTTCACTTTATTGGTCCCTGTGAAATAAATGTTTTTCATGTGCTGGTATGTAGAACACATTTTACTTTTTTAAAACTTGTTTACGGGAAAAAAGCAAATCCAATTATTTTGACTGCTTGTATAAAATGAGTTGTTCGGATGAGGGGAATTTGCATCCACAGAAATTTTCCTTCAATACCCAACGCATAGAGTGCAGAAATTACAATAAACATCAGAAACTGCATTCCCCATGAAAAATGCCATGGGAGATGCAGCAGTATTATAGTTTTATAATGCCACTTGCTGCTGCATTGGCTGTCTTATATTGGTTAATGCATGAAACCAAGTTACAGCAGTGCAAGCGACTGTTATAAAGTTTATTGTTAAATACAGTTCTTGGGTCACTAGCTTTATGTACAAGTATTTTTCAGATGTTATTTTGTTTAAAGGCCAGTGTATTATTTTCACGATTACAAGTTTCAACATGACCCGGGTCATGTCATTTGTTGAAAAAAAAATTCTTGCCAAATGCTTGTTCATGAAATGCCTCTTTTTTTTCCAGCAAATTCCTTAAAACTGCATTTACATTCCCAAGTTTACTATTTTCTGGATGCAGCTCTACTGATGTAGTTTGATTATTCTGATTTGCTGATTGGCTTCTGAAGCCTCCTAAAACAAATGTAGATGCCCAAGCTTGCATGTGCACAGTTTTAAAGTCGCAGATACTGACTTTCTCGGTCCACTAACCTCCTCAATAACAGAATTTCTAAGAGATGACCGTATCTGTGGAAAACCAAAACAGAGACAGCTCCTTATGCCAATGGCTTTTAACTTGAGTTTCTATTGGCAGCAAGACATTGCCTTGCTTGAAGTACCATTTTGTTGACTTTGTTGACTTTGCTGGCTTACTGGTGTAAGTGTACTAGAAATGTTTTTTTAAATCAGCCTTATTTTAGTAAACCGTTTATTACATAAACTAATTTTTTTTATTTGTTTCATGGGATGTGGGTATCACTCGCAAGTTCATCATTTGTTGTCCATTCCTAATTACCCTTGAGAGATGGTGGTGAGCTACCTTCTTGAACTGCTGCAGTCCATCTGGTGCAGTTACACCCACAGTGCTGTTGGGGAGGGAGTTCCAGGATTTTGATCCTGGAAGGAATGAGCGTGTGGCTTGGAGAGGAACTTGCAGATGGCAGTGTTTCCTTGCGTCTACTGCCCTTGTCCTTCTAGGTGGAAGAGGTCGCTGGTTTGGAAGGTGCTGTTGAAGGAGCTGTGGTGAGTTGCTGTAGTACATTTTGTATATGGTACACACTGCTGCCACTTTGCATCTGTGGTGGAGGAAGTAAAGACCTGCTACCTGACCCGGACCCGACGACATATGTCGGGTCGCTCTTCCGGGTCCGGCCTTCGGGCTCGTATTACATTTTGCTCTGCTGGTAAGTGTCAGAAGTTGAAAAGCTTACCTGAGCTGGGAGTCTGAGGCGTCAAGGAGGGAAACTGAGTCTACGCAGTGAGCGAGTCCGCGTCTCTATGACATCATCGCGCTCATGCTGCAGCTTCCTGCAGATTTGGAGTTGGAAGGTAGGTAATGTGAACATTCCAGTGGTCGGGTCGGCTAGGGTTGGGTTGGGCACGGGAAAAAATGGAGGGGCTCGGGTCCGATGTAGTTCGGGTCGGGTTTCATTTTTCCTGATCTGAGCAGGCCTTTAAGAGGAAGTGAATGTTGAAGGTGGTGGATAGGGTGCTAATTTAAGCAGACTGCTTTGTCCTGGATGGTGTTGAGCTTCCTGAGTGTTGGAACCACACTCATCCAGGCAAGTGGAGAGTTTTCCATCACACTCCCGACTTGTGCCTTGTAGGTGATGGACAAGCTTTGGGGAGTCAGGAGGTGGGTTACTTGCTTCAGAATTCCCAACCTCTGACCTGCTTTTGTAACCACAGTATTTATGTGGCTGTTCCAGCTCAGTTTCTGGTCAATGTTAACCACCAGGCTGTTGATGGGGGATTCAGCAATGGTAATGCCGTTGAATGTCAAGGGGAGATGGTTAGATTCTCTCTTGTTGGAGATGGTCATTGCTTGGCAATTGTGTGGTGTGAATAATAATTGCCACTTACAAGCCCAAGCCTGAATGTTGTCCAGGTCTTGCTGCATAAGTCCATAGACTGCTTCAGTATCTGAGGAGTTGCAAATGGTACTGAACGTTGTACAATCATCAGTGAAAATCCCCACTTCTGACCTTATGATGGAGGGAAGTTCATTGATGAAGTAGCTGAAGTTGGTTAGGCCGAGGACATTACCCAGAGGAACTCTTGCAGTAATGTCCTGGGACTGAGATGATTGACCTGAACAATCACAACCTGAATGTTGTCCAGGTCTTGCTGCACGTGGACACCAATTGCTTCAATTTCTGAGGAGTTGTGAATGGTACTGAACTTCATACAATCATCAGCAAACATCTGCACTTCTGACCTTATGATGGAGGGAAGGTCATTGATGAAGCAGCTGAAGATGGTTGAGCTAAGGACACTACCCTGAGGAATTCCTGTAGCACTGTCCTGGGACTGAGATAATTGGCCTCCGACAACCATAACCATCTTTCTTTGTGCTAGGTATGACTCCAACCAATGGAAAGTTTTCCCCCGATTCCCATTGACCTTAATCTGGCTAGGGCTCCTTGATGCCACACTCGGTCAAATACTGTTTTGATAACAAGGGCAATCACTCTCAGCTCATCAGTACTATCGCTGTGATGTTGTCAGGACCCATAGCCTTTGCAGTATCCAGTGCTTTTAGCCGTTTCTTGATATCTTGGAGTGAATCGAATTGTCTGAATACTGGCATCTGTGATGCTAGGGACCTCAGGAAGAGACTGAGATAGATCATCCACTCAGCACTTCTGGCTGTAGATTGTTGCAAATGCTTCAGCCTTTTCTTTTGAGATGTGTTACCTTTTTGAAGCTTAAGGCAACAGTTGTTGAGCCACAGCATGGATTTTTCATTTTGAAGCCATAGGATTGATGAATGATTGCCATAAGAACCAAGAAAGCATATGGTCAAGACATCTCTGCATATTTTGATTGATGAAGTTCCACGGGTCAGGAGGTCTTAAATGATATCTAGATATGCTTTGTGTATGCTGGGAAGGGAGAATGAAAGAGTCATGCAAGTATTTGTTTGATTCTTGAATTTGTGATGAGGCTTTATTTTCCATCTAATTCTAAAGTTAGATTTTGGAAGAAGTGTCACCAAAATTAACAGAACTATTCACCTATAGTTACTTGCATGAAATGCAGAATTTAATATTCAGTGTTACGACCAGGTGAGAAAGAGGTCTAGGGTGCCCTTTCAGCCTTCACCTGGTCTTAGTGTAACAGGGTTTAATTTTAAACACACTATGTTTTCGCTCCTCCTCGGTGAATCCTTGTTCACCGCTTTCCAATTATAAGGCGAAGAAACCAGTGCAAACAGGCTTTCTTGGGTTTAAAGAAGGTTGACATTTATTAAACTTAAACTCTAATTCGGTTGATGCCTACAGATACACAATGCACCCACGCTAGCATGCATACGTGATACACACATGCAAATAGAGACAGAAAAAAGCAAAAGAAGAATAAAGTGGAAACGTTTGAGACAATATCTAAAGAATTGTTGTTACGGATCTTTGAGCTCAATGTAGCGTCCTTGATTGTAGTTAAATCTTGCTTTTCGTTGGGGCGCAGTATTATTCTTAAACCTTGTTCGCTGTAGGAGACTTTTCTTTCTTGGGGTTCATGTGTCTTCAGTGAATTCAGAGGCTTGTGAGAAAGAGATGGGAGAGATTTTCTCAATCCAGGAGCAAATAGACATTCTGCATTCAAACTCTGTGGCCAGTTCAAAAGAAAACCCTGGAACAGCCAGGTAGTCATATGACCAGCTGGTCTAACCAGTCCTGGCCCTTGTGCATAATATCCTCAACAGGCCCTGAAATGCACTTCCTCTCCTTCGCTGTCTGTTAGGATGTAATGTTTTTTTCCAGCCACGGCTGATCTGTTTAACAAGTCATTTCCTCGCTCCAACAACAATTAATAATCGATGTTCATGACAAAATTGATGTCTCATTCTTGGCAGGTGGGGGCCGAGCATGACATCAGTATTCTGATTTTCGCCAAAGGTAAACAGGGATCTGATGCTGCCAGTATTATGCTTCTGGGTCAAAGCAGATGTGTCCCTGTTTAAAGGCCCATTTACATTACTGCTGATCCTAGATCTTGGCAGAGTGAACGCAGTTTGCATTTATGGAGTGATTCGGTTCTGATCTACCTGTAAGCTGACTGAAAATTAAAATTGTTGTCTGCTCGCACAGGTCCTTTGTCCTGACATTGTGGCCTTTATGGTACTGTGCATGAGTGGGTGAGATTCTGATAGTGAGCATTAGTATACTTCTGCCCCACTGCTATTTTGCATCATGGATTAAGTACACTGAAGTGGTGCATTGGTTCAGCATGCTTACCAGGTTGACAAGTGCGTTTGATGTCCTGGCTGCAAATCTGAAGTCCCACTGCAGCTAAAATAAGGTAGATTGCATGATATACAGTTGGGAGTGCTCTCAGCTGTGAGAGACCCACATATCTGGAGTCAGTGACACTACAGTAATATATAGTATTGCATTTGGACTGAATGGAAAATGCAATTTAGACACTCCACAATGAGTTAATTTTGTTCTGCACGCCAGGATAAATGCTGGGTATACAGATAGCATGCAGATACCATGGAAGGCAGATTATATGTTGGCCTTTATTGCAACAGGATTGGAGTACAAGAATAAGGAAGTTCTGCTACAATTGTAAATGGCGTTGAAGCCACACCTGGACTACTCCGCACAGTTTTGGTCTCCATATCCAGAAGAATATACTTGCCTTGGAGGTGTAACAGTAAAGGTTCACCAGATTGGTCCCTAGGATGAAAGGGTTGTCCTATGAGAGGCTGAATAAATTTGGCCTATTCTGTCTGGTGTTTATAAAAATGAGAACTAATCTCATTGAAACATGCAAAATTCTGAAGGGACTTGACAGAGTATACATTGCAAAGTTGTTTTCCCTGACTGGGGAATCTAGAATATGGGGGGTATAATCTCAGGATAAAGGTTTGATCATTTAGGACTGATAAATTTCTTTACTCCGGGTTTTGAATCATAGGAATTCTCCATCCCAGAGGGTTGCAGATGCTACATTGTTGAGTGTATTAAAGGCTGAGATGTTGGATTTTTGGTGTCTCGAGGAATCAAGGGATATGGGGAGTGGGCGGGAAAGTAGAGTTAAGGCAAAAGATCAGCCATGATGGTATTGAATAGGAGAGTAGGTTCAAGTAGGCTGTATGTTCTACTTCTATTTCTTAAGTTCTATGCTAGGGACACTCGGATGCACCAATCTTAGTACCATCACAACTTCTACAATTTGACAAGATTTGCCAGTTTTTAAGTTTGGATATAGTTATGCCAGTTTGAACCAAGTACTCGGTGTGTCACTAGTTTATACCTGGTATTCTATAATGTCGGGTATAGCAATTCATAAGCTTTACATCTGTATCCAACAACCTGAAACTTTTTATTCTTTCATGGGATGTGGGTGTTGCTGGCAGACTAGCATTTGTTGCTCATCCCGAATTGCCCTTCAATTGAATGGCTTGGTAGGCTGTTTCATGGGGCAGTTAAGAGTCAACAACATTGCTGTGTTTCTGGAGACACCTGTAGGTCAGACCAGGTAAGGATGGCAGCTTTCCTTCCCTAAAGGACATTAGTGAACCAGATGGGTTTTTATGATAATTGATGATGGTTTCATGGCACCATTATTGAGACTAGCTTTCAATTCCAGATTTGTAATTAATTAATTAATTAATTGAATTTAAATTCCACCAACTGCTGTGGTGGGATTTTAGTTTAGTTTAGAGATACAGCACTGAAACAGGCCCTTCGGCCCACCGAGTCTGTGCCGACCATCAACCACCCATTTATACTAATCCTACACTAATCCCATATTCCTACCACATCCCCACCTGTCCCTATATATTTCCCTACCACCTACCGAAACTAGGGGCAATTTATAATGGCCAATTAACCTATCACCTGCAAGTCTTTGGCATGTGGGAGGAAACCGGAGCACCCGGAGGAAACCCACGCAGACACAGGGAGAACTTGCAAACTCCGCACAGGCAGTACCCAGAATCGAACCCGGGTCCCTGGAGCTGTGAGGCTGCGGTGCTAACCACTGCGCCACTGTGCCGCCCCTTTTGAACCTTTGTTCCCAGGACATTAGCCTGGTCTCTGGATTACTAGTTCAGTGACATTACCACTACACAATCGTCTTCCACAAAATGCATCTCAGCCTTTGATCCATCTTTCTATCTGAAAGAACTAGAAGTAAAACTGATAAGAACAGGTCATTGTCAGAGAACAGTGAGGGCAAGTGTTCATTTTACTGACTTACTGATGAATTCTGATCAAAGGTTACAGACCTGAAATATTAACTCCATTTCTCTCCATGGATGTTACTAGACTTGCTGAGTATTTCCAGCATTTTCTGTTTTTATGTTCATTTTACTACTACTTCTTGTCCTGCTAGCCACTCCACTGTCCGAAATAGAGATTATCTTGAAAGCAACAAGTCAAATCTCATAAGAGCTTCTGTGTAGATTCCTTTATTGATCATTATGAAGTTATTTCCAGATGGGCCTATTTTAATGGAAGTCACTTAATTTTCCCTCAGCGACAAAGTAGCGTAGTAGCCTAGGCATGGCTTTAGGAGATGCAGACTTGCCTAACATCTGCACCCCTCTCTCGACCTTGTCGGCTAGTGTCCAGAAGAAAGGTGAAAGCCTATACGTCTGAGGTCTATTCGGGTGCAGGAGTTGCCAGAAGGTGCTAACTTGAGAGAAACACCAACAAAGACAGTTGCTTGATTTTTATCTACCTTCCCTGGTGAAAAGTTGATTTATATCATTTTATAACTCTATGCCTTTTCAGTCAAATTTGGCGATTTTTGTCAATGTCCCAACCACAATGGTTTATCAACAGAAAATCTGAGATATTCCAGGAATTGGTGGCAGGGCCAATTCTCATGAAGTTGCTATCAAGTAATGCTCTAGTATTGGAACCATAATCATTTATCACCATTGCAAACACTGGTGTCTGCCTGATTCTGTAAGCCTGGCTGAGTTACTATGTTCATATCCACCTTTTTTGATCTTTCCTTTCTTCTTGCCTCCTCCGCTGCCTCCTACCTTTCTAGTTTAGAATAATTCTTGATGGCTGCCTCAATGCTTTTCTCATCATCATACCTAGAATGGCAATTTTGCCTGACTTGATCTGTCTGGAACACTGTTGCAAGCCTTCAAATTGCCCCAAGCCACCCTTTCTCTTCATACTTCAGTCTTGATGAATAGGCAGTGCACGCCACTTCATCTTGCATGCAAAAGAAAACTGCAATTACTTGACTGTTCTCCCATGCAATGGTTTTCTCCCGTGAATATTTTGCTGCTTGTTTGGGGAATATATGTATGTATGCACACAAATCAAGCCGTGGGAGCAGTTGGAAATGGCAGTTTGAGGTGGCATTTGTGTTTGTTACATGTAGTCTTGATAATTGGCATAAATGGGGCATTTTTCTGAGCCAGATGGAATACTGGCATCTTGGTTTGTATGCAGGTTATATGTTTTAATAATGACCATCATAGATCACTGACACTGGCATTGTGCAGGTAAGCAGTTAAACCTGAAAGTGACATAGCAGTTTGCTAGTTCTTCCATGTAAAATTAATGCCATCAATTGCTCAGAATTATTTGCAGTCTTTGTGTTTTTGCTGATCAGTTGCCTTCTACTTTTATTGTTTCTTGCTTTTACAACTGAAGGAAGAAACTTAATCATAATATATATTTTTTTAATTTGGGGACAAGAGAAATTAACAGTAAAATGTTGGTGTTGGGGAGGTAATAGCTTTGCTTTTGGGGTGTGTGATAATAAGTTGCCCCTTTTAGGAGGGATGATGATTTGATTAGATAGTGGAAGGATGGGAAGAGCCTAGGAAGAAACAATAGCATTTTATGAATAGGAAGTCTCAACAGCATGTGGGTTGGGAACTGCAAAACTGAAAGTGTTTTCTTTTATAGGAATTGCAGATTATGGAGTAAAATTTCATCTTGGGCAGTATTGCATCAACTGCCTGTTGAACGCCTCACCTGATGTTCAGTCCTATTGATATCATTGTACTACAAGTGGCTAATGCACATTGACCGCCCATTATTGTCCTCACACGATATTCAGTTCCATTGACATCAGTGTGTAACAGGCAGCCAATGTGATGGTGGCTACTTTGTGCTGCCACCCAAGGTACATGTCTATCCTTTCAAGCCTTCTGACGAAGGCTTTTGGATATTTTGGGTGGTATGATTTTTGATTATTGAATGTTGTCTGGGCTAATTAGGTTACCTACACCAAATTGTGCTGTCAATTGTATGATGTGGCCTAGGGTCAGAGTCATAATGAGCTTCACTTCTACCACTGTGGATGACATTGTCAAAATCAGAATCCCTGATGTTCAACTAACTTTAATCAAGAACTCCACATTAGACCCAGATATTGGCCGGGTAATTCATTGTGCTATGATTTGGCTCTTGGTGGAATCTTAGCTGCATAAAAAGATGCTTTCTCCTTTTCTGAGGAATATTTTACTGTAAATGCAGCCCAAATCCTGAGCTGGCAGTACTGAGCTAATAATCTTCCAAACCACTGCAACAAAACTCTGCAGCAAAATCGATAGCAGTCGAGGAAATGGGCACTTGTGCTCTCATCAGCTGGGATAAAAATCATTCAAACTGAAACTTTCATGTTAGCTGCTATTGCCCAGATTTCGGGTGTACCAAGGTAAAATCTAGTGTGGATTATTGAAATTGAACATGAAGCATAAATCACGTTATGCTTTTATCTCCACTGTATTTAACCATTAGCTTTAAATATTTTTTTCCCTTTCGTGTTAATTATGGAATAAGCAGTCAGGTAATTATTACCCAACCATTGATTTATATGGCTATTTGATGCATTTTTCATGATTTTGTTATGATCTCCATCATTTTGACATTTTAATCCAGTAATTGATCAAACATTTGCCTTGAAAACATTACAAACCCTAGTTATGGTACCAGCTGTTGCTAAAATCCATGAATCTATGGCTAGAATTTGTTTTGCAATAATATCTGAAGATAATTTTCATGAGTTTGTTCTATCCATCAAAAACAGATAGTTTAAGATGTTACAAGTTCAGGTTACTTTGGACACCAAAAGAAGATTCCGATGAAAGGTTCTGACAAAAGGTTACTGATTGAAATGTTAACTCTGTCTCTCTCCACAGAAGCTGCCAGACCTGCTGAGTATTTACAGCACTTAGTTATTACAAAATATTCTTACTCTTTCGGATTATCACTTTTTGAGAAAGAACAGTTTAATGACGTATTTTAATAATGTGCACGGGAAATAAAGATCTCTGGGTACTGACTGTAATTGCTTCAATTTGTCAACAATACTCTGGCAGTGAGTTCAAAAAAATTAGGTGTTGGGACATATTAAAAGATCAATATTGAACTGAATTACTGGGGTAAATCTGTACTTAATACATCATTGGAACGATACACATAGTTTACTGTAAACAGTTCTGGTTGCCACAGTGCAAAAAGGATATTGCTGCTCCTAAGAGGATACGGAAGAGAGCAGCCAGAATGCTTCAGGGTATGGAGGGATTGGATTATGAGGAGCGATTATGTGAATTGGGCATGTTATCACTGAAAAATAGAAGGCTGAAATGTGAAATGATTGCTAGTTTTAGGACTCTAAAGAGTTTAAATAATATTGGCCATAACCAGCTGTTTCATTTTGTCCGGAATAGTGGAGGACACAGCCTGCACTTTAAGTGGGTAAATTCAGAAACATTATTTCAGTAAACAAGTGGTCTATCTATGGAACCGGCTCCTTAGGGAAATGGTGGAAGCAGTTAATATGATTCATTCAAATGCAAATCAGATTTCTTTCAGAAAATAATATTTTGTGATGCAGGATATGAGTAATTTGAAACCTGATGTGTTAAGTGCAGCATGCTTGGCAGGAACTGAACTGAAGCAGTCTGTACCTGCATGCAGCAAGACCTGGACAGCAGTCAGACTTGGGCTGATGTGTGGCACGAATGTTACTTGCCACTTAAGTGCCAGGCAATAACCATCTCCAACAAGAGAGAAACTAACCATCTCCTCTTGACATTCAATGGCATTGCCATTGCTGAATCACCCACCATCAATATCCTGGGGGCGGGGGGGTGGTGAGTGGGTTTAATCATTGAGCAGAAACTTAACTGGACCAGCTAAATGAATACTCTGGCTACAAGAGAAGCTTTTTAAATTCTTTTATGTGATGTGAGCATCGCTGGCAAGGCCAGCATTTGTTGCCCATCTGTAATTGCCCTTGAGAAGGCAGTGGTCAGAGACTGGGAATTCTGTGCCAAGTAACCCACCACCAGACTTCCCAAAGCATGTCCACCATCTACAAGGCACAAGCCAGGAGTGTGATGGAATACTCTCCACTTCCCTGGATGAGTGCAGCTCCAACAACACTCAGGAAGCTCAACAAAGCAGCCCACTTGATTGGCACCCATCTACCACCTTAAACATTCACTCCGTCCACCACTGCCGCGGAGTGGCAGCAGCATATACCATCTACAAGATGCAAGGCAGCAACTTGCCAAGCCTCCTTCGACAGCCTATTCCAAACCTGTGACCTCTACCACCTAGAGGGACAAGGGCAGCAGACGCATGGGAATACCACCACTCTGACATGGATCGATATCACAGTTCCTTCACTGCTGGGTCAAAAACCTGGAACTCCCTTCCTAATAGTACTGTGGGTGTACCTACACCACATGGATTGCAGTGGTTCAAGAAGGTGGTTCACCACCGCCTTCTCAAGGGCAGTTAGGGATTGGTAACAAATACTGGCCTTGCCAGCGTCGCTCAGATCTCATGAAAGAATAACAAAAAAGCAGTTGACTTTGGACCTATGGATCCCAAAGTTCTCTGGCACTGAGGTTCTGACCTGTATACAATTAAATGGAAAACTTCAAGGTTAAAGGGTAACAGTTGATGTCTGTAATGGGTGATTTACATGCTGTAATAGCATTGTTCAGAACTGGGTGTAAAGCCAAATACTCTTGAATTTTGTTTACCAATAGAAAAAGTTCATAGAATCATAGGATCTTGCAACACAATAGGAGACCATTTGACAGTCTTTTGTGTGCTGCTCTATTGATTTCTTAACTGTAGATTTTTACTGGCCTTCTGTATGAAACATGAACAATACTTTAGGAAATGATGGTTATCTGTACATTTGTAATGCTGAATTTCTCCATTGACACATTGGTTGCTGTCTGTGCGGTGTCTGTAGTAACTGTTGAGTTTTCACCTATTGATTTAAGGTGTGACTTAAATAGTTACAATGTCTGGCATATATGGAATTTCAGAAAATGGCATCTTCAACTTTCGCCACAAAACAGTGAACTTGGGAACCTTTACAATTCTTTGAAAATATAGGCCCGGTTTTGCAGTCGCAATAACAACTAACACCAAGCGCTGCACCAGCACCACAACTTCTGCTGATTGCAGATCCGCCGAAAACCGGAAGTTGCGGTGTGCCTCAGTGGGCTGTGGAGGAGCTTACAATGTTGGCGGGCCACTCTTTAAAGTGGCAGGGACCAATACTGCCTGAATATGGGCTAATTGCCCACAAATGAGGTGCCAACTTGGTGAAACTACAACACAGGACTACATGCATGCTAGACAGCAGCATTAGATCGACAGAGCTAAGCGATACCATGACAAACTGATCAGATCAAAGCTCTGCAGTCCTACCACATCCAATCATGAATGGTGGTGGACAATTAAACAACTAACTGGAGGGTGACACTCCGAAATATCCCTAACCTCAATCATGGGGGAGCCCAGCCCGTAAATGCAAAAGACAAGGCTGAAGTGTTTGCAGCCATCTTCAGCCAGAAGTGCCAAATGGATGATCCATCTTGGCCTCCTCCTGAGGTCCCCTGCTTCACTGATTTCAGATTTCAATTCGATTCATTCCATGCGATATCAAGAAATGGCTGAAGGCACTGAATACAGCAAAGGCAATAGGCCCCGATAACATCCCTGCTGTAGTACTGAAGACCTGTGCTGCAGAACTAGCTGCGCCCCTAGCCATGCTGTTCCAGTACAGCTACAACACTGGCACCTACCCAGCAATGTGGAAAATTGCCCAGGTATGTCATGTCCACAAAAAGCAGGACAAATTCAATCCTGCCAATTACCGCCCCATCTGTCTACTCTTAATCATCAGCAAAGTGATGGAAGGTGTCGTTGACACTGCTATCAAAGAGCACTTGGACAGCCATAACTTGTTCACCAGTTCTTCGTTTGGGTTCCACCAGACCTCATTGCAGCCTTGGGCAAAAGAGAGGAACTCTAGGTGAGAGTGACTCCCATTACATCAAGGCAGCTTTTGACTGAGTGTGGCGTTATGGAGCCCTAGCCAAATTGAAGTCTATGGGAATCGGGGAAAACTTTCCACTGTTTGGAGTCATACCTACCACAAAGGAAAATGGTTGTTGTTGGAGGCCAAACAATTAAGCCCCAGGATATCACTGCAGATCCTAAGGGTAGTGTCCTATGTCCAACCATCTTCAGCTATTTCATAAATGATCTTCCCTCCATCATAAGGTCAAGTGGGGATGTTCGCTGATGACTGCACAGTGTTAAGTACAATTTGTGACGACTCTGATATTGAAGCAGTCCATGTCTACGTGCAGCAAGACCTGGACTACGTTCGGGTTTGGACTGATAAGTGGCAAGTAACATCAGTGCCTCACAAGTGCCATGCATTGACCATCTCCAACAAAAGAGATCTACTGTCTCCTCTTGACATTCAACGGCATTATCATCACTGAATCCCCCATCAACCTACTGGGGGTTACCATTGACCATAAACTTAACTGGAACAGCCATATTAATACTGTGGCTACAAGAGCAGGTCAGAGGCTGGGGATTCTGTGGTGAGTAACTCGCCTCCTAACTCCCCAAAGCCTGTTCACCATCTACAAAGCACAAGTCTGGAGTGTGATGGAATGCGCTCCACTTGTTTGGATGAGTGCAGCTCCAAGAAGCTTGCTTGATTGGTACCCCATTATAAGTGAGATTTCTCTTTTTATTGAGTCTTTCTCACTTTTAACTCTTGTCTCGACAAGACTATGATCATTATGGTAGCAGGATACTTGGTGTAGTAATTCAAGAAAACTTTAAGAAATAACAAGTTATGCTAACCAAAATTGAGGTAGAGACTGTACAGCTCTCATGGTTGCGCTTTCTGATTAAGACGATGAGACGACTTTCTCTTGGTCTATCTGGTCTATGATGATTCTTTATTCTGTTCACATGCTGGAGTTCTTCTACTTCTGTGGATCTTCTTTGCAACAAAACCTTACGAAATTCCTGTTTATAACCCTTTTCTGACCATCATGCCCCTTAGCAGCCAGAGGCTAACTGGCTGGCTATAGCTGTTACTAGCCTAATTAGGCTAGCTTTTAATTAAGACATCAAATTGAGGTAAGACATCTGGGCAACAGCAACAAAGGAGTACTCATGTTGTCTAAGATCTCAGACACTTTGGCTGAAATATTCTCTTTTGCACAGAACTTCATTTATTCTTAGATATACAATCTGATTGATGTTGCCTGTGGAGGCTTCTTAGCCTTGAACTAACAAAGGGTTACTTGGAGCTCGTAATGCCTCATGTAACATGGATGCCCAGCTCTTGACCACAGCAGATTACAATATAACTAAATGTTTTAAACTCATACATTAGCTAGTTAAACAATTTTGTAACTTAATCAATACATTATCAGTATACTTCATACACCTATATTAGTAAAGCTACATTCAAGCTATTATAATCAAGGCATACGCAATTTAATACAGATGTCAGGAAAACCCTATATGCCAAATGGGACATATTAATTTCATCGGTTAGAAACTTACCTTAGACTGTTAATGAAAAAAATTTTATAAGTTAACTTTAAACAAAAACTAGCAGCCAAGATGGCCACCGCCATTTACATTTGAAACACCAGGAAATTGGACTGGAGACAGAGTCTAACAGAAGCTCAGCCAGGACAATGGCTTACCCTAAGTGATTGCAGTATCCAGAATGGCTTTATCAGCACAGTGGTCAAGGCCATTCCCACTTATTGACTTTGAAAGAGCTAACCCCCCTCCAAGTGTGAATGGACATCCTGGGGTATGTAGCATCTTGAATTTCATTGGAAGATTCCAGAAAAAAAACTCATTGGAAACAAAGGGGATTTATGGAACCAAGTGACTGCTGGCTCATCTCTGAGGAAACTGAAGTTTTGTGACACAGACAGCAGTCAGGCAGTAACTGAGGTTATAGCAGTGAAGATGGCAGCTGCTCCCCCATGTCTGTGTCTATTTGTCTCTCTCCCTCCCTCTCTCTCTCCCACCCCCTCTCTCCCCAGAAAATATCAAAATTACCGGCTGTGCCTAGGAAACCCCCCCCCCCCCCAAGCCTACAGCTGCAGCTAGCAACCAGAGGAAGAGAAGCAACAACCAATTCTGTCTTTAGGAGCCCTGACCAAAGCAATCAAACCATCGTGCACTTGGACTAGCGAGGACTTTAAGGTTACAGCTTCAGCTGGATTACTGGATTTACAGAGTATTTAAGTTCCATTTACTCTGTTTAAAACAGTGTGCCTTTAAGACTGTTTAAAAACTGTGCCAGCTGCACCTGTTCCTCGGCCACAGCAGGAGAGAGAGAAGGTCACGTGGCGTACTGTAACATTTAACTGTGTGCAAAACTGGCTAACACCAATTTGAACTGGAGATAAACAAAGCGTGCTGTACACTAAAAAGAAGCTGTCTATTTCTCAGCAGAGAATAATCTGCATTGAGCTCAGACTGTGTTTGCCTAAGGAGGGATAAACCCCTGAAAAAAAAACAATTTGCATTGTTGTATGTAGTAAATTCTGTTTTACTTCGAAACTCTAAGAAGTCTGCTACAGAAGTAACTGTCTCTATTACCTATTTGTGTTTGCTGGAATTCTCAGTAAAGTTTTTACCAAAAGACTGCCGATTTTAAAATCCAAGTAGACCTATTGCTGTACTTCTCATTGAAAGAACTGTGTGACACCTGCTGCAGCTGAAATACTTTGCCTATCTATTGACAACTGTTTCGTCGAATTCGCCTGGAAACTTCGAGTGGCATCTGCTTACTCTACTTTGAGATACCTCATCAACTGGGAGCATAATTTACCAAGACGTAGAACCCAGCTACTTATTTTGTTCTTAAGAAACACTTTTTTTTAAAATGGCTAACCATTGTTAGTTTTTGAATAAATATATGTGTGTGTGCATGGGGAGGCTTAGGTTAAATAAGAAGTTATAAGGTCTTTAGACATAGGTTTATCTTAATAGTGTTTAAGATTTAGTTTTTTAATAAATAGATAATTTGTTGTCTAAAGATACCTGGTTTGGTGTGTTTTATTCTGGGCGTTAATAAAGTGTTAAATTTGGCTGTTTTTCAGTTTTTTTTCAGGAAGTATGCGGTGTGCCTTTAAGGCCGTAACAGCATCAGTACTGCTTTAAGGCAGCAAGCTCTAGGGACCGAGTCAAAGAATGCGTTCTCATTGCCGTAGAATACAGCCACTCAGAGACTGAGGATCGAGAGAGAGATTGTTGCCGATTGACATTTGAAACTAGCTGAAAAACTGGCTTTTGAGACACAGTTAACAGATACACAGACTGTCTGCCAGCATATACAGAAGGAAAAGAGAGAGCTCTCTTGGTTTATTTAAATATTATTTATGATACTGAGAATTCTGATGTCAAGCCAGATTAATTTTTTAAAAGAAAATAACCAAATTCCTTTAACTACTGAACTGTAATTGCTGAAATTCCCCATTGCTGGAAGAGCATCAATTCAACTGCTGAATTAGACTACGGACCGTTGTACTATTGAACCGTTTTCCCCCCATCGGACGGCTGTAAGGACATGAGCGTGAATGTGCAAGGACTCAAATTTTTCTATTTTAAATGTTTTTTATATCTTGGTGTTTAAGAATTTAGTTTTTCTAATTAAACAGTTAATTTATTGATCTAAAGACACCTTGTTTGGTTAGCCTCATTCGGGTACAATTTAGCTGGGTCTTTAATTTGGAAAGTTTAAAAATGATATGTCAGGCAATCTGTGGAGGGACGGGACCGAATCAACAGTGTGTTTCTCCCACCACAGTCAGAATCATTTATTTTGACTGGGGGCTTTGACTTGAGCGGTCGTTCGTAACATATTAATTGGGGGCTCGTCTGGGATTGAATCATATTTAATTCGGGGGCTCGCGTCTGAGATCAGAATCAAACTAATTTGGAGGACTCGCATTTGGAATCCTATTAAAAACTCATCTCTGGGATAACACATTTAAATTGGGGTCCTGCATTTGGCATCTTATTAATTGCTCTTGCATCTGGGATCATAGCAATTGGAAACTTGATTGTTGGGATCTAAATCTATCGCCAATTACAAAGATATTAAAAGAACCAGGTCTCTTGTGTAATAAGGTACAGTCTATACAATTGTAATGGCATTAGCGGCTGCAGCAGAGATTTTGGGAAACAGAATGTTTCCCTGAGTGACTTGATAACTTTAACGAAGAACAAATGATAAGAATTGGCTGCTAAATTTGGGTTGGAATTGAAATGAGGTGCCAAAAAAGCAGAAATCATTGACACAATAGCCGAGCATCTGGAATTAGTAGAAGATGATGATGATGCTGATGAGAGGCAATACTAGGAACAAGGGAGTAGGTCCGAGTGTGATGCAGTGGTATTGGCTAGAATTCAGTTAGAAACAAAAAAAACTTGAAATAGAAAAAGAAACAGCAAAAGCAGTAAGAAAACTTGAATTGGAAAAAGAGGAACGGGAGAGAGAGCATTTCAGAGAGAAAGTGAAAGGGAAAAGAGGAGATTTAAGCTAAAAGAGATGGAACTAAGACAAAAGGGTAATCTTGATTCCAGGGAAAATTCAGGTCAGGAAGAATCTGAATTTAGATCAGAACCCAGCGAAAAGCTGTTTAAATTTATACAGGCTCTTCTAAGTTCAAGGAAAGGGACGTAGAGGCATTTTTCATATCTTATGAAAAAATAGCCAGACAGATGAAATGGTCAAAGGAAAGCTGGACGCTGCTAATGCAGGGTAAGTTGGTAGGCAGAGTTCATGAAGCTTATGCCATGCTTCCTGAAGAGGCTTCTGCAGATTGCGATGGCAAAAAAGGCTATTCTCTCTGCGTATGAGTTAGTCCATGAAGCTTACCGTCAGAAGTTTAGGAACTTGTGGAGATTGGCTGAGCAGACATATTTAAAATTTGAGAGGGTGAAGCAAATTACTTTTGACCGTTGGATACGAGCATTAACGATGGAAACCACATATGAGAACCTTCAAGAATTGATTCTCTTGGAAGAGTTTAAAAACTCCATTCCTTCAGTAGTGAGAACTCATATAGGTAACCTGAAAGTTTTGAAAGCTAGGCAAGCACCAGAAATTGCTGATTTTGAGCTTGTGAATATCTTGTCCGTCACCCTCATAAACCCAAGAAGGATA
Source organism: Heterodontus francisci (assembly GCF_036365525.1). Taxonomy (NCBI): domain Eukaryota; kingdom Metazoa; phylum Chordata; class Chondrichthyes; order Heterodontiformes; family Heterodontidae; genus Heterodontus; species Heterodontus francisci. Next base: position 18,691,873 of record NC_090397.1, on the reverse strand, counting down.
GAAAGGAGAGTCACTGGAAGGCAAGTAGCTGGGGACAAGGAAGAACAGCTGGCAATGCCCCAGTATCACCACCTCAGTTCAGAAAGGAAGGTGCTGAGGGTAGAAGTGAGGTTTGCAAGCCAAAGCGTTATCTTTGCCACAAAACGGGTCATTTTCATTCAGAGTGCTGGAAATTGCAAGGTAAACCCATGGGACTTGTTGGGGTACGCAAAGTTAGTGCAGAGAAAAAGACTGTGACTGAGAGTATAGCAGACCAGACTATAGCTTTGACGACAGCTGTGAAACTAGATACTAAAACTGAAAGGAGTGTAGAGATTAAGAATAAAATAACTGGGTTACAATGAATTTCTGTCAAAGGGGAGAGTAACTCCATATCTTGTAAGTGAGGCAGGAAAACCTCTCATTATACTCAGGGACACAGGAGCAACCCAAACGCTGGGGAAAGATGAGGTTTCCACCAGAGAGCGCCTTGAATGCTAAAATTTCAGTTAATGGAATTGGCGGGGAGTATATACCCATACCTTTGTATAAAGTACGCCTAGAGAGTGACTTAATATCTGGGATAGTTACTGTAGGTGTTGTCCACTGTTTACCAGTAAAGGGAGTTGAACCACTCCTAGGAAATGATTTGGCAGGATCAAAAGTATCAGTTTCTCCCATAGTTAAAGAGAAACCAAGTGAAATTAAGGAAACTGAGCAATTACAGGACCAATTCTGGGAATATTTCCTGTGTGTAGTCACCCAAGCAATATCTAAACAGGATCCATTGTCTGAGGTAAAAGGGGCACCACAGATAGCCAAGCATCTGAAACTTTATTTGGGGATTTAAGTGATCCGAATGAGTTGTTTTAACAGATCGTCTATCACTGTAGCAAAGCAAGCTGATCCAGAGATATACCAAATAGCTGACAGTTCTGTCAGAATCTGAGGCGAAAGGAGTTCTGGAAGGCTATTATATGGCAAATAGGGTTTTGAGGAGGAAATGGAGATCGTCTCATCGACTTGCAGACGAAGACTGTAAAGTTGTTGAACAGATAGTGGTACCACCTAAATATCGGCAAGGATTCTTAAGGTAAGCACACAACGTTCCTTTTGCAGGACATAGAGGAATTCGGAAGACCAAATCACACACAAACCAACATTATTCCTGCCAGGTCTTACAAAGGATGTGAGGCAATTTTGTAGGACATGTCATACCTGTCAAATGGTGGAAAAACTGCAACCTACCAGAAAACCAGGGGATGAAGTATTAGTGTTGTTAACATCACGGAGAGCCATTAAAAGCACAGTTCAGTGGCCCATATACAGTGATCAAAAGAGTTGGTAAGGTAGATTACTTGATTGACACCTTGATCGCCTGAAGAAGAACTGGCTATTTCACATTAATATGCTCAAACAATATTACAGCAGGGAGGAGGATAAGCCAGTAAAGTTATGTCACGTAATCGGGTCTATTGAGAAGGAAAAGGATAGTGAGCATGAGGCAGAAACCGGTCTAGGAAATTCTCAGATTGAACCTCCAACTATCCAATTAGTGAATACAGAATGGCTAGGAAAATTAACCAATAGGCTTTTACACTTAGAGGCAAGACAGCGTGGAGTCCTAACCAAGGTTTTCACAACGTTTCAAGATGTCTGTAGGGATAAGCCAGGATGTACAACCTTAGCCACACATGATGTGGGTATAGGGGAAGCCATTCCTTTAAAACAACATCCTTGTCACTTAGGTCTAGACAGACAGGCCCAAGTGGAAGCAGAGGTACAATACATGCTGAAGGGCAGCTTAGTTGAACCTAGCCAGGACAGCTGGAATTCACAGGTGTCTTGATGTCTAAACCTGGTGGGTCAGCTCAAACTTGCTTAGACCCTAGAAAAGTCACTGCGGTAAAGAAGGAAGACTCCTACCCAAATTCTTTTTTAAAGGATGGTATAGACAGATTGGGTAACACCATTTGTGTTAAGGAAACAATTGTGTTGGAAGGATACTGTCAAATTCCTTTGACACCCCAGGGTAAGAAAAAGTCAGCTTCTGTTACACCGGACAGGGTTTTCCAGTGTCAAGTGATGCCACATACGTTAAGGGGTGCTCGAGAAACTTCTCAGAGAATAGTGAACCCAGTAGTGGTCAGTGCTCCTAGCTGTGCAGCTCACCTGGTTGAGGGGATGGACAGTAGGGACACCTGGAAGGAAAACACGAAACAACTGGAAGACAGTGCATGGAAATTTGAAATGAGTTAATTGGGACAACCTTTTTGCAAATTTAAAGCCGCAAATGTTCTGGTGGAACTTGTTGCTGTAATTTTACCATTTTAGAAGATTGTATATCTGTAAATGTGGGAAAAAATGTGCAGTGTTTTTTTTTTTCAAATGGTATTTTTTAAACATTGTAATGAAATGCATTTCAGGAATGGTGTTTCATTCCGCTAGGGGCAGAGGTGTTATCCTGTAGTTTTTTTTCTTTTCCGGGAAGTATGCAGTGTGCCTTTAAGGCTGTAACAGGATCAGTACTGTTTGAAGGCAACAAGCTCCAGGGACTGAGTCAAAGAATGCTTTCTCATTGCCGTAGGATACAGCCACTCAGAAACTGAGGATCGAGAGATACATTGTTGCTGATTGACATTTGAAACTAGCTGAAAAACTGGCTTTTGAGACACAGGTACACAGACTGTCTGCCAGCATATACTGAAGGAAAAAAGAGAGCGCTCTTGGTTTATTTAAACCTTATTTATGATACTCAAAATTCTGATGTCAAGCTAAATTAATTTCTAAAAGAAAACCAAATTCCTTTAACTACTGAACTGTAATTGCTGAAATTCCCCATTGCTGGAAAAGAAGAGCATCAATTCAACTGTTGAATTAGACTACGGACCGTTCTACTATTGAAGAACCTTTTTTTTCCCCCATCGGACGGCTGTGAGGACTTCAAGCAACCTTGGACTGTTCCACATTGGAAGATTTCACTTTGGCAGGAGCGCAAATATGCTTTGAGTCTAATTTTTCTATTTTAAATGTTTATATCTTGGTGTTTCGGAATTTAGTTTTTTCTAATTAAACAGTTAATTTGTTGATCTAAAGACTCCTTGTTTGGTGAGCCTCATTCGGGGATTACTAAATGATACAATTTAGCTGGGTCTTTCTTTAATTTGGAAAGTTTAAAAATGATAAGTTAGATGATCTGTGGAGGGACGGGACTGAATCAACAGTGCGTTTCTCCCACCACAATCATAATCGTATATTTTGATTGGGGGCTTTGTCTTGAACAGTCGGTTGTAACAGGTGGGAAAACTTTAATAATATACTGTGACTGTGGAGTGATGGGATAAATTGACAGTGCATTGCTCGCGCCTCGGTCGTAACATAATAAACTGGCCTCTTTCTTGTTTAAACTCAAGAAAATCTGTCTGATTTGGTTCTTTGCAATCACGTTAAGGGAAGGGTAAAACACTCAGTGAGGTGGTAAGCATACCACTTTTTTAAAAAAGGCATAAACCCTCTTGCAGTCAAACAAGAGAAGGGACGAGAGGGGCACCTGAGACCCCTCTCACCACCTGGCCGTCACACATATAACATTCATCAAGGTTTTAGGATTAATTGTGACTGATTTGTTTTCTTCTTCTTCTTCGGCTTCCTTGTCTCGGGAGACAATGGTTGAGTGCCTGGAGATGGTCAGTGGTTTGTGAAGCAGCGCCTGGAGTGGCTATAATATATTAGGAATCTAGTTTTTCTAATTAAAAAGTTAATTTTGTTGATCTAAAGACACCTTGTTTGGTTAGCCTCATTCTGGGATTAATCGATGGTACAATTTAGCTGGGTCTTACTTTAATTTGGAAAGTTTATAAATGATAAGTTAGGTGATCTGTGAAGGGACGGGACTATAATATAATATTTGTTTTAATAGATTGGTATAAAATGTAACTGACTCCTTTAACTAATGTTAATATCAGATTAAAGAATAAAGTAAAGATAATTCTAACCACCCCAAAACTACCTACATCATCCACCACCTTAAACGTTCACTCCTTCCACCACTGGTACACAGTGGCAGCAGTGTGTACCATATACAAGATGCACTGCAGCAACTTGCCTAGCCGCCTTCGACAGCACCTTTCAAACCCGCGACCTCTACCACCTTGAAGGACAAGGGCAGCAGATGCACGTCCCCCTCCAGGTCACACAGCATCCTGACTTGGATCTGTATCGCCATTGCTTCACTGTTGCTGGGTCAAAAACCTGGAACTCCCTTTCTATAACAGCACTGTGGGTGTATCTACACCAGAAGGACTGCAGTAATTCAAGACGGAAGCTCACCACTGTCTCAAGGGCATTTAGGGATGGGCAACAAGTGCTGGTCCTGCCAACGATGCTCACATCCCATGAAAGAATTAAAAAAAAAAGCCTGAACAGTTTTCTCGTGCCTTATTTTAGACCTGACGTTGCAGGCATGAAGTCTGCTGGGGAGCGGATCAGCCAATTAACGTGGCAGTGAGTAGAAGGATATCAGCGAATCTTGGGAGAATGTAACTGGCAAAACATAGAAGTGAAAACATTTAGTTTTAAAATCACCAAAAATCTAACTACAATTTTATAAATGAACTTAATTTGCAGTGTTCATGCCATCTCTCTCTCCACACCACCCCCCAAACCAATCTTGCTTTCTCCCCTCCCGCCCCTGCCAAAGAAGTTTCTTGAAATAGAGGCATAGATGTTATTAAAATGTTCATGAAAGCTCATCCCACAGTTTAGTGGTTTGCGTGCAATCAGATTAAGTACCCAATGTTTCAGATTTTTTGTAGAATTAAACTTAATTCAACACTTAAAATTTTAAAGAAATCCAAAATAATTTGTCTGACAACTTAAATGTCTTGTGAAACAAGTCTGATGGTTTCAATGCCAACCATTTGAAGAGATTTTTATCTGAGCGATACCAAGTTACTTTGCATGTGTCACGTGCAATACTGTGCTAATATTGGTGATATTGGCAAATGAATGCCAATTATTATAGGAAGTTCTTTGGTTCCCTTTTTAACAAGAGATACTAACCATGAGTTTAAGACAGCGGACAGAGGAATGTCATACAGAGTGTTAATTTGTCTGTTAATCTTACTGGTAATTTTTTGCCTGTAGTCCCTCAGGACTGCTTGTAAAAGGTTAGTTTTCTTGAAATATTTGTTCTTAAAACGTTTTTTTTTAATCAGAAGAATGCTGACTTTCAAAACAAGCCAAACACAGAGCAAGCCACGTTTCACTCGTTCAAAGGTTAGACGGTCATGTCACAAGTTGAATATTTCCGGTGTTCCACAATTCCCTCTTGTTTATCTGCCATGCATTAAATTTCGATCAGTTAGTGTTAATTAAATAATTGTTCAAGCAAATAGTTCTCATTCTTCAAAGTTCTCCTCTACAATCAAAAAGTTATAGAGTCGTACAGCATAGAAACAGGCCCTTCGGCCCACCGCGTCCATGCCGACCATAATGCCTATCTATACTAATCCCACCTGCCTGCATTAATTCCATATCCCTCTATGCCTTGCTCATTCAAGTACCTGCCCAGATGCCTCTTAAATGTCACTACTGTTCCTGCCTCCACCACCTCCTCTGGCAGCTCATTCCAGATACCCGCTATTCTTCATGTGAAAAATCTACCCCCTTTGATCCCCTTTAAACCTCCTCCCTCCCACCTTAAATCTATGCCCTCGAGTTTTAGTCACCCCTACGAGGGGAAACAGACTCTGGCTATCTGCCCTATCTATGCCTCTCATAATTTTATATACCTCTATCATGTCCCCTCTCAGTCTCCTCCACTCCAGGGAAAACAGACCTAGCCTATCCAATCTCTCTTTATAACACAAGCCCTCCAAACCAGGCAACATCCTTATGAATCTTTTCTGCACCCTCTCTAGCTTAATCACATCTTTCCTGTAGTGCGGCGACCAGAACTGCACACAGTACTCCAAATGCGGCCTAACCAACGTTATGTACAACTGTAACATGACGTCCCAACTCTTGTACTCAATGCCTCAGCCGATGAAGGCAAGCATGCCATACGCCTTCTTCACCACCCTGTCTACCTGTGTTGCCACTTTCAGGGAACTATGTACTTGCACGCCAAGGTCTCTCTGCTCAACAACACTCCCCAGGGCCCTGCCATTCACTCTATATGTCCTGCTCTGGTTTAACTTCCCAAAATGCATCACTTCACACTTGTCTGCATTAAATTCCATTTGCCACTCCCTTGCCCACTTTCCCAGTTGATCTATATCCTGTTGTAATCTTATACAACCTTCTTCACTGTCCACTATACCACCAATTTTGGTGTCATCTGCAAACTTACTAATCATGCCCCTTACATTCACATCCAAGTCGTTAATATATATGACAAACAACAGAGGGCCCAGCACCAATCCCTGCGGCACACAACTGGTCACCGGCCTCCAATCTGAAAAACAACCCTCCACTACCACCCTCTGCCTCCTATCACCAAGTCAATTTTGTATCCAAGTGGCTAGCTCACCCTGGATCCCATGTGTTCGAACCTTCTGGACCAGCCTACTATGCAGGACCTTTTCAAAGGCCTTGCTAAAGTCCATGTAGACAACGTCCATTGCCCTGCCCTCGTCAATCCTCTTGGTCACCTCCTCCAAAAACTCAATCAAATTTGTGAGACATGATTTCCCATGCACAAAGCCATGCTGACTATCCCTAATCAGACCATGCCTTTCCAAATGCATATAAATCCTGTCTCTCAGAATCCCTTCCAATAACTTTCCCACCACTGATGTAAGGCTCACCAGCCTGTCGTTCCCTGGCTTATCCCTGCTGCCCTTCTTAAATAAAGGCACAACATTAGCTATCCTCCAGTCTTCCGGTACCTCATCTGTGGCTAACGATGATGCAAAAATCTCTGCCAGGGCCCCAGCAATCTTCTCCCTTCCTTCCCTTAGCATCCTCGGATACACCTGGTTAGGCCCTGGGGATTTATCCACCTTAATGCGCTTCAAAACCTCCAACACCACCTCCTTTGTAATGTTGATATGCTCCAGGATATCGCTGTTCCCTCCCTTGAACTCATTAGCTTCCATGACCTCCTCCACGGTAAATACGGAGGAGAAATATTCATTTAAGACCTCGCCCATTTCCTGTGGCTACACATAGATTGCCACATTGATCCTTAAGGGGACCTATTCTCTCCCTAGCTACCCTTTTACTCTTAATATACTTATAGAATCTTTTAGGATTCTCGTTTATCTTATCTGCCAGGGAAATCTCATGACCCCTATTCGCCCTCCTAATTTCCTTTTTAAGTGTAGTCCTACATCCCCTATATTCCTCGAGGGACTCGCTTGATCCCAGCTGCCTATACATGACATATGCCTCCTTCTTTGTCCTGACCAGACCCTCAATATCCCTCGTCAACTAAGGTTCCCTAAACTTGCCAGCCTTGCCTTTCCATCTAACAGGAACATGCTGGCCCTGAACTCTTCCTATCTCACTTTTAAAAGCCTCCCACTTGCCAGACGTCCCTTTACCTGTAAACAGCCTCTGCCATGCAACTTTTGAGAGTTCCTGTCTGATGCCATTGAAATTGGCCTTCCCCCAATTTAGGACTTCAACCTGAGGGCCAGTCCTATCCTTTTCCATAACTATCTTGAAGCTAATAGAGTTATGGTCACTGGTCCCAAAGTGCTCCCCTACTGACACATCAACCACCTGCCCATCCTCATTTCCTAAGAGGAGGTCGAGTGTAGCCCCTTCTCTAGTAGGGCCATCCACATATTGCTTCAGAAAACTATCCTGGACACACTTACCAAATTATTCCCCATCTGATCCCTCAGCACTAAGGCATTCCCAGTCAATATTAGGGAAATTAAAATCACCTATTACAACCCTATAATTCCTACACCTATCTGTGATTTCCCTCCATATATGCTCCTCCACTTCCCTCTGACTATTGGGGGGCCTATAGTATAATCCCATCAAAGTGATCACCCCTTTCTTATTTCTAAGTTCTACCCATATGGCCTTCCTGGACATTCCCCCTGGATAACCTCTCTAAGTACTGCCGTGATGTCCTCCCTAATCAATAGTGCAACTCCCCCTCCTCTCTTACCTCCACCTCTGTCACGCCGGAAGGATCGGTACCCCGGAACATTGAGCTGCCAGTCCTGCCCATCCCTCAACCACGTTTCCATAATCGCTATAAATGTACCGATCCATGCTCTGAGTTCATCTACCTTACCTGTGAGGCTTCTTGCATTAAAGTAAATGCAGTTTAGCCTACCAGACCTTCTACCCTCCCTGTCCTGCCCCTGCACGGCCTGCCTACTGGACTTGCTTTAACCTCTACGTTTGCCTCAACTATCTCATCGGAGAGACTACTACTTTGGGTCCCACCACCCTGCAAGACTAGTTTAAACCCTCCCGAGTAGTACTAGCAAACCTCCCACAAGGATATTGGTCCCCATCCAGTTTAGATGCAACCCGTCCTCCTTGTACAGGTCACCTCTGCACCAGAAGAGATCCCAATGATCCAAGTAGCTGAAGCCCTCCCACCTACACCAACTCTTCAGCCACGCCATCATTTGCCTAATCCTCCTATGCCTATCCTCACTAGCACGTGGCACAGGGGGTAATCCTGAGATTATAACCCGAGAGGATCTGTTTTTTAACCTTCTGCCTAACTCCCTATATTGACTTTGCAGGACCTCATCTCTCTTCCTGCCTATGTCGTTGGTACCAATATGGACCATGACCTCTGGCTGCTCACCCTCCCCTTTCAGAATGATCTGCAGCCGCTCTGAGACATCCTTAGCCCTAGCACCAGGGAGGCAACATATCCTCCTGGAGTCTCCTTTGTGGCCACAGAAATGCCTATCTGCACCCCTTACGATAAAATCCCCTATCACTATAGCTCTTCCAACCCTTCTCCTCCCCTGCTGTGCAGCATAGCCTTCTGTGGTGCCACGAACTTGGCTGTTGCTGCTTTCCCCTGGGAGGTCGTTCCCCCCCCCCCCCCCCACCCACCCCCCAAAAACCGTATCCAAAGCGGTATATCTGTTTGAGAGGGGGATGGCCACAGGGGACTCCTGCACTACCTGCCTGCGCCTACTACTCCGTCTGGTGGTCACCCATCTCTTTTCTGCCTGTGCAGCCATTACCTGCGGTGTGACCACCTCACTAAGCATGCTATCCAAGACTTCCTCAGCATCGCGGATGCTCTACAGTGAATCCACCCCCAGCTCCGTAATGCGGGTAGCCAGTAGCTGCAGCTGGATACACTTCCTGCACACATGGTCATCAGGGACACTGGAAGCGTCCCTGATTTCCCACTTGGAGCAGGAGGAGCACATCACGGGGCTGAGCTCTCCTGCCATGACTTACCCTTAGATTAATTAGTTACTCCCTGAATTAAAAAATACTAATTGCACTAGGGGCCTAATTCTACCCACTTCAATCTAAAGTCCTTAAAAAAAAACACTTGAGTAGTATTCACCTTATCACCAGAGATTTTTTTTTTCAAAAACAAAAAAAACTTTTGCCTTTTTTTTAAGATATTCTGACAGCTGCTACTCACTGGCCAATCACCTTGCAGCTCTCCTCTGACATCACTTTGTCTTTTTTTTCAAAACTCCTTGGTAAAGGCTTGAAACCAGAATGCCCCATGGGGGATACTTTCAGGAGAGTTGCCCTGCAACAAGCACATCCTGTTGTTTGAGCTGAGCATATTTATCAATCGAATAAGACAGGTAACATTTTTTTACACTGGTCTGCTGTCTCAGTCAGTCTCTCTTCCCCTTCTGTGTCTAAGGTCTTTTGTCCCAGTTTCTCTCCCTCTCTGTATCTGTGTCTTTCCTCTCTCTCTCTCTCTCTCTCTCTCTCTCTCCCTCCCTCCATTTCTGTCTGTCTCCCTCCCATGTTCTCAGTATTTAGAAGTTTATGACAATTTGTAAAAGTTTATAAAGTGTTAAAAGTATTTAAAAGTTTATGACTCTTTTAAACACTTCAAAAAAAAACATAAAATCATAAGCACTTGCCTGCCTTTGAGCAGAAGACTGATGTTACGACCAAGTGAAAAAGGTGTATAGGGATCCCTATCGGCCTTCGCTTGGTCTTACTGTAACAGGGTTTAATTTTTAAACACAATGTGTTTTGAGCTCCCCCTTGGTGAATCCTTGTTCACCGCTTTCCAATTATAAGGCAAACAAATGAGCACAAATAGGCTTTCTTAGGTTTAAAGAAGAAAAGCGAAATTTATTAAAAGTTAAATTTAAACTCTAATTGGGTTAACGCCAACGGATACACGCCGTGCCCCATGCTAGCATGCAAACGCGAACTGCACATGCAAATAGAGACAGAAAAGAGCAGAAGAAAAGATAAGTAGAGAGGTTTGAGACAATCTCTGAAGAGGGGGTTTTGTTACTATGCTTTGAGCTCACTGTAGTCCTTGCTTGTAGGTAGGTCTTGCTTTTCGATGGGGCTCAGTATTATTCTTCGATCTTGTTCACTGTAGAAGACTTCTATCTTGGGGTTCATATATCTTCAATGGATTCCAAAGCTGGTGAGAACGAGATGAGAGCAGACAGGAGAGAAATGTTCAGTCCAGGAGCAGAGCTTTCTTTCTTCAAACACTCTTTCTCCAATTTAAAACTCCCCTAGTTGGCCAGCAGGTGGTCACGTGACCGACTGGTTTGACCAGGTCTCTTCTGTGTATTGGGGCAGGGACCAGTTCCTTTGTTCCAACACTGACTACTAGTATGAAAAAAATCTTCCCAGCCAGGGGCTTGGCAACCCCATGTAATAGGCTGCCTTTTGCCAGTAACAGTTTTAAAATTTAATGTCCATGTGGCAAAATATATGTGCCTCATTCTTGGCAGGTGAGGGCCTGCATGACACTGACCTCGAGGGGCATGTCTTCAGCATGTGACATCATTAGGGGGTGTGGCATCACTGGCAATGTGCCTCACTGCTATATCTTGAAGATCATTCTATCAGTGGACCATGCTGCAGCAAGAAGTGGAAGTTCTCGCTGCAGCCAATGAACCAAGGAAGTTCGTATTTCTCTGTGCAGTCAGTGGCAAATGCCGCTGCTTCTCCGCTGACTGCAAAATCTGAGCCTTTATTCACATCATACAATTGTAGCTGCTATGAAATATAATCAAATGGTACAGTTAGGAACCTGTGGATGTACAGGATTAGAAAAGAGCAATGAGATCCATCTGAACAGTTTCAATGTCTAGGAAATGTATCACACATCTTTCTGGTGAGATATTTTGTATGCCATCAAATTTGCAATTTAGATTAAATCTAATTTTGAAACATATGGCAAATTTTTCATGTTTGGCAAAGCTGCTGCCCATCTGCAACCGTGATGGAGTTAAGGTACGAACTATAAGTATTAAGGGAATTTTTTTTAAATAAACATGAATTGTCTTAAATAGGACAAAAATAAAATGCTGGCACTAAATAGTTCATCAGTCAGAATCTGTAAAAAGAAAAGACAGGTTATGACATTTGGATATGAACCCTTCATCAATCATTAATGGTAAATGGGTGTTGAACCAACAGAAATTAGGATTGCTTGGCAACCAGCAGCAAGTGATAGGAAATGAATGTTTAGGTATCCAGTTCTATTATCAATAGTTGTGATAGATGCTACAAATTCTGGACATAGATACACGTGACTCCAGACCTAAAACAATATGGTTGACTATTAACTGCCCTCTGAAATGGCCGAACAGCCGTTCAGTTGTATTAAATCACTACAAAAAAGTCAAATAAGAATACAACCAGATGGACCACCCAGTATTGACCTAGGCATGGGATATGACAAAGCCATGCCCAGTCGACCCTGCAAAATTCTCCTAACTAACTGCTGGGAAGTCGTGTCAAAGTTGGGAGAGCTGCCCCACTGCACAGCAGTACACAGTGAGAAGGACGTGGCCTTGGGAGTCTTCAACATTGACTGAGCCCTGAAATCTCATGGTATCAGGTTAAACATGTGCAAGGAAACACCTGCTAATTACCACCTATTGCTCTTCCTCAACTGATAAATCAGGGCTGCACCATGTTGAACACCACTTGGATGAAGCATTGAGGGTAGCAAAGGCATAGAATGTACTCTGGTGAGGAACGTCATAGTCCATCACTAAGAATGGCTCGGTAGCGTCACTCCGAACTGAGTTGGCAGAGTCCTGAATAATATCGTTGGCAGACGAGGCTTGCAGCAGGTGGTGAGAGAAATAACATTCGGGAAAATCCTACTTGTCCTCATCCTCACCAATCTACTTATCGCAGATGCATCTATCCATGACAGTATTGGTAGGAGTGATCACCACATGGTCCTTGTGGGGTCAAAGTCTCTTCTTCACACTGAGGACACCCTCCAGCCTGTTGTGTGGCACTACCACTGTGCTAAATGGGATCGATTCAGCAACTCACAACTGGGCATCCATGCGGCACTGTGGGCCATCAGCAGCAGCAGAATTGTATTCTACCACAATCTGTAACCTCATGCCTCAGCATATCCCTCACGCATACCGTTACCATCAGGCCAGGAAACCAACCCTGATTCAATGAGTGCAGGAGAGCATACCAGGAGCAGCACCAGGCATACCTAAAATTGAGATGCCAACCTGGCGAAGCTATAGCACAGGACTACATGTTGATAGCTGAGCGATCCCACAACCTTTGGATCAGATCAAAGCTGTGCAGACCTGCCACATCCAATCATGAATGGAGTTGGACAATTAAACAACTAACAAGTGGAGGAAGTTTAACGAACATCCCCATCGTCGATGATGGTGGAGCCCAGAAAGTAGGCACAAAAGACAGGGTTGAAGTGTTTGCAACCATCTTCAGCCAGAAATGCAGAGTGGATGATTCATCTTAGTCTGCTTTCGAGGTCCACATCATCACAAAAGCCAGTCTTCAACCAATTCGATTCACTGCACGTGATATCAATAAACAGCTGAGTGCACTGGATACAGCAAAGGCTATGGGGTCCTGACAGCATCCCTGTAGTGCTGAAGACTTGTGTTCCAGAACTACTCACGTGTCTCGCCAAGCTGTTCCAGTACAGCTACGACGCTCCCAATATTGTAGAAAATTGATCAGGTATGTCCTGTCCACAAAAAAAAATAAGGTAATTCCAATCTGGCCAGTTACTGCTCTTTCAGTTTCATTTGAACCATTAGCGAAGTGACGGAAGATGTCATCAACAGTGTTATCAAGCAGCACACTCACCAATAACTTGCTCACTGATGCTCAGTTTGGGATTCTGCCAGGACCACTTGGCTCCAGACTTCATTACGCCCTTGGTCTAAACATGGACAAAAGAGTCAAATTCCAGAGGTGAGAAGAGTGGCTGTCCTTTACAGCAAGGCAGCATTTGAACGAGTGTGGCACAGTGGTAATGTCACTGGACTAGTAATCCAGAGGCCCAGGCTAAGGACTTGGTAAATGGGTTCGAATCCTACCATGGCAGCTCGTGGAATTTAAGTTCAATTAATAAATTGTTAATAAAATCTGGAATTGAAATCCAGCCTTGGTAATGGTGCCATGACACTACCACCACGAACAGTTGCTGTAGCAGCTTGGCAACAGTCACTGAAGTCAAAAACAACTCGCAGCGTCACTTGGCAGCTTCATGTGCAGCACTTGTGACAGAACCTGCTTCTCAAGGATTGGCCTCCACAGCCATCAACAAAGGTGCGCCAAGAGAAGACACCTCATTTAAATGGATTGTTTGCTGCGTGTCTATTACCTTTCGTAGATGGGCGGATGCCAACATAGGTAATAGCGATTGTCGTTAAAACCCATCTGGTTCACCAATGTCCGTTAGGGAAAGAAATCTGCTGCCCTTACCTGGTCTGGTCTACATGTGACTCCAGCCCCACAGCAGTCTGGTTGACTCAACTGCCCTCTGAGGGATAGGCAACAAGTGCTGGCCTTGCCAACAACACCTACATCCCATGAAAGAAAAAAAAAAGGAGCCTTAGCAAAATTCAAGTCAATGGGAATTGGGGAAATCTCTCCACTGGTGGAGTCTCCCCTGACACGGAAGAAGATGGTTGTGATTGTTGGAGGTCAATCATGTCAGCCTCAGGATATCGCTGCATGAGTTCCTCAGGGCAGTGTCCTAGACCCAACTATTTTAAACTGCATCAATGACCTTCCTGCCATCATAAAGTTAGAAGTGGGGATCTTCATTGATTGCACAGTGCTCAGTTCCATTCGCAACTCCTCAGATGGTGAATCAGTCAGTTCTCGTATACAGCAAGACATGGACAACATTCAGTCTGATAAGTGGCAAGTAACATTTATGCCAGGCAATGGCCATCTTCAGCAAGCGAATCGAAGCATCACCCTTGACATTCAACGGCACTACCTTCACTGAATTCCCTGCCATCATCAACCTAGGGGTTACCATTGACCAGAAACATAACTGGACCAGTCACATAAATACTGTGGCTACAAGAGCAGTTCAGAGGCTGGGAATTCTGCAGTGATTAACTCGCCCCCTGACTCTCCAAAGCCTGCCCACCATTTATAAGACACAAGTCAGGAGGGTGGGAAACTTGCCAAGGCTCCTTCGACAGCACCTTCCAAAACCGCGACCTCTGCCACCTAGAAAAACAGGGTCAGCAGACGCATGGGAGCACCACCACCTGCAAGTTCCCCTCCAAGTCACGCACCATACTGACTTTTAAAAAAATTCATGTGTGTCGCTGGCTAGGCCAGCATTTATTGCTTATCCCTAATTGCCCTTTAGAAGGTGGTGGTGAGCTGCCTTCTTGAACTGCTGCAGTCCATTTGGGGTAGGTACACCCACAGTGCTGTTAGGAAGGGAGTTCCAGGATTTTGACCCAGCGACAGTGAACGAACGGCAATATAGTTCCAAGTCGGGATGGTGTGTGACTTGCAGGTAGTGGTGTTCCCATGCATTTGCTGCTCTTGTCCTTCTAGTTGGTAGAGGTCGCAGGTTTGGAATGTGCTGTCTAAGGAGCCATGGTGCGTTGCTGCAGTGCATCTTATAGATGGTACACACTGCTGCCACTGTGCATTGGTGGTGGAGGGAGTGAATGTTTGTGGATGGGGTGCTAATCAAGCGGGCTGCTTTGTCCTGGATGGTGTTGAGCTTCTTGAGTGTTATTGGAGCTGCATCCATCCAGGCAAGTGGAGAGTATTCCATCGCACTCCTGACTTGTGCCTTGTAGATGGTGGACAGGCTTTGGGGAGTCAGGAGGTGAGTTACTCGTTGCAGGATTCCTAGCCTCTGACCTGCTCTTGTAGCCAGGGTATTTATATAGCTACTGCAGTTCAGTTTCTCGTCAATGGTAAACCCGAGGGTATTGATAGTGGGGGATTCAACGATGGTAATGCCATTGAATGTCATGGGGAGATGGTTAGATTCTGTCTTGTTGGATATGATCAGTGCCTGGCACTTGTATGGTGCGAATGTTACTTGCCACTTATCAGCCCAAGCCTGGATATTGTCCAGGTCTTGCTGCATTTCTACACGGACTGCTTCAGTATCTGAGGAGTTGCGAATGGTGCTGAACATTGCGCAATCCTCAGCGAACATCCCCACTTCTGACCTTATGATTGAAGGAAGATCGTTGATGAAGCAGCTGAAGATGGTTGAAGATGACTTGGAAATATATCACCATTCCATCACTGTTACTGGATCAAAATCCTAGAACTCCTTCCCGAACAGCATTGAGAGTGTATGGGTATCTACATGGTATGGACTGCAGTGGTTCAAGAAGGCAGCTCACCACCACCTTCTCGAGGGCAATTAGGGATGGACAGTAAATGCTGGCCTTGCCAGCATTTTCCGATGGAAAAAAACTCTCCTTTTTCTGCATTGTTCCACCAACTTTCAAAACTGTTAGAATCAACTCCCCTGTTTCTTGCAACTAA
This sequence comes from Heterodontus francisci, assembly GCF_036365525.1. Taxonomy (NCBI): domain Eukaryota; kingdom Metazoa; phylum Chordata; class Chondrichthyes; order Heterodontiformes; family Heterodontidae; genus Heterodontus; species Heterodontus francisci. The sequence continues at coordinate 18,675,955 of NC_090397.1, read as the reverse complement.
TGCCGCATCTTGAACCTCCCTTTGCTGTCAAGTTCTGAAATGTTGACAACCAACTCCATGGCCTACTCTCCATTTGCTGTTTGAATCCTTCAGTCCAGCTTCTATCCTGCGCAGAGCACTGAAACCCCTGGTCAAAGTCCCGAAGTACCTCAAGTATTAGTATTGTGAACTGTGAGGAGGATAGTGTAGAACTTCAAAAGGACATAGACTGGTTAGTGGAATGGGTGGACAAGTGGCAGATGAAATTTAGTCTAGAGAAGTTTTAAGTGATTAATTTTGGTAGGAAGAACGCAGACAATATAACATAAAGGGTACAATTCTAAGGCAGAGGGACCTCTGTGTAACTGCACAAGTCATTGAAGGTGGCAGGACAGGTTGAGAGTGTAGTTAACAAAACATACAGTATCCTAGGCTTTATTAATAGGGGCATAGAGTACAAAAGCAAGGAAGTTATGTTAAGCTTGTATAGAGCACTGGTTCGGCCTCAATTGGAGTATTGCGTCCAGTTCTGGGTGCCACACTTATGGAAAGATATGAAGGCATTAACGAGAGTGCAGAAAAGATTCACAAAAATAGTTCCAGGGCTGAGGAACTTCAGTTAAGTAGACAGATTGGAGAAGTTGGGACTGTACCTTGGAGAAAAGAAGGTTGAGAGGAGATTTGATAGAGGTATTCAAAATTATGGGTCTGGACAGAGTAGATAGGGAAGAACTGTTCCCATTGGTGGAAGGATCAAGTATGAGGGCTTAGATTTAAGGTAATTGGCAAAAGAAGCAATGGTGGCATGAGGAAAACCTTTTTTACACAGCGGCTGGTTAGGATCTGGAATGCAGTGCAAGAGTGTGGTGGAGGCAGGTTCAATTGAGGCATTCAAGAGGGAATTGGATTGTTATCTGAAAAGGAAGAATGTGCAGGGCTTCGGGGAGCAGGTGGAGAGTGATGCTAGGTAAATTGCTCATTCGGACAAGCAACACAGACACGACAGGCCAATGGCCTCCTTTTGCTATAACCATTCTGGTATTTTGTGATAGTGTGACTATGTATTTTTCAATCACACTGTGGTTTTCAATATAGTTGACCATACCACCTTCCTCCACTGCTACTCTTCCACAGTCTACCTCAGTGGAACTACATTTTTTTTAGTTCCAGGCCTGCATATCCCAATGTAACAGGTACATCTTCAATAGTTTTCCCTCCTGTGTCCTTGGATCCCTGCTATTCTGCAAGCAGGTGTTGCTTCTCCATGGGAATGGGGTCAGCTTTCATATGCTGATGACCCCAGCTTTATCTGTGTAATACTAAATTTCTTATCAGTTCAGAGCAGTGTCCCCCCCCCCCCCCCCCACCAGTTTTGCAATCTTCTGAAGCCCTTCATCTGTGCCCATACCTTCTGCCCTACCAGTGAAAGTTTGTGTGTTCCTTCCAACATCCTTCTCAATTGATGACCGTCTTCAGCCACCCTGTACCCACGCTGTGGAGTTCCCTCCCCTAAGCATTTCATTTTCTACATCTTTGCTAAGCTTCAAAAGCCATCTTCAAACCTGCCTACAACCACCCACTCTCCCAATCCCAACTCTGATCTGACACTCAATTATGAATCAAGTTGGATGCTTCACTATAAAAGGGTTTGTACAAATACAAGTTGCTGTTGAAAAGTGCTGAATTATATTGTCCTGGTTGAATTTTTTTTATTTTGTGTAAATGACTGGAATGGCATGTCTGCTGAACATGGGAAGGCTTTGTGGTCTGTACCACCACTGAAACTTAGCCTGCAATATGTAGGTTGTCGTATGTGTGTTTTGGTGGGGGGGATGTTAGATGCGAGGGAGGGAGAGGGCAAAGAGACAGCTACACTTTGTGAGCTTCTTTAAACTGATACATTAAATTATGTTGACAATAAAATTATTTGATCTGTGAATGAAGCTAATCCATTTATTATTGGTCAGCAGCTGCCTGAAGTACTTGCATTGCTGCTTCAGAGAGGTCAGTGCAGATTGCTTTTTTCCCAAAAATATGCTTTCTTCTTAAAATTTGTAATATTACATAATGATCCAAATTCTTTCAATACAATACATGAGGTGCCCCACTTGCCATTTTAGGTTATATTTGCAATGTACATTTACATTCCATGTCAAAACATTTTCTGGTGCGTACAGCCCGAGGAGTTTTTACATGGGTTCCAGCCATTCGGTATACTGTGGCAGGACAGCCTTATGCAGTTGCCTTTCCCCTTTGAGCCTTTGCAGCAGCTGCCCCAAGCTTTAGTGCGTCCTTCAGCATGTAGTCCTGGACCTTGGAATGTGCCAGCCTGCAACGGTCAGTTGTGGTCAGTGCAGTGCAGTATGAATGGTCAAAGCCAGCAATACAGAAGGTGAGCTGGGTTTAGCTGGCTTTGACGAGGCTCTAATCTTAAATTTTCAGTTTAAAGTTTGGCAAGTCAGCAATTTATACATTGCCAAATATACTTCATTAATTTCATGGAACAGATATATTGTATCTCCATGTGTTAATGTTACAGAGCAATAATACTGTGTATGCATTCTCACTCCTATTTTTAATTTTTAAGGGAAAGTATAATGAATTATTAATCATTTTGCGTATTAATTTGCAAAAGCCTTTGGTAATCGCAGTAAGTAGCGCATTAAATAGACTGACATATGCATTTAGATTCATTAACCAAATACCACACTAAGCAAAATTGACTTGAAAACTAATTTCCATTGTGGATTGAACATTAAATTCAGTAAATGCCATTGTAGACTAAAGTATTTGCAGGTCAGAGACTTTCTGCACTTCCGCTTCATCTTTCATGGTGGTTTTTGTTTAATCTAGTGAGTGAATGAACAGTGTATAATATAGACATTGATCTTGGATTTTGAGCTTTGGGGCAGTGCAGTGTCGAATCCCTTTGGTTTAAAAAAAAAAGTATTTTCCTTCAAACCAAAAGTTCTTGAGCCCAACAGAATTAACAAGTAAGTAAAACTACTGGATTGCTGGCTTCATTCATTTATTTTGCTTGCAATGTTGGATTGATATCTTGCCAATTTGAGATCTGGTGCGATTATATGGGTCAGCAGTGAAAAATTGATGCTGCTTGCAATAGTGCTATTAACAACGTGGAGCAGCTCTTGAACTATGAAGGAAGAGTTGTTAATCCATAATTCAACTACAGACTGTTGGCCTTTCCTCTTCAGAGCTATTCGCTTTTTTTGCACACATCACCGTTTTATTGGTGAAGGAGTGTAGAGTGCCTGAAATGGTGTCAGCTATTTTTGGTTAAATTTGCATTTGAATGCTTCTGCCATTGTTTAATGGGTGTATGCCAACTGTCTGTCAAATGGTTGATGTTAACCAACTCTGCAGGCCATTTTAGAAATACCTATTTTGCAATGTCGATAGTAAATAAATTGGGGTATGATGATAAAAGGGTGTGAACTTTCTTGATTTGTTTTTCCCTCAAGTCATCAATCTTTTTTTTTAAAAAAGACATTCAGCAGCAGTTAAGGGAAGTGGTTACTAAATGGGTGATTATCTAATTTTTATAACTTGTATATCTGCCCTAATTCCATGTCGTGAACAAAAGCAAAATACTGTGGATGTTGGAAATCTGAAATGAAAACAGAAAATGCTGGAAATATCGGATCTGGCAGCATCTGTGGAGAGAGAAACAGAGTTAACGTTTCAGGTCTGTCCTGTCATCAGAACTGGGAGAAGTAAGAAATGTAATAGATTTTGAGCAAGTGAAAAGGGGGAGGGTGAGTAGGACAAAGGGGAAGATCTGTGATAGGGTGGAGGGCAGGAGAGAGTAAATGACTCAAGATTTCATGTTGCAAGGCCAAAGGGAGTGGTGAAAAGTCAAATAAACAAAATATGTGTCCAGAGGAGATGTGAATGGCAGGGTTGTTGCCATCCAAATGTGAAATGGAGGAAACCCGAGCAAAACGAGAGAAGGCAGTTTGCAACCCTCTGAACCCAACATTGAGTTCAACAATTTTAGATGGTAACCTCTGCCCCCATTTTGTTTTTTGTTTCTTGGCTGGTTGGGTCTTTTCTCTTGTTTTGCTCGTTTCATTCCAGCTTGCAAGCTTTCAAATCCTGCCTGTTGACTGACCACCTCTGCATACCCCAACTATAAAAAGAAACCTTGTTGGAGGAAATCATCTGCATCTCCAAGAGACCAACCGAACTATTCATCTATCTCTTCCAACTAAAAGCCTCAGGACCACTGAATTCAGCTAGAAGCCAGCCAGATAACCCAACTCCACAGACTGTATACCCTTTTTTTATGGACTCTAACTCCAGCAATCTACCTATTCCCACTCTAGCCTATTTGTGTGTGTGTGTGAGTGAAAGTTGGCACGTTGTTATTTTTATTTGGTTTAGGTACAATAAAGTTAACCTCTTCCTTTGTTAACTCAAGAAAACCTGTCCGATTGTTTCTTGTTACGATCATAGCAAGTAAGTAATCAAACGCCTACTGAATTGGCCAGTACATCTACTTTAAGAAAGAATTAACCCTATTTGCGATCAAACCAGGAGAGGGCCAAGAGAGAAGCCCTTCAACCCCTCCTCACTTGACCAGAACAGTGTACATAAATTCTTCTATAGTTTTATCTACACAGTAATCTGTGTAATAATTTGCATATGTACAATTTGTATGAAATAGTTATATAGTATAAAATAAAAATATATAGAATTCTTTGTGTTAGGATGTGTGGTGGGGGAAGATTGGTTTCATGTTAGTGATTGTCTAACATTGAGTCAATATTCTGCTTAAAATTTCTGAATAGGCAGTACACAGTTAGTTAAAGACTTGACAGTTATAAAAATGCTACCTCTTATCATAGAATAAGAATGGTTACAGCACAGGAGGAAGCCATTTGGTCCATTGTGTCTATGCAGTTCTCTGCAGGAGCAACTCAGCTAGTCCTACTCCCACACCTTTTCCCCACAGTCCTAATATTTTTAAATCTTTAGATAATCGTTCAAGAGTGGCTTTCAAAAGAGAATTTAAGAATCTGCCTCCACCACACACAGTGCTTTCCAGATCCTAACCTCTCCCTGCATTAAAAAAAAAAGTTTTTCCTCATATTGCCTTTGGTTCTTTTGACATTCGCCTTTAAATCGGAGTCCTCAGGTTGTTGACCCTTCCGCCAATGGGAGCATCTACTCTGTCCACTTACTTTCCCCGTCTATGTTAGGATAATTAAATTTGACCATTATAACTGCTCTATAATTTTACTCTCTGCAATTTCCTTGAAAATATGTTCCTCTATATCTTTCCTACTAGTTGGCCGATAGGATACACCCAATAATGAAATGGTACCTTTATTGTTCCTTAGCTCTAACCAAATAGATTCTGCCCTTGACTCCTCTCGGACATCCTCTCTCTCTAGCACCGTATTCTTAATCAATATTGCCATCCCTCCTCCTTTCTTTCCTTCCCAGTCTTTCTTGAGCACCTGCATCCAGGTCTATTATTGCCACAACATCATATTCCCATGTGGCTATCTGCATCTGCAGCTCACCAACCTTATTTACTACAGTATGTGCATGCAAATACATACACATTAAACCTAATTTAGACCTTCATGCCTTCCATCTTACTCTGACCCCACTTAATACATTATTTCTTACTCTAGTGCCTTCCTAAGTCTATGTGCACCTTGTTTTTCCTTTCTAATGTTGCCTCCAAGTTAGTTTAAACCTTCCCAAATAGCGCTAGCAAACTGTCCCGCAAGGACATTGGTCCCTGTCCCACCTATACAGGTCCCATCTCCCCCAGAACAGGTACCAATGTTAAAGGAATCTAAAGCCTTCCCTCCGGCACCACCTCCCCAGCCATGCATTCATCTGCTCTGTCCTCCTATTTCTATACTAACTAGCACGTGGACTAATAGTAATCCGGAGATTACTGCCTTTTGAGGTCCCGCTTGCTAGTTTCTTTCCTAGCTCCCTAAAATCTGTCTGCAGGACTCGTCCCTCTTTCTACCTATGTTGTTGGTACCAAGTTGGACCACGAGTACTGGCTGTTCACCCCCCCAAAGTTTTTTTTTATTCTTTCATGGGATGTGGGCATCATTGGCAGGCCAGCATTTGCTGCCCATCCCTAATTGCCCTTAAACTAAATGGCTTGCTAGGCCATTTCAGAGTGCAGTTAAGAATCAACCACATTGCTGTAGGTCTGGAGTCAGATTTCTGCCAGACAAGAAGGACAGCAGATTTCCTTCCCTTAAGGACATTAATGACCTAGATAGGTTTTTATGACAATCGATAGTTTCATGGCACCATTAGTGAGACTAGCTTTCAATTCCAGATTTTTAATAATTAATTGAATTTATATTCCACCAGCTGCTGTCGGATTTGAGCCCATGTTCCCAGGGCATTAGCTTGGGCCCCTGGATTCCTAGTTCAGTGACATTACTGCCATGCCACAGTCTCTCCAGAGTGCTCTAGCCGTTCAGTGCCACCCTTTACCCTTGCACGAGGAAGGCAACTTACCATTTTGGATTCATGTCCACAGCTGCAGAAACATTTGTCTGTTCCCCTATCTCTGTTCCTTTCCCAATCTTCCTCCTGCTGCCTCCCCCTGCCAAAATTAAGACTTAAAGACTCAGTGGCTGCTTACCAATCAGCTGTTTCCCTTGTGCTGTCATCACTTTATTTTATAGGGAGTTAAATGTTTTACTTAACTCTTATTACCTGAATACCCCATTTTAATTTACTGAAAAAATCAGAACCCTTTAGTATTATGATCCCTTTTAACTTTATTCCCTAGATTTGATTGATTTAATTCATTGAACACTGTAATTGAGAAATTAACAAATTGGCTTAGCTTTTATACTAATTAATTGAGCTAATCTTCCTTTATACTTGATTAATTTAAAAGTTTTATCAGTCGACTCACTCCATGTGAGTCCTTGTTCTGTGACGTCACTTTGCGATTTTTTTCCCCCTCCCATTTGGTTCAAACATATTAATTCATAATAGTGTTAAGGTGTTTAAGTGACATACTGCTGTCTAGCTTATAGCCACAGCTGGCTTTGAATAATGGTCAAGTCGGAGGGTTTGCAAAATCCTGTATCGTTCAAGGTTGTGTAGGCATTGGTGGTGGCATTTGGAAGCCCTGGATGGCAGTAAGGGATGCAGTTAACAGTAATGGCCCAGGGTAGCAGCAGTCACGTTTCCCATTGTGATGGAGTCTGTGGTCTACAAGACAAGTGGAGGAGCAAGTGCAGACTGCTATTGGAACAGATGACTTGATGAATTCTGTTGGGTGCACCTACTCTGGTGTCAAAACTTATTTTTTGAGAGAGACCCTAACTTGAAAGTGAAACCAAAAACTTCAAGTTTCTGGGGAAATTGAAACTGGTTGGAACCAGTTAAGAAACAGTCATTTGACCAGATGCATGTGACTAGAGCTTTCCAAGCTTAAATTTGAAGACAGCAGAGTCCAAGGAGACTGCAGACCTTTTGGCAGAGAAGCTGCAGAGCAAGAGAACGGATTCTGGGAGCTGGCTCTAAGACATATGAGTTGTTGCAGCTGTTTTTGGTTACTTAAGGTAATCCCGGTGGAGCTACGCCATCCAGGCTGTTAGCAGAACTAGGAAAGTTCTGCAGGGGTGCGCAGTTTTGATGGAGAAGGGACCTGTGGAGTTCAGAAGTGCAGGGGAACTGCTGTTGGAGGAAAATTAGTGACTGAATCTTGGAACGTGGGATCTAGAGATCTGAAGGACTTTGTGGCTGCATCTTGTGCCATATTTGCTGAGTGAACTACCCAGTAAATCTCAGCTCTATCTTTGTTGTATTTGATAATTAGTGTGTAATCTGTAAATTATATATGTAGACTAATTTGACTGATAATTCACATTTAATGTTGATTTTGGTTTGATAAAGTAAAATTTATAAAAGTGAGATCTTTTCCGAAATGTTTTTTCTATTCGGGTCAGATGATAAATTTGATTCTTTTGGTTTGTTGATCTCCACGGGGATCGTAACACCCACGATAATATTATTGGGAATGTTACCCAGTAGTTTAATATTGCTGTCAACAGAATAGAACTTTAAGAATCTATTAAGTGCTGTTGCAAGAGGCCTAAATAGTTTGCCTCCAGTGAGTATAGCATCACGTAGCTTGGAGGCATGAGATAGGATGACTTGCTTAGAATACCTCAGTGCCTGCTACCTTGGAGAACTGGAGCACTCGGGCAAAGGTGTTGTGTAATGAGACAGGGTTAATTAGTAAGCTCATATTGCCTCTGCTTTTGTGTTCCATGCAGGATTGAAGGCTTTGGGCCATTTCTTGATTTTGGCAATAGTTTGGTGGTCAGGGAATATTTCGCATGATTTGCTTGGTCGTCTTTGCACTCTTCTCTCACCTCCCTTTCAGCTGGTTACGAATTGCTAGACACTTTGTAACTGCTTTTGGAACCTTCTCCTTTGTTTACCCATTTACCTGCAGAGTTGAGGTCCCACCTTTTTCAGATGCTGGGTTTGGTTGCACTAGCCTCTGGTATCTTTCATTTCTAATGTTTACTGCTTGATTCTTTTTCAATATTTGGAAACCCTACATATATTTTTTTTATTAATTATTGTTTTTTTAGTAAATTATTTTTTTAAACTTAATGGTTCCAAATTTGAGTTTAGTATTTTCCCTGTGTTGGTCCTGTCACAATGTTATGTGACAATGCTCCCCTACAGGTGCAATACCTTTGCTATAATAAAACCATTCACTGTTTTTGTTGATCAATAGTACTGGGATTAGCTGTAGGTATCTTAATTTCCAGTTGCATGCAGTTGTTGACGCTCTGCACCTATGGGAAGCCAGCTAAAGCTGCAAACCCAATTTTTCTACTCTATGCCCCAACCGATGAAGGCAAGCATGCCGTATGCCTTCTTGACTACCTTATCCATCTGCGTTGCCACTTTCAGTGACCTGTGGACCTGTACGCCCAGATCTCTCTGCCTGTCAATACTCCTAAGGGCTCTGCCATTTACTGTATACTTCCCATCTGCATTAGACCTTCCAAAATGCATTACCTCACATTTGTCCGGATTAAACTCCATCTGCCATTTCTCCGCCCAAGTCTCCAACCGATCTATATCCTGCTGTATCCTCTAACAATCCTCATCACTGTCCGCAACTCCACCAACCTTTGTGTCGTCCGCAAACTTACTAATCAGACCAGCTACATTTTCCTCCAAATCATTTATATATACTACAAACAGCAAAGGTCCCAGCACTGATCTCTGCGGAACACCACTAGTCACAGCCCTCCATTCAGAAAAGCACCCTTTCACTGCTACCCTCTGTCTTCTATGACAGAGCCAGTTCTGTATCCATCTTGCCAGCTCACCTCTGATCCCAGTGTGACTTCACCTTTTGTACCAGTCTGCCATGAGGGACCTTGTCAAAGGCTTTACTGAAGTCCATATAGATAACATCCACTGCCCTCCCTTCATCAATCATCTTCATCACTTCCTCAAAAAACTCAATCAAATTAGTGAGACACGACCTCCCCTTCACAAAACCATGCTGCCTCTCGCTAATAAGTTCATTTGTTTCCAAATGAGAGTAAATCCTGTCCTGAAGAATCCTCTCTAATAATTTCCCTACCACTGACGTAAGGCTCACCAGCCTATAATTTCCTGGATTATCCTTGCTACCCTCCTTAAACAAAGGAACAACATTGGCTATTCTCCACAGCTGTGAGGCTGAATGATATGCTAGAAGGGTCGTCAAATGAGGCCGTATGGGTTGAACTGAGGAACAAAAAGGGGCTATTATACTACTGGGAGTATGCTATAGAACCGCCCCACTAACAGTCAGAGGGAGGTAGAAGAGCAAATATGTAGGCAAATTGCTGAGAAGCACAGAAACAATTGGATAGTAATAGATTAGGATTTCAACTACCCTATTATTAATGGAGAGAAAATCAGCAATAAAGTATAGAGGGTGCAGAATTCTTAAAATACATTTAGGGAACTTTTTTTTAAAGTCAGTATGTAGCAAGCGCAACAAGAGACTGGAATTGGTTTTCGGAAAGGAAGCTAGGCAGGTGGGAGAACATTTTGGTGGTAGTGATCGTAGTGCAGTTAGATTTAGAGTAGTTGTGAAACAGGGCAAAGATGACCAAGTGTTACGACCAGTTGAGAAAGACATCTAGGGTTCCCTTTCAGCCTTCGCCTGGTCTTAATGTAACAGGGTTTAATTTTAAACACACAGTGTTTTAGCTCCCCCTTGGGCTATCCTTGTTCACTGCTTTCCAATTATAAGGCACGAAACCAGCACAACATGTTTTCTCAGGTTTAAAGAAAAAAAGTGAAATTTTATTAAACTTAGTCTTAATTCGGTTAATGCCTATGGAACACGACGTGCCCATGCTAGCATGCACACGTGATACACACATGCAGATAGAGACAGAAAAGAACAGAAGAAAATAAAGTGGAAAAGTTTGAGGCAATATCTGAAGAGTTTTTGTTACAGTTCTTCGAGCTCACTGTAAGTCCTTACTTGCTTTTCGTTTGGGCCCAGTTTTCTTAAATCTTGTTCACTGTAAGAGACTTTTGTCTCTTGGGGTCCAAGTGTCTTCAGTGGGTTTTGGAGTTCCATGAGAAAGAGATGGGAGCAGACAGAAGAAGAGGTCTGCTTCAATCCAGGCGAAGTCTGCTTTCTGCAGGCTCTCAGTTCAAACTCTGTAACAGCCAGTTAGTCATGTGACTACATCTGTTTTTGGACTGAATTGAAGCAGGAAATAGCTCCTTTGTCTGCAAGCACTATTTGTTAATATGTATTTTTTTTTTCAGCCAAGGTCTGGCAATTCTTGTAACAGGCCTTTTCTTCCCAGCAACAATTTGAAATGTAATGTCCATGTGGTGAAATTAATATGCCTCATTCTTGGCAGGTGGGGGCCTGCATGATACCAAGAGTAACATTGGGGAAAGGCCTGTTTTACTAAGCTGAGATGTGATTTAGCAAAAGTGGGCTGGAAACAGCTACTTGAAAGTAAATCAGTGTTAGATCAGTGCGAAGAATTCAAGGAGGAGATAGAGGGGATTTGGAACAAATATGTTCCCACAAAAAAAGGATTGAGCTGCCAAATCTAGCCCCCCACCTCCAAATGTCAAAGAGCCGATAGAGGAGGATAACGCAATAAAGGGAAAATTACGCCAGATACCAAGAGCTTAATATTGCAGAAAGCTGAAAGGGGTACAGAAAGTGCAGGGGTGAAATTAGAAAGGAAATTGGGAAAACAAAGAAAAAAAATATTGACATGAAGGAAAATTCAAAGATATTGTATCAACACACAAAAGAGCAAGAGGAAGAGTAGGGTTGATTAGAGACCAAAAAGGTAATGTGTGTGGAGGCGAAAGGTATTGGCATGGTTTTTAATGAATACTTTATGTCTGTCTTCACACAAGAGGAGGATGATGCAGACCTTATAATTAACGGAGGATTGTGAAATATTGGATGGGGTAAACATGGAGCGGAAATATTAAGTATTTTTGAAAGTGGATAAATCTTCAGGCCTGGATGAAATGTATCTCAGGCTAAGAAAAGCAAGGGAGGAAATAGCAGAGGCTCTGACCATCATTTGCAGGTGTAGTGCCAGAGGACTCCTAACATTGTACCATTATTTAAAAAATGAGGAAGGGATAGACAAATAATTAGAGACCAGTCAGCCTAACCTCAGTGATGGGCAAATTATTGGAAAATGTTCTGAGGGGCAGTGTAAACCGTTATTTAGAAAGGCACGGATTGATCAAGGACAGTCGGTGTGGATTTGTTAAGGGAAGGTGGTGTCTCACTAACTTGATGGAATTTTTTGAAGAGGTAACACAGTGGGTCATTGAGGATAATGTGTTTTATGTACATTATGGAGATTTTAGCAAGGCCTTTGACAAAGTCTCACATGGCAGACTGATCAGAAAAGTAAGAACCCATGAGATCCAAGCAAAAGTAGTAAATTGGATTCAAAATTGACTCATAGGCAGGATCAAAGGATAATGGATGACTGCTGTTTTTGTGACAGGAAGGCTTTTTTCAGTGAAGTTCCACAGGGCCCAGTACTAGGTTCCTTGCTTTTTGTGGTATGTATTGATGATTTAGACTTAAATGTCGGGGACATAATTAACAAGTTTTCAGTTGATTCAATGGACTGGTCGGGTGGGGAGAAAAGTGGCAAATGAAATTCAATCTAGAGAAGTCTGAGGTAATGCATTTGGGGAAGGCAAAGCAAGGGAATACACAGTGGTAGTTAATGAGAAGTGTAGAGGAACAGAAGGACCTTGGAGTGCATGTGCACAGAGGAATATAAGCAGAAAGTTATGTTGGAACTGTATAAAGCGCTAGTTAGGCCACGGCTAGAGGACTGCATGCAGTTCTTGTCACCGCATTATAGGAAGAAAGTGATTGCAATAGAGAGGATACAGAGGAGGTTTGAAAGATTGTTGCCAGGAATGGAGAATTTTTGCTATGAAGATAGATTGGATGGGTTGGTGATGTTTTCTTTGCAACAGTGGAGACTGGGGAGAGATGTAATTGAGGTGCGTAGGTGGAATGGATAGGAGGGATATCTTTCCCTTAGCGGAGAGGTCAGTAACCAGTGGGCATAGAGTCAAAGTAATTAGCAGAGGATTAGAAGGGACTTGAGAAAAATAAATTCACCCAGAAGGTGTTAGGAATCTGAAACTCTCTGCCTGTAGGTGGTAGAGGCAGAAACCTTAGTCACATTTAAAAAAAGGTATTTGGATATGCACTTGAAGTGCCTCAACCTGAACGGCTACTGACCAAGAGCTAGAAAGTGGAATTAGGCCAGATAGCTGTTTTTTAGCCAACACACTTGGCTGAATGGCCTCCTTATGTGCAGTAAATTTTCTAGATTTCTCTCATTTGAGAGTGATGTGGTTAAGTCCAAAATTTGAATCTTAAATATAAATTTAAACAAAAATAATTAGAGGTATGTGGTGCGAGTTGACTGAGGTAGATTGGGAGATTACATTCAAAGATGTAGGTAAATAAGCCACGGCAGACATTTAAAGAAATAATTCATAATTCTCAATGAATATGCATTCCCTTGACGAATAAAAGCTCTGTGGGAAAAGTGCAGTTAACTGGGGAACTTAAGGATAACAGAATAAAAGAAGGGGCTTAAAATTTGCTGAAAATAGTAAGCTTGAGGATTTTTTTTGGGGGGGTGGGTGGTTAAAAATCAACAAAGGATGACCATGAAATTGATAGAGAAAATATGAGTAAATTAACAAGAAATATAAAAACAGAGAGCGAGAGCTTTTCCAAGTATGTGAAAAAGAGCTTCGCAAAAGTGAGCGTAGATCCCTTAGAGACAGAAACAGAAGAAGTTATATTGGGGAATAAGGAAATGGCAGAGACTTTAATCAAACATTTTGTATCTGTCTTCACAATAGAACACACACAGCATACAGGAAATTGTGGGGAACCAAGGGTTGTAATGAGAGTGAGGAACTTAAAGTAATATTCATAAAGGAAAACTGACAAATTCCCTGGACCAGATGGCCTGCATCTGAGGGTTTTGAAAGTGGTGGCTACAGAGACAATGGATGCATTGGTTTTGATCTTCTAGAATTCCCTAGATTCTGAATGGTTCTTGGGGTTGGAAGCTAGCAAATGTAACTCTAGGGAATTGCTGGAATCTACTATTAAGGATGTGATAATAGGTCACTTGGTAAATCACTATATGATTAGGCAGAGTCAACACAGATATTTTTGAGTAGATATGATTGGCAGAGTAGATATGATGGAACCAGTGAATATTTGGATTTACAGAAGGCATTTGATAAAGTGCTACACAGTAGGTTGTTGCACAAGATTAAGGCTCATGGGACTGTAGGTAATATATTAGTGTGGATTGAGAGGCCACAGAGGGCAGCAGGAGGACAAGAGGAGAAATTGGCTTGCAGCTCTAATTTTGAAATGGCAGGTGTGGGTGCATCCGGTGCAGGAGGAATGTAATGGGGACAGTGGCAATTGGACCAAGGAAGAAAAGCTATATGAATTGTGGGTTTTAGCCCAAAACATCTCGGTGCAGTTTATTTTGGAGACTTAAATCTTGGGAGCTTCAACTGCTCTGGGTGGAACTGAGGAACAGAAAAGGATCTAAAACTGTAATAGGTTTTATGTATAGACCCCCTGGTAGCAGTTCTGAGGTGTTAGATTGTATAAATGCACAAATTAGGCAAGTTTGTAACAAAGGCAGAGTAGTATTGATGGGGCATTTTAACTTGCACATAGATTGGTAGAGGCAGACTAGCACCCGTCAGAAAGGTAGTAAATTTCTGGAATGTGTCGGGATTAGTTTCCAACAGCAATATGTCCTTGATGTAACAAGGGGAAAGGCAATATTAGATTTAGTTATGAGTAATTAGCCAAATTTAATTAATAGCCTAACTGTATGTGAACATTTATCAAATAGTGATCACAACATGATCGAATTCAAGGTAGCGTTTGAAAGTGAAAAGTACTACTAGAAATTTAGACTTGAGTAAGGCTGACTTTAATGGGATGAGACAGACTGTCCACAGTAAACTGGGTAGATCTGTTAATGGGTCAAATGACTGAAGAACAGTGGAGAATATTGAAAGAAACATTTAACGAAATACAGAGCGAGTATATACCCCTGAGAGGAAAAAGCTTCACTTCACAGAAAAAAAGAGCCATGGACAACTAAAGAGATTAGGGATAGCATAAAACAAAAAGAAATGGCTTACAAAAATGCAAAACGCAGCACAGATCCGGCCGAATGGGATCGATACAAAGACCAGCAAAGGGTCACAAAGCAGCTTATAAGAGCTACTAAGAGGGATTATGAAAGGAAACTTGCAAGGGACATCAGAATCAATAAGAAGAAATTTTGTAGTTACATAAAGGGAAAACAGGTGGTCAACAGCAATGTAGGCCCACTAAAAGCTGAAAATGGAGATATTGTCATTGGTAATGGGGAAATGGCAGACATGTTGAACAATTACTTTGCCTCAGTATTTACAGTTGAAAAGGAGGATAACTTGCTGGAAGTCCCGAAAAAATTAATAGCCGATAGGGGACAGGGACTTAATACAATTAATGTAAGTCAAACATCAGTAACCAGGAAATTAATGGAACTAAAGAGTGAGAAATCCCCAGGACCTGATGGTTTCCATCCGAGGGTGTTAAAGGAAGTAGGGGAGCACATTGTAGATTTCCTAACTATAGTTTTTCAGAGTTCCCTAGATTCAGGAGTGGTCCGTCTGGATTGGAAAGTTGTACATGTCACTCCACTTTTTAAGAAGGGTGAAAGGGGGAACCAGAAAATTACTGACCAGTTAGCCTGACGTCTGTGGTGGGGAAGTTGCTGGAGTCTATAATCAAAGATAGGGTGACTGAACACCGAGAAAAATTTCAATTAATCAGGGACAGCCAGCATGGATTCATGAGAGGTAGGTCATGCCTGATATGGACTTTCAGAAGGCATTTGATAAAGTCCCACATAAGAGACTGTTCACTAAGGTAGAAGCCCATGGAGTTGAGGGCAAATTATTGACATGGTTAGGAAGTTGGTTGAGTGGTAGGCGACAGAGTGGGGATAATGTGTAAGTACTCTGATTGGCAGGATGTGACTAGTGGTGGCCCACAGGGATCTGTGTTGGGGCCTCAATTATTCACATTATTCACATTATTCATTAGTGATTTGGATGATGGCATAGTAAGTCATATATCCAAATTTGTTGATGCAAAGTTAGGTGGCATTGTAGACAGTCTAGATGATGGCATAAAATTGCAAGGAGATATTGACAGACTAGGTGAATGGGCAAAACTGTGGCAGATGGAGTTCAATGTGGGCAAGTGTGAGGTTATCCATTTTGGACCAAAAAAGGATAGGGGCAGGGTACTTTCTAAATGGGAAGAGGTTAAGTATAGTGGATGACCAAAGAGACTTGGGGATTCAAGTGCATAGATCTTTTAAATGCCATGAGCAAGTGCATAAAATAATCAAAAAGGCTTATGGAATGCTAACCTTTATATCTATAGGATTGGAATATAAAGACAGAGGTTTTGCTGCCGCTGTACAAAACCCTGGTTAGATCCTACTTGGAGTACTGTCGGCAGTTCTGGGCACCACACCTTAGGAAGGATATATCGGCCTTGGAGGGAGTGCAACGTAGGTTTACAAGAATGATAACTGGGCTATAGGGGTTATGTTACGAGGAGAGATTACGCAAATTAGGCCTGTTTTTGCTAGAATTTAGAAGGTTAAGGGCGATCTGATTGAAGTCTTCAAGATATTAATAGGAAAAGACAAGCTAGATAAAGATAAACTATTTCCACTGGGTTGGAAATTCTAAAACTAGGGGACATAGTCTAAAAATTAGGGCCAGACCATTCAGGAGAGATGTTAGGATGCACTTCACACAAAGGGTGGTAGAGGTTTGGAACTCTCTCCCACAAACAGCAGTTGAAGCTAGAACAGTTGTTAATTTTAAATCTGAGATAGACAGATTTTTGTTAAGCAAAAATATGAAGGGATATGGGCCAAAGGCAGGTATATGGAGTTAGGCTGCGGATGAGCCATGATCTCATTGAATGGCAGGACAGGCTCGAGGGGCTGAATGACCTACTCCTGTTCCTGTCTTCCTAGCTGGAGGGAATGATCAGCATGTATGATGTAAATGCATGGAAAATTTAAACCATATCAAGTTAAACCTAATAAGCGTGATGGAAATAATGTAGCACTAACCCTGCTCTACCCCCATTAGCACAGTGTGGCAATGTGCAAAGCTTATATACATAGAAGATTCTAATATATTCTTCTTCTTTGGCCCCCTTATCTCGAGAGACAATGGGTAAGCGGCTAGAGGTGGTCAGTGGTTTGTGGAACAGCGCTTCGAGTGGCTATAAAGGCCAATTCTAGAGTGATAGACTCTTCCACAGGCACTGCAGATAAAATTGATTGTCGGGGCTGTTACACAGTTGGCTCTCTCCTTGCACTTCTGTCTTTTTTTCCTGCCAACTGGTAAGTCTGTTCGACTCGCCACTCTTTACCCCCACCTTTATGGCTGTCCGCCAGTTCTGGCGATCACTGGCAACTGACTCCCACGACTTGTGGTCAATGTCACAGGACTTGATGTTGCGTTTGCAGATGTCTTTAAAGCGGAGACATGGTGGATCTAATACCAGTGACTAGCTCACTGTATAATGTGTCCTTGAGGATCATGCCATCTTCCATGCAGCTAACCTGGCCAAGCCATCTCAAGCGCCGCTGGCTCAGTAAGGTGTATATTCTGGAGATGTTGGCTGCCTCGAGGACTTCTGCTTTGGAGATACGTTCCTGCCTCCTGATGCCAAGGATTCTCCGGAGGCAGCGAAGATGGAATGAGTTGAGACGTCGCTCTTGGCTGACATACGTTGTCCAGGCCTCGCTGTGGTAGAGCAAGGTACTGAGGACAGGCTTGAAACATTCGGACTTTTGTGTTCTGTGTCAGTGCACCATTTTCCCACACCCTCTTGGCCAGTCTGGACATAGCGGCGGACGCCTTTCCCATGCGCTTGTTGATCTCTGCATTGAGACAGGTTCCTAATATATATAGAATAAAATTCTTCTGAATTTTTGCGTTCACCTGAGATGCCAATTCTGTAGAATGGAACCAGTTTACAGCTTGGGCATGTGCTCTCTGCATCAAGCACTGACAGATCCAGTAAACTGAGAGATTGCATAAAATTGGTATTTATCCTGCACACAAACAGTAGTCTTATCCCCCTGTGCCTGCTATGTTTCCATAACCTTTTAATCCCTTTTCCTTCAATGACTTCTTAAATCTGTTTTCAAATGGTGACATTGTCTCTGCTTCAGCCACTAACTCTGGTAGTTCATTCCACAGCCTGATAACCTTCTGTCTATTAAAAAGGTTTCTTTTGCTCTCTCCCTTAAATATTTTGCCTTTAATGTTATGTTTATGTCCCCTCATTCTACAGCCTTCAACCACTAGAACCAGTCTGTTTCTATCTGTTCCATCCCTTCATATTCAATACCTTTATCAAATCATCTGAAAATCTTGTCTCTTCTAGCCCCATTTTTCAAGTATTCCTTTATATGTTCGTTACCAGACAGTATCTTAGTGAGTCTGTGAAGGACCCTCACTATTGCCTCAACATCTTTCCAATCATGTGGAGTCCAAAATTACACACCGTCTTCAACTGTGGCCTTACCTAAGGGCGTTATATAGATTCATCAACATATTTTTTATATTTTATCTCATTTGTCATAAAAGTCCCTCTAATCTTCCCTAGCAATGTCTGGACTCCAACCTCAAAAGCACAGTTGGCTGCATAAGTGTGGCATTTCTATTTGCCATATGAACTGTCCTCCATGACCCCTTTTTTGAGTGAGATTGGTAACTTATGCTGAATTATGAACAGTTTTATGCAGTCACCTAGCATGCTGTAGTTGTGGGACTAAGACTGGCTGAGCCATTTTACATAGGGCTCTTGCAGCTAGCTCAATTTGAAACCACAACACAGAAGTGAAAAGACAGAATTGTTAACTAGGACACTGAGTTCCCCCATGATCTCCCTCTGCCCACCACCTCCCCAAAGAAACATAGTGTGCTATTCACTCCAAAATTTGAGGCAATGTTTGTTAATAGATGCTTACAAAATGCAACAATAATATAAAAGCAAAATATTGCAGATGCTGGAAATCTGAAATAAAAATGGAAAGTGCTGGAAATACTCAGGTCTGGCAGCATCTGTGGTGAGAGAAACAGAGTTAGTGTTTCAGGTCTGTGGCCTTTCATCAGAACTGATCTGAGTATTTCCAGTACTTCGTTTTTATTTTTAATGCAACAATGCATTTATATAGCACTTTTAACGTAATAAACTTCCCGAGATGCTTTCAAGTGTTAAGTGAAATTTGATATCGTACCATGAGTTATTAGGCCAAATGAGCAAAAGCTTGGTCAAAGAGGTATCTTTTAAGAAGCATCTTAAAAGAGGAGGGAGAGGTAGAGAGTTAGAGATTTAGGGAGGAAATTCCATAGGTTAGGACTGTAGCAGCTGAAGGCATGTCCGCCAATAATGGAACAATTAAAATTGGGAATGCTTGAGGTCAGAATTGGCAGAGCGCAGTGATCTCAAATGACTGTAAAGCTGGAGGAGATCACAGAGATGGGGAGAGGTGAGGCCATGGTGCAATTTGAAAACAAGGATGAGAATTTTAAAATTGGCGTGTTGCCTCGCAAGGAGCCAGTGTAGGTCAGCGAGCACACGGAGATGGGTGAGCGGAACTTGGTGCAAGTTAGGACATGGGCAGCAGAGTTTTGAATGACCTCAAATTTACAGAGGGTAGAACTAGGGAGGCTGGCCAGAAGTGTTGGAATAGTCAAGTCTCGAGGTAAAAAAGGCATAAATAAGCGCTTCAGCAGCAGATAAACTGAGGCAAGGGTGCAGTTGGGTAATAAGGAGATGGAAATAGGTGGTCTTGGTGCAGATATGTGATGGGAAGCTCATGTTGGGGCCAACCAAAGTTGCAAATAGGCTGGTTCAGCCTCACTGTTGTCTGGGAGAGGGATGAAGTCAGTACTAAGGGAGCAAAGTTTGTGAGGGGGATCAAAGATAATGGCTTCTGTTTTCCCAATAATTAGTTGGGGGAAACTTCTGCTCATCCAGTACTTTGGATAAGCAGTCTGACAGTTTGGAGACAGTGGAGGGATCAAGAGAGTTGGAGGTGAGGTAAAACTGGCTATCGTCAGCAAACATGTGGAAACTAATGCTGTTTTTTCAGCTGGTGTTGCCGAGGGCCAGCATGTAAATGAGAAGTAGGAGGGGGTCAAGGATAGGAGCAGGAAGAGAATCCATTGAAGCTAATTCTTTGGCTGCAACTGGATAAGTAAGAATGGATCCAGGCAAGTGCAGTCCCAGCCAGCTGGACGATGGTGGAGAGGCACTGGAGCAGAATTTCATGGTCAACCACGTCAAATGCTATAGACAGGTTGAGAAGGATGAGGGATAGTTTACCTTTGCCACAGTCCATAGGATGTCATATGTGACTTTAAGAGCTGTTTTTGTGCTATGGTTGGGGGTACAGGGCAGGTGGAAAACCTGATTGTAGGGATTCCATCATATGTTCTCAGAAAAATGAAGAGATTTGTTAGGCAACAAGTTCATGGACTTTGGAGAGGAAAGAGAGATTGGAGACGAGACAGTAGTTTGCAGTGACACGGTTCACAGGTCGCTTTTTTTGAGGAGGGGTTGATGAGTGCGGATCTGAAGAAGGGAGAATACAACCTGTAAGATGAATTCATCGTATTCTTGTCTGGTTAGTTTTAAACTCGTGAGCTGTTTCTAGACACCAATTGGACTGCTCAATATTTGATTATGCTGCTTCTGAAAATTACTATTCTAATATATTCTAATATGGGCGGCGCAGTGGTTAGCACCGCAGCCTCACAGCTCCAGGGACCCGGGTTCGATTCTGGGTACTGCTTGTGCGGAGTTTGCAAGTTCTCCCTGTGTCTGCATGGGTTTTCGCCGGATTCGCCGGATGCTCCGGTTTCCTCCCACATCCAAAGACTTGCAGGTGATAGGTAAATTGGCCGTTGTAAATTGCCCCTAGTGTAGGGAGGTGATAGGAAATATGGGATTACTGTAGGGTTAGTATAAAATGGGTGGTTGTTGGTCGGCACAGACTCGGTGGGCCGAAGGGCCTGTTTCAGTGCTGTATCTCCAAATAAAAAATTAATGAATAAAAAAAATAATAGTTTAGCTTAGTATAAAAGATTTCTTGCACGATTAGTATTATCTGTTTTTGGAGTGATGCAAGATGTAGAATCCTACGTACTGTCTGATAGCAAGTTTTAAAAAAAGGAGTTTTCCCATATAAGTATACTAAATGCATAAGGCTACATTTCTGATTGTGGGAAGTGTGATTTTGCTTCTGGAAACTGTCTTCTGCAGTGAGAATTAATAAGTATTACTGGAAGCAAGCCTGAATCACCACATTAGCAATAGTTTTATATTAGGTAAAAGGTATAATATAAAACAATATAGACTATTGCACAATGTACTCATCTACATGATTAACTGATAGGCATGCTGTTAAATGAGGTGGGATTGTTTTTCTTCATCCTTCTACAATTTAAATTGCAATTCTGCAGTTGATAAATCAGACTGAATTTGTCTGCTCATTTTACAGTCAAGGAAATTGCTTTGATGAAGGGGCAGTACCTCAGCCCATTGAACAGATTGAATTTTAGTAGGCAATTACGACTAAGGTCTCTGGTCAGTATCAAACATTAACACAATTTGGCAGGTTGAGTGTTTTTCTGGCTTGAAATTGGCTTTCTCAATAGAGTTGCAGAATAGAAAAAGATGTAGTAGAAACCTTTTCTTGAAAATGTTTCAGCTGCTCTTGTTTTGAACTTGACTATAAAATATCGTAATGTGTTATTCACGGAAGACAGAACAGGAATGAATGCTGCAAAGTGACCCTGGAGGCTGTAAAATCTAAAGAATTTTGCTTCCTCTGGTTTAGACTGTAGTGTTCATCACTTTGGAGTATACATTACTGCAGCATTTTGTGAAATTAGATGCTCCACATTCTCAGCTCTTTTGTTACGGGGCTGTTTATTGCAGGAAGTAGCCAGAATTCAGCCATTATTATATATGAAAATTAGTAGCTGTGGGTCATTTTACTAGCCGTTGAGCATGCTCAAAGTATTTATTTGTAGCCATGTTTCCTGAAATTGCAACAAAATTGTCTCCCTTTAATCTTCTGCTAAAGCCATCAGAGCAACGGAAATTACAGCAAATATTCGCATAAGGTACCAACCACTGAGCTTGTTCAGATATGCTACTGTAATTCTGATCCCAGTAGAACAACTGGTAAGTATGTAGCACTGATGCCTCTAGCACAAGTGCCATGTTTCAAGCAAAATCATTTTAATCGATGTTGAATAGCAAACACCAGTTTACCATTTTGGTTTATGGATAACAGTACAAACTGAATTACATTATTAACTATCTCTAAAAGAGAGATCCTTGTTTGTGTTTCACCTTTTAAAAATAAAAATCCAGTTGGCATATAAGGGAAAGCTTGTTTTCTAAAAGTTCTTTGTGAAAATATTTGTTGGTCCAAAAGTGATTTGAAGTCGGTTTGAAATTCAAAATGAAGATATTGTTGTTTTCATGGTAGAAATTTTAGTGAAGGCATTGATTTATGTAATGTATGGAAAATGCTGCTGCTTTAAATCTCATTATTGGTAATTGCTTTCCCTAATGTTGCATCTGTACAATTTGGAGAAAATGTAATTTCAGCTTCATGGACATCCTGGTTGTAGATCTGAATGTTAGACTTGAGCAGTGGCAAATTTCAGCAGGTTCACTGAAGAAAAATGTTGTGCTATATATCATTGTCAGGTCAAAAGTTTGAATACACAGCTGTTTTTTGAAAATTGAAATAATTCAGGGCATTCACTATTTTCAATTGTGTGAAGTAAATATCTTTGTTTAAAAAGTTGATTTTGCGTACGCAAATTTTAAAGAACTGTTTCACCAGGTTTAGCACAGGATGAACTCGAGGAATGGAATCGGAGGTGTTTAGGGCTTGAGACCATTTTAATTTCGGAACCCCTCCTTTTACTGAGTTGTGCTAGAAAAGACTATGAATTGTGCTATAAATTAGCTCTGGGCACATTAATTTGTTTTTCAGTATACCCACGGAGTACTTTCAGAATTTACAAGAGGGTAGACCAGACCAGAACTGAAGTTAAACTGTGTTTATATCTTCCATAGTCAAGAATAGTTTGAATGTTCTAGCTGGCTGTAATTCAGTTCTAAAACTATGCTTAAAAATGCAAAATTGCAATTTTAGATTATGCAGATATCTTACTTTAGTAAGAAACTCAACACAATTGTAATGAAATTTAACAGTGTATAACAAATAATTCCTGTTTTATTTGGGAAGTTAAATGTTAATTTGCAGCAAGATTTGTTGGGGGATTAGTAGTCATCTTTTTCCTTGGCAGCATCATGCAACCGTTAGCTGGCATTTCAACATAAACCTTTGTTTTGTTTCCTCCAGAACTGCTTTGATCATCAGACTTTCCTTCTAGGCTTTCAGAATCTCTAAGTATGAATTCAAGATCTGATGCCGTATAAATGGTTCCTACATTCGATAACAAACTGTCTTTTTTGCACAGAAGGCGTAAGTCCAGCAGAGGACTGGGAGCAAATTGAAATTAGTATTAATTGATTGAGGTTACTTGACCTTTTATCAGCCTAGCAAATTAAAATACATCTTGTGGCCTAAATATAATGAAGTCTAACATGTGATTGTAACAGAATTATTTTTCAGTAAAAATTTAATTGGGCTCCATAGATGAAACTGGCGTCTTGATTTTGTTTTTTTGTTAAACAAAAAGACAGTAAAGGTATGTTGGGAACATCTAGCTTGTAAATCAGAAACTCTTGTATATTAATGAATCCGCAGATCTACAAGCCAGATTATTTCCATGGTTAATGTCTCATTTCCCCTCCTGTTTATGCAGGTGTGGGTTCATGGATGCTATTGAGACTGTCCGTTCTTTGAATAAGTGACCATTCTCTGTGTGAACCTATATAGTGTTCTCTGGTTATTGAATCATAATTGTATTGCAGCTGAGCTGGTCCTGACCAAATATGTGTATTGTATATATGACGAGTCAGGTATGCTGTGTTCCAGAGTGGGAACCCTGAGATGTTTTCCTCTTCACCTAACTGCAACACTGTTTACGCTGTACAGGCAGAGATGAGTTTACCATAGACCTTCAGTGCCTGTCCTCCATTTTTCAGCTCTGTGGAACTGTCCTTGCTCAGTTCTACTCACAACTATCCGATGGGAGGCAGAGTATCTCGAGTAGTGGCTTTTCTTACCATCCCTGCACCATGCCATCTCAGGAGTCCTCAAAAATCCATGATCAACTTGTATTTTTTAAAGTTGATCTTTTTTATACCTTTCGCATAGTGCCAGCGGTAGGTTACAAATTCTTGCTGTCACACAACATTGAGACTTAATGTTATGCTCACTGTGTTGCCTGCAGGTGCAATTCCTTTGGAATGTTGTGACCACATAGCATTTTTAATATGTAATTGATGGCTGAGCCCAACATAAAATAGAATCATAGAATTTTTACAGTACAGGAGGAGGCCTGTTGAGTTTGTGCCAGTTCTCCAGGAAGAATTCCCACTCTACCGGCCCTTCATAGCGTTGCAAATTTTTTTTACCTTCAGGGGCTTAGTGTACCTTTAACGCTGAACACCACGGAATGCATATTATTTCAATGAAGTTTCCAAATATTTGAAAAATTGCCTGAAGTACTAAAAGATGCGGGAATGTACCAGTAGAATTGCTACATAAGTGAGTTTCACTTTCCTCAATATTATACTCTGGTTATCTTCTAACTGAAACAATACAACACATTTTATAAGATCTAAGA
The DNA here is from genome assembly GCF_036365525.1 of Heterodontus francisci. Classification (NCBI taxonomy): domain Eukaryota; kingdom Metazoa; phylum Chordata; class Chondrichthyes; order Heterodontiformes; family Heterodontidae; genus Heterodontus; species Heterodontus francisci. The sequence continues at coordinate 18,651,475 of NC_090397.1, read as the reverse complement.
GGATCTGGAAGCTATCCCTCCCACCTCTCTTCCCCCTCACCCACCTCCCTCACACATCCACCCCCCCGGCTCTTCTTCCAACCCCCCCACCGGCTCTTCCACCCCCCCCCCACTGCTCCTCTTTTCCCCCCCCACGGCTCCTCTTTTCCACCCCCCCCCCCCCCACGGCTCCTCTTTTCCACCCCCCCCCCCCCCCCCCCCGGCTCCTCTCTTCCCCCCCCCCCGGCTCTTCTTCCACAACCCCCCCCCCCCGGCTCTTCTTCCAGCCCCCCCCCCCGCTCTCCTTCCAGACCCCCCCCCCCCCCGGCTCTTCTTCCAGCACCCCCCCCCCCGGCTCTTCTTCCAGCACCCGCCCCCCCCCCCACAGGCTCATCCTTTCTCCCTCCCCTTCCTTTTCCTTTTCCTCCCCCTCCCCTTCCTTTTCTCTCCCCCCCCCCCTCTTCCTTTTCCTCCCTCCCCACCCCCCCTTCCCTCCCCCCCTTGATTACCTACTTTATCCCCTTGTTAAACCTGGTTTCGTTGTTGCACTGTCAGATTGCTCTCCAACTAGAGAACGTAATTTTGGGAATTGCACGATTGGCAGCAACATGCTTCAAGTGAAATAGGAGCTTTGGAGCTCATTTGAATAAACAGTTTAGCTGAACATTTTAATGATATTTACATCTCCTAATCAGCATAAAATGAATTGTTTCATTGTTTATAATTGAGTTGCAGTTTGATTTTTCACAATTGAGTTTGTTCTGAAGATGTTTAAGTGTGTATTACACTGCTAATATTTTATAGTTCAGAATTCTTTGACCATTTTCCACAAAAGGGATTGGAAAATCAATAAATTTGTGTGCTTTGGTCAAAAGTTTGTCTAAAAGCCAGTAGTTTTCACCCCACAGCTCCATGCTGAGTTAGCCATCCATAGGCAGAGGAAGGGTGATTTCTTATAAAATGGGCGTTTGATTTGTACAGATTCTAAATTGTGAACTGTTAATGCACAGTATTTTGTTATTTAGATGATAACTAGCAACTTGGTGTTAACAGGTTTTTGTGATCAGTGTTGGTCTTGAACATTTTTTTAAAAATCAATATAGTCAATAAATAAAAAGCAGAAAAAGTTGCGAAAGGACTTGGGCAGCAGCTGACTGGACAGAGAGCTTGTGTTCTTACATATGAAGTAAAGTGCCTACCAGAGTGGGCTAGTTTAGGCCTGTTCTGTTTTCGTAGTAGTAGGTGAACACTACTTCTTAGGCTGTCCCTCGGGACCGAGGATGACTTCCACTCCGGTTCAATACATTCTAACATGGCTAACAAGTCCGATACACAAACCACAGACTCTGCTACGTGTTGGGTGGGTGGTGTTTGAAGAAATGGATAGGCAAGTTATTTGGGGGGCTGTGTGCTTCTTCCACTGTCTGGACTTGGGCTTTGCGTCGGGTGCTTGTTGGTACCTTCCTGAATGCACCTTCTCCACTTTGGTGAGGGACAAGGACTCCCATGAGTTGGTGATTATGTTGGATTTCTTCAGGGATGCTTTGAGAACGTCCCTAAGGCATTTTCTCTGTCCTCCTGAGAGTCTTTTGCTGCGGCGAAGCTCAAGAGTAGAGCAGTTGCTTCAGGAGCTGGGTGTCAGGCATACGAGTGATGTCGCCCACCCAGCAAAGCTGGTTTTGGGTGATTAGCACCTCGATGCTGGGAGTTTTGTCTTGGGAGAGGGTGCTGACAGATCACCTATCCTGCGAATGTTAAGGATTTTGTGGAGACAGCATTGGTGGTATTTCTCCAGTGAATTGAAGTGCCTGCTGTAGATTGTCCAAGTCTCAAATATATAGGACAGTGGGGATCACTGCTGCCTGGTACACCTTGTCCTTAGTCCCGGGTTTGAGGTCCTGGTTATCGAATATTTTCTTCCTAACATAAGAAATAGGAGCAGGAGTAGGCCATTCAGCCCCTCAAGCTTGCCCCGCCATTCAATAAGATCATGGCTGATCTGTCCCAGGCCTCAACTCCTCTTTCTGGCCTGCTCAGCCTAACCCTCAACTCCCCGAGATTTCAAAAATCTATCTACTTCCTCCTTAAATACGTTTAGTGACCTAACCTCCACAACTCTGAGGCAGAGAATTCCAGCGATTCACCACCCTCTGCGAGAAGAAATTCCTTTGCATCTCAGTGTTAAATGTGCGTCCCCTTATTCTGTAACTATGTCCCCTAGTTCGAGATTCCCCCACTAGTGAAAACATCTCAACGTCTACCCTGTCAAGCCCCCTTAAAATCTTGCATGTTTCTATAAGATCACCTCTCATTCTTCTAAACTCTAGTGAATAAAGGCCTAACCCGTTGAACCGTTCAGACAACCCCTTCATCCCAGGAATCAGCCTAGTGAACCTTTTCTGAACTGCCTCCAATGCTTTTATATCCTTCTTTAAATACAGGGACCAAAACTGTCTGCAGTACTCCAGTTGTTGGCCTCACCAACACCCTGTACAGTTGTAACAAGACTTTCCTATTTCTAAACTCTAAGCCCCTAGCAATAAAGTCCAAAATTCCATTTGCTTTCCTAATTACTTGCTGCACCTGCATGCTAACCTTTTGTGTTTCATGCACAAGAACACCCAGGTCCCTCTGTACTGCAGTATTTTGTGGTCCTTCTCCATCTAAATAATAATCTGCCTTTTTATTCTTCCTACCAAAGTGGGTTATCTCACACTTTCCCACATTGAACTCCATCAGCCAAGTTTTTGCCTACTCACTTAAGCCATCAATATCCCTTTGCAGATTCTTTGTCTTCATGACAACATGTCTTCCCACCTATTTTTGTATCGTCAGCAAATTTGGATTCACTGCACTCTGTCCCTTCCTCCAAGTCATTAATATAGATGGTAAATAGTTGAGGCCCTAGGACCGATCCTTGTGGCATCCCACTAGTTACGGCTTTCCAACCTGAAAAAGACCCATTAATCCGGACACTCTGCCTTCTGTGTGTTAGCCAGTCCTTAATCCATGCCAACACATTACCCCCAATACCCTGAGCTCTTATTTTGTGCAATAACTTTTTATGTGGCACCTTATCAAATGCCTTCTGAAAATCCAAATACACTACATCTACTGGTTCCCCTTTATCCACTCTGCTTGTTATATCCTCAAAGAACTCTAACAAATTTGTCAAACATGGTTTCCCTTTCAGAAAACCATGTTGACTGTTTGATTGCATTATGTTTTCCTCAGTCAGCTGAAGACAGAGCTGGCACATTGAAGCCGGTGGTGAATTTCATCATCTATGTCTGCCTTCATTGAGAGGAGACTCCCAAGATGAGGAAAATGGTCCACGTTTCCAGGGTGTCTCCGTGGATCCTGATCGGCGGTGGATGATTTTGTGCTGCGGGAGGGGGTTGGAAGAAGACGTTAGTTTTCCGGATGTTTAAAGTGAAGGAGCCAATGGTGAGTTGGAGGTCAGTCTCCAAGTGTGCACCTTCGCAAGTGTAACCTGTGTACTGAAGCTTGGTGACTGAGGTTGGAGTGACCTTTGTTTTGGAGTGGAAGTGATGGCGGTTGGGCCCTGTCCTGTAGATTATCTCCACTCCTGACTCCTGTCGGGAGCTTGTTGGAGGTTAGGTACAAAATTGTGGTAAGGAAGATGGAGAAGAGAGTTGGTGTGATGACACAGCCTTGTTTGACGCCACTGTTCACTGAGATAGGGTCTTTGTTGGTCCCTTTGGTAAAGATTACGACTTGCATGTCATCATGTAGTAGGTGAACGATGGGTGACAAATTTCTGAGGGCAGCCAAATTTGAGGAGGACTCTCCATAAACCCTCACGATTGTCTGAGTCAAAGGCCATGTACAGTGGTTGGTGATGCTCCCTAAATTTTTCTTGGATTTGCCGCGCATTGAAGATCATATCTGTAGAGCCCCTTAGTGGGCGAAATCCACATTATGACTCTAGGAGGAGCCCTTGAGCAACTGGAAGGAGGTGGTTGAGGAGAATCCTTGCAATGATCTTCCATATGACAAGACAGCAGGGAGACTCCCCTGTTATTACAAAAATTGGATCTGTCTCCTTTCTTGAAAATGGTTACAGTCATGGTGACCTGGAGATCCCCTGGCATGTGCTTATGTTCCCAAGGATCTGAGGTATGAGTAGGTGAACAATATTTTATGCTGATTGCACCAAATTATTCATCACGATTGGTATTTTGTATGCTTGCTGACTGTGGAAAAAGCAGCATATGATTTGAGCCAAAAGATGGCTCACCTAGTCTTGTCTCAGTCTGCCTTGTGAGATTTAAGTGGTACGTTTGCTTAAGACATGAAGATTGGGTCCAGATCACCAGGAAGTCGCATTGATGCACTCTTGAGTCCTTCTACCACGCTAGCAGATACATAGGGCCTGCAGGATTGAGTCAGTGATGACTAGGCTGTTAACATGGCAACAGTTTGCCAAATGTTAGAATACAGCAGATTTACTCAAAAAGAAAATCATAACTAATGAGGTAAAAGTATTGCATGTGTTGATAGGTCTAGACCTCTCATGAATTTGTGATGCTATTTATCTGCCATTTTAGAAAGCTTGTTTAACATGCAAGTCCTGTTCTTCCCTTCTTAAAACCACTTCTTGTCAATTGCTGTTATACCTCCTGACACAGTTGAAAAATCAAAGCTCAGGAAGCTGTTAGCTTTTTTTTAATTCGGTGCATGGCATGTGGGCGTCACTGGCAAGGCCAGCATTTGTTGCCATCCATAATTGCCCTTGAAAAGGCTGCTTTCTTGAACTGCTGCAGTCCATCTGGTGAGGGTGCACCCACAGTGTTGTTAGGGAGGAAGATCAAGGAATTTGATACGGCAAAATTGAAAGAACAGTGATATATTTCCAAGCCAGGATGGTGTGAGATTTGGAGGGGAACTTGCAGTTGATGGTGTTCCCACATGTCTGCTGCCCTTGTGCTTGTAGGTGGAAGAGGTCGTGGATCTGGAAGGTGCTGTTTCAGGCGTGGTGAGTTGCTGCAGTGCATCCTGTATATGGTACATACTGCTGCCACTGCACATCGGTGGTGGAGGGAGTGACTATTGAAGGTGGTGGATGGTGTGCCGATCAAGCGGGCTGCTTTGTCCTGGATGGTGCCGATCTTCCTGAGTGGTGTTGGAGCTGCACTTATCCAGGTAAGTGGAGAGTATTCCTTCGCACTCCTGACTTGTGCCTTGTAGATGGTGGACAGGCTTTGGGGAGTCAGGAGGTGAGTTACTCGCTGCAGAATTCCCAGCCTCTGACCTGGTCTTGTAACCGCAGTACTTATATGGCATCTCCAGCTCTGCTTCTGGCCAATGGTGACCGCTAGAATGTTGATAGTGGGGGATTCAGGATGGTAATGTTGAATGTCAAGGGGCAATGGTTAGATTCTCTGTTTTTTTTATTTTAGAGATACAGCACTGAAACAGGCCCTTCGACCCACCGAGTCTGTGCCGACCATCAACCACCCATTTATACTAATTCTACATTAATTTGTTGGAGATGGTCATTGCCTGGCACTTGTGTGGTGCGGATGTTACTTGCCACTTATCAGCCCAAGGCTGAATGTTGTGCAAGTCTTGCTGCACATGGACACGGACTGTTTCAGTAACTGAGGAGTTGCAAATGGTGATAAACATTGTGCAATCATCAGTGAATCACTTCTGATCTTATGATGGAGGGAAGGTCATTGATGAAACAGCTAAAGATGATTGGGGCTCGGACACTGCCCTGGGGCTCAGATGGTTGGTCCCCAACAACCACAACCATCATCTTTTGTGTTGGATATGACTCCGACCAGTGCAGTGTTTTCCTTCTGATGCCCATTGATTTCAGTTTGGCTACAACTGCTTGATATCGCACTCAGTCAAGTGCTGCCTTGATATCAAGGGTGATCACTCTCACCTCACTTCTTGTTCAGTTCTTTTGTCCACGTTTGGGCTAAGCTGTAATAAAGTCAGGAGCCGAGTGACCCTGAGCATCGGTGAGTACTTTGTTGCTGTTTACGTGGTGCTTGTTAGCACTGTCTGACAGCTTCCAACGCTTTGCTGATGATCGAGAGCAAACAGATGGAGCGGTAATTGGCCGGATTGAATTTATCCTGCTTTTTGTGGACAGGTCATACCTGGGCAGTATTGCTACAGCCGGGATGTTGTCAGGACCTTTAGTCTTGGCCATATCTAGTGCCTTCAGCATTTTTAGGTATGCCTGGTTCTGCTCCTGGCATACTGTCCTGCACTCTATTGAACCAAGAGTGATGGGGTTTTAAATGAAGACTGGCCTGTAGTTGCTGGGCTTATCTTTACACCCTTTTTTGAACAAGGGTGTAGAGTTTACAATTCTCCAGTCCTCTGGCACCACTCCCAAATCTAAGGAAGACTGAAAATTTATGGCCAGTGCCCCTGCAATTTCCACTCGCTTCCCTCAGTATCCTTGGATGCATCTCATCCAGTCCTGGTGCCTTATCCACTTTAAGTACAGATAGCTGATCCAATATCTCCTCCTTAACAATTTTAAATTGTTCTAGTGTCTGAATTACTTCCTCTTTCACCATTGCCTGGGTTGCATTTTCTTCTTTTAGTAAAGACAGCTGCAAGGTATTCATTTAATACCTCAGCTTTACCCTCTGCTTCTATGCGCAAATCCCCTTTTTGGTCCCGATTTGGCCCCATTCCTCCTCTTACAACTTTTTTACTACTAATATGTCTGGAAAACTTTGGGGTTCCCTTTTTAGATTAACTGTCCTTCTCTTATTTGCTTTTTCACTTGCTCTCTGAACCTTCTATATTCAGTCTGGTTCTCAATAGTGTCTACCTGGCATCTGTCGTAAGCACACTTTTTCTTTATCTTAATCTCTAAACTTACTGCCACTGACCCTCAGAGCCATTGAAGGGATAGATATTTTCATCCCCTGCTGCCTGGTCTGGTTTCAAACTAAAGACACAAAAATATTTATCCCATTGTTCCCGTTTTCCAGGGTTTGTAAGGAAAGTATGATAGAGATGACAAATGCTAATTTTTTTTTTAAAAAGCTGGTTGGTGGTTAGAATGAGATCATCTCTCTAATCAATATAAATTACTTGCTTTTATAACCTTGGTCCAAAAATGAACAGAACAATTCTATTTGCAAATTCTCTGATAATGAAGTCATCCGTGCCTGGATGCAGCAAGACCTGGGCAACAGTCAGGCTTGGGCTGATAACTAGCATGCGTGCCACACAAATGCCAGGCAATGACCACCTCCCCTTGACATTCAATGGCATTACCATCATTGAATCCTCCATTATCAACATCTGGGGGGCTTGGGGAGGGGAGTCACCATTATCCAGAAATTTAACAGGACCAGAGCAGATCAGAGGCTGGGTATTCTGCAGCGAGTGACTTAGCTCCTGACTCCCCAAAACTTTTCCACCATCTACAGGGCACAAGTCAGGACTATGATGGAATACTGTCCACTTGCCTGGATGAGAGTGGCTCCAACAACACTCTAAGCTCAACACGATCCAGGGTAATACAGCCCACTTGATTGACACCCCATCCATCACCTTTAAAAACAAAACATTCACTCCCTCCTCCACCTTTGCACCGTGGCAGCTGTGTGTGCCATCTACAAGATTCACTGCTGCAACTCCCCAAGACTCCTTTGACAGCACCTTCCAAACCCACAACCTCTACCACCTAGAAGGACAAGGGCAGCAGATGCATGAGAACACCACCACATGCATGTTCCCCTCCAAGCCACACACCATCCTGACTTGGAAATATATCTCTGCTTCTTCACTGTCACTGGTGTCAAAATCCTGGAACTTCCTCCCTGACAACACTGTGGGGATACCTTTACCACATGGACTACAGTGGTTCACTGTCACCATCTTCATGAGGACAATTGGGGATGGGTAATAAATGCTGGCCTTGCCAGTTATGCTAACATCCCATGAATGAATTTTTAAAAAAAGCTTTTGAAAGTAAAAAAAAAACAGGATTTACTGTAGCAATCAAAGATTGAAATTGATACGTCTGCACCTTTATTGAATTGACTATATTGTGATAAATGTTAGATGTAATGTTATTGAAATTACTGTTTAGAGTTTAAAATGAGTAGCATGAAGCCATAGTGAGTGGTGGCACTGCTGTGTTTTTTAATGCTGTTATAAATGCAGTTTGCATAAACTGTCTGCTATTCTTGCCGAAATCTGTGGGCAATTCCTTGCTTGGTGAATTATTGAAAATCACAACAGATTCTATAAGTGTTATCTTCTCATCTAGAGTGATTTATCAAATGGGCAAATTAGGAACTACTAATTTTTTCTGTAAGTACTTTCTAAATGTTACTTTTTATGGTCATTTGGGTTGGGGGAGATTGAAAGTTTCATTTTTTTTTCTTGCACCATTTTTGTCTTCTCTCTTGAGAGCTTTGAACACAATATTGGAGAATGGTTTGATTGGACTGCAGTAATTAACTCAAATGGTTATTTTTCATGTGTATGCCTAGACATATTGCTAGGTAGTTTGGTTTTGATGACTGTCACCGCTAAGCCAGATCCCTCATGGCTGAGCATGCTTCCCTCCAAGAAGATCACTGGTTACTGATGGAAATTTCTCTGGTCAATTTTCCCCTCCTTTACCCAAGAACCAGCCTTGGCTCAGTAGTAGAATTCTTGATCTTGAGCATGTAATCTAGACTAACAGTTCAGTGCAGTACACAGGGGGTGCTGCACTGTTGGAGGTGCCATTTTCTGGATGTGACATGAAAGCGAGGCTCCATCTCCCCTTGTAAAAGATCCTATAGCACTACTGAAAGAGAGCATGAGACTTCTCCCAGTGTCTTGGCCGATATGTTTCCTTCAATCAACACCACTAAAACATGTTACCTGGTCATTTATCTGATTGCCATTTGTGGGAACTTGCTGTACGCAAATTGGCTGCTGCATTTCTCTACATGACCATGGTGACTACAGTTCAAAAAGTACTTTATTGGTTGAAAAGTGCTTTGGGACATCCTGGTGTTGTGAAATGCACTATGTAAAGTTCACACTTGCAAAAATTCTCAGGTTAATTATGTGCTTCCTTCACTGTGGACTATTTCAGTATAGACGCAGGATTGCACCTGGTATCTTCCTGGTCTGTATGGTTCTGTTATTCACTGTCTCAACGAGCCATCCAGGAACCCTATACTAGTGTGTTTTTCTTGATGTATTTAGTACAGATTTAAAATTTTGTGAACAATATTATTACAATATGGTTTTGTTCATTCTGGACTGATGGGATACCATTGAGTTTATTCATCTGGCATCCTTACTGTGTTTGGCAAGTCCATATGCAGCAAATATTGGCCAAAACTGGACTAATCAAGGATGCTCATTTTTTATTCATTCGTAGGATGTGGGCATCACTGGCTAGGCTAGCATTTATTGCCCATCCCTAATTACCCTTGAGAAGGTGATAGTGAGCTGTCTTCATGAAGCACTGCAGTCCTTGGGCTGTAGGTATACCCACAGTGTTGTTAGAAAGGGAGTTCCAGGATTTTGACCCAGCGACAGTGAAGGAACGGCAGCGATACAGTTCCAAGTCAGGATGATGTGTGACTTGGAGGGGAACTTGCAGGTGGTCGTGTTCTCATGCATCTGCTGACCTTGTCCTTCTAGGTGGTAGAGGTCGCGGGTTTGGAAGAGGCTGCCAAAGGACTCTTGGTGAGTTGCTGCAGTGCATCTTGCATATGGTACACACAGCTGCCACTGTGCATCATGGTGAAGGGAGTGAATGTTGAAGGTGGTGAATGGGTGCCAATCAAGCGGGCTGCTTTGTCCTGGATGTTGTCGAGTTTCTTGAGTGTTGGAGCTGCCCCCATCCAGGCAAGCGGAGAGTAATTCATCACAGTCCTGCCTTGTGCCTTGTAGATGGTGGATAGGCATTGGGGAGTCAGGAGGTGAGTTACTCATCGCCGAATTTCCAGCCTCTGACGTGCTGTTGTAGCCACAGTATTATGTGGCTGGTCCAGTTGAGTTTCTGGTCAATGGTGACCCCCAGATGTTGCTGGGGGATTTATCAAATGGTAATGCTATTGAACATCAAGGGCAGATAGTTAGATTCTCTCTCATTTGAGATGGTCATTGCCTGGCAGTTGTGTGGGGTGAATGTTATTTGCCACTTATGAGCCCAAGCCTGGATGTTGTACAGGTCTTGCAGCATCTGAACATGGGCTGCTTCATTTAGCTGAGGGGTCACGAATGGTGCTGAACATTGTGCAATCATCAGTGAACATCCCCACTTCTGACCTTATGATGGAGGGAAGGTCATTGATGAAGCAGCTGAAGATGATTGGGCCTAGGACACTACCGTGAGGAACTCCTACAGTGATGTCTTCGGACTGAGATGATTGACCTCCAACAATCACAACCATCTTACCTTGTCCTCGGTATGACTCCAACCAGCAGAGAGTTTTCTCCCTGATTCCCATTGACTCCAGTTTTTCTCTGGCTCCTTAATGCTATACTTGCTTAAATGCTGCCTTGATGTCAAGGGCAGTCACTCTCACCTCACCTCTGGAATGCAGCTCTTTTTTTTGTCCATGTTTGGAGAAAGGCTGTAATAAGGTCAGGAGCTGAGTGGCCCTGGCAGAACCCAAACTCGATGTCAGTGAGGAGGTTATTGCTGAGCAAGTGCCGCTTGATAGCACTGTTGACGATCCCTTCCATCACTTTGCTGATTGAGAGTAGACTGATAGGGTGGTAATTGGCTGAATTTGTCCTATTTTTTGTGTACAGGACGTATCTGGGCAATTTTCCACATTGCTTGATAGATGCCAGTGTTGTAGCTGTACTGGAACAGCTTGGCTAGGGGTGTGGCTAGTTCTGGAGGACAAGTCTTCAGTACTATCTCCAGAATGTTGTCAGGGCCCATAGCCTTTGCAGTATCCAGTGCCTTCAGCCGTTTCTTGATATCTTGTGCAGTGAATCAGATTGGCTGTAGACTGGCATCTGAGATGCTGGGGGCCTCAGGAGGAGGCAGCGATATATCATCCATTTGGCACTTCTGGCTGAAGATGGATGCAAATGTTTCAGCCTTGTCTTTCGCACTGATGTGCTGAGCTCCCCCATCATTGAGGATGGGGATATTTGTGGAGCCCCCTCCTCCTCCTAGTTTAATTGTCCACCACCATTCACAACTGGATGTGAAAGGACTGCAGAGCTTAGATCTGATCCGTTGGTTGTGGGTTCACTTTAGCCCTGTCTGTCACATGCTGCTTCTGCTGTTTGGCATGCAAGTACTCCTGTGTTGTGGCTTCACCAGGTTGACCACCTCATTCTTGGGTATGCTTGGTGTTGCTCCTGACATGTCCTGCTGTATTCTTCTTTGAACCAGGTTTGATCCCCCAGCTTAATGGTAATGGTAGAGTGGGGGATATGCCGGGCCATGAGGTTATAGATTGTGGTTCAATATAATTCTGCTGCTGCTGATGGCCCACAGCACCTCATGGATGCCCAGTTTTGCATTGCTAGATCTGTTCGGAATCTATCCCATTTAGCATGGTGGTAGTACCACACAACGCGATGGTGGGTATGTGAAGATGGGACTTCGTCACTACAAGGACAGTGCGGTGGTCACTCCTACCAATACTGTCATCGACAGATGCATTTGCGACAGGTAGGTTGGTGATGACGAGGTCAGGTAGGTTTTCCCCCTATTGGTTCCTTCACCTGTCGTGGACCCAGTCTTGCAGCTGTGTCCTTTAGGCATCGGCCAGCTTGGACAGTAATGGTGCTACCAAGCCACTCGATGGACATTGAAGTCCCCCACCCAGAGTACATTCTGTGCCCTTGGTACCCTTAGTGCTTCTTCCAGTTGGTGTTCAACAAGGAGAAGCACTGATTCATCAGCCAAGGTGGGGGGGATGATGGTGAGGAGGTGCAGCGGTAGGTGGTAACCAGCTGGAGGTTTCCTTGCCCTGTTTGACTTGCGACTTCATGGGGCCCAGTGTCAATGTTGAAGACTCCCAGGGCAACTCCCTCCTGACTGTATACCACTGTTCCGCCACCTCTGTCATATGCCACCTCTGTGCCACCCTGCCGGTGGGACAGGACATAGCAAGGGATGGTGATGGTGGTGTCAGGGACATTGTCCAGTATGATTCAGTGAGTATGACTGTCAGGCTGTTGACTAGTCTGTGGGACAGCTCTCCCAATTTTGACCCAAGCCCCCAGATGACTTTGCAGAGTCAACATTGTTGTCGTCGTTTCCGGTGCCTAGGTCGATGCTGGGTGGTCCATTCAGTTTCTTTTTGTTTTATTTCCAAAATATACTTTATTCATAAAAATCTGTAAAAATTACATTACCAGTTTCAAAAAGTTTCATTCTTTTTCTTGCACTTTGGCAGTTTAATACAACTGAGTGGCTTGCTAGGCCAGTTCAGAGGGCATGTAAGAGTCAACCACATTACTGTGGGACTGGAGTCACGTAGGCCAGACCAGATAAGGACGGCAGATTTCCCCCCTGAAGGGCATTAGTGAACCAGATGGGTTTTTACAACAATTGACAATGGTTTCATGGTCACCATTAGACTAGCTTTTAATTTCAGATTTATTATTTAAATTCCAGGTTTATTAATTGAATTCAAATTACACCATCTGCCGTGGTGGGATTTGAGCCCATGTCCCCAAAGCATTAACCTAGGCATCTGATTACTAGTCCAGTGACATTATCACTACATCACAGCCTCCCCTGTATTGGTTCAATCACTAATTAGATTATTATATCAAGGTTTACTGATGAATAATAGCCTTTGGATGAGATACCAGAGGATGCCTGGCTCAGCACAACAACAGGTCCACATCTGCAGAAGGGCAGAGGAAAAAATTGTCAGGGAAATAAAATGCCAAATAAGTGATTCCATGTTTCATATCTGCAAATGAGGATTTCAGTCATTTTGGCAGAAGAGACCAGAAAAACAGAGTAAAAACCAATTACTGCGGATGCTGAAAATCTGAGTAAAAATAATAAGTGCTGGAAATACTCCACAGGTCTGGCAGCAACTGTGGCGAGAGAAGCAGAGTTAACGTTTTAAGTCTGTGACCTATCATCAGAACAGATTAATAAAACTGAGACTTGGGCAGAACAAGAGGGGAACCAACTCCATATTTTCCTTTTCATATTGCCTGAGGAGATGGTTTCATTTTAGGTACTCTTAACTCTACTTGTGCCCCTTGACTCTGCAGTTTCCAGATCTGAGGACCTGGCTTATAGAGAATGGAATGAGAATTACCTATTATATCAGTAGGTGTTCAACAGTGTGGGAAGGGTTTCCAGTATGGACCATATCACTAAAGCCAGGCATAATTAATTGGACAATAAATTGATCTTAAAATTGTTGCAAAGTTTGAGAGAGTGCACCAAGCATTGGCCTAAAACATGAAATTGGTCACCTTTATGAGCATACTCATGAGTTTCAATTTATCATCTCTCAGATCTGTGCATCTTATATTTTCTTAGATTTTTAAGCATTAATTAATTGCTCCAACAGCACTTACAACTCTCTTTAAATGTCTATTTCATGCTTGATTTTTATCTTCGGTACACAGATGTTGCACACACATGTTGCTTTGCCAAGCTTCCAGCTTCATTTGTAACACCCAATTCTAGCCATTGGGTGTCAGTATAACCTTTCTACAATGGAATACTAAAAGCATGGTAGCTGCTCGGTTGTCAACTAATGTGCTGCTGTTCCTACGTAGTACAAAATTGTGATATTGAGTACTGTAACAATGCATAATTTTTGCCTCTATAATACATTTAACATTGTGATAATTACCACTCTGGAATTTTGATTATGATGAGTATTAATAAATAATGAGAAAGAAATCAAGGGAAAAGGTTTACTTGATTTTAAACTTCCATCGCCAGGGTGCATAATGTTGGAGCCACCTTGAACCCAAAGAGACTCCAATTATCTTCCTCCTTCCATTTAGGAATGCCACCAGCTGGTCATTCAACAACTGGCAGGGATGGATTTTTGCTCTTGTTATGTGAATATTGAGTACAACAAACTTTTCCTAAGCAGCATGATGCGCCACGCAACTTGCAGTTAAATGTATGAATTAATTACCATCCTCCTGACTACAGCATGGTTACACACCAATATTCCAATGAATGGTGGTTCAACTATTTGGAGGTCTGCTGCTTGTCTCTTGCAACCCAATCTTGAAAGACACTGGGTCATCGAAATATGGATTTGTTTTGATATAATCAGCTTTCAGGTAACTTTTGTCAGTAATGATTGTTTCAAGTCTTAAAGATTCCTTATCAGCTGAACAATGGACATCTGCCTTTATGACGGGTAAATACTGAAATGCTGCATTGTGCCAGTCACCTTGATGTTCTAGACATCATACTTGTTCCTCAGCTGCTTCACATGTATGGCCCTTTAGCAGATCATCCATATCAGCCATGAGACAGATATTGCAGGGTACGCAGTGACTGGTTGGTGTCGGTCGGAGCCTCCATCATTACAATGCTTTTTTTTTTGCTACAAGTCCACATCTTGGTCCAGGAATTTTGTCAGTGGACCAGAAAACATGCTGTTGGACCACAGCTAGAATTTCTGAACTGTGAAGCAAATTTGTTTGGACATGTCTTATTTGTTTCACACATAACCTGCAGAGGATCTTTGCTGTCATTGAAAAGAAGGACCACAACACTCATCGTTTCTCCATGTGCGATCCCAGAGGACTATGTCCAGGCTAATTTTGACATTACCTCCAACTGCTAATTATAAATTAATGATTGAGGCTGATATACTTAGAATCTCCTACTCAACAGCTTAGAAATCAAGTCTTGTCCTGTCAAATATTATAATACTGCCCGTAGGGGTGCTCATCACCAAATCCCACTATTTGGAAGATGGTGAGCAAAGCGCACTGGATAGTCTGCCTGAAACACACTATTTTTGCAAAAAGAGGTACTGCAACATTTTCAGAAATACTTGAAACAGATGTCCCAAGTCCATCCTTCTATCATGCCATCAAGCACGTTATTGACAAAGACATCAATTTGGCTTGGTAATTCTGCGCAACCTTTCGAGGGAGTTGGATCAGTGAGTCTCTCATTCATCCTTATGCAGACCCTGGAGCTGAGTGCACATGTTGGATAAAATTGAATATTTGAGCACACCTTGAGCATGCCATTCTTCTTTGTGTCTCCTTTCTTCTTCATTTCTCCAGGTATACTCTTTTGTAGTTCCCCTTCTGTGTACCTGAATATAGCCAGAGCATGTCCTCTTCTCATGGCATCTTTTTCTAACATTGCACAGTCACTCCTGGAGTTCCCCAAGAATTTGTCGTCCTCTTTCTAGTCTGCACTTTACCCTCGGTGCAATCATCTACAGCTATGAGGTCAGCCTCTACAGAGATGCTAATGTCACCCAACTGCCCCTGTTCATTACATTCCCTCCCACCTCTCCCAATCCCTATGCTGCCTTTGTACTGTTGGACTGCTTGTACAGCATCAGGTCTTGATGAATTTTAACATACTCCAGCTCAATTCTGGGAAGACAAAGTCTAGAGATTGGGTGGTGTAGTACCCACTTAAGTCACTATGTGGCTTCTAAGTACCCAAAATGGAAAGCGGAAGCACACGCAGTGACACACAACATACTGGGCAAGGACAAACGAGAAAGCATCCTTTGCCCATTCTGAAACATGAGTTAGGTCCCTTGCTTGCATATTCAAAGGGCTTAACACCCACTTGAGGTCCCTATTGCAAGATTTGCCCTGATGTTTCCAGTACCATACACTCAAAACAATCCTGCAAAACACCTACAACAAGAAAGTTAAGTTACTTCTGAATGTGGAAACAGGAGGTATAGAACTGCTCCTCCCAACCCCCCCATTAAACCATCCTCCTGCACTTGACCCCAAGATCTGGATCTGGACCCTCCAACTTTTCTCCACCCCTCTGACCATGACCCAGATCTCTCTCTCAGGCTTTAATTCCGTGGGCCACTGTTGGCTGGTGCTACGCCCCTCTCCCTGTCATCTTCAACTCCCTGTTGACAAACGATCGCCAGCAGCCTGAAATTCCGCCACTCCATCTTGGCCCATGGCCAGCTCCTCCGCAACTCCATTCCTAAGTGAATAAGGCCGAAGGTCCGCTGTCTGGGGCTCCTTGAACCCTACCATTCCAATGCAGGGCAAGTATCCAACAACTGGTGCTGTTGAATTTCTAGGCCACAGTCTTTAAGCTGCTGTCCCTTGCAACGGATTCAAACCTGCTTCCTGGCCACGTACTCGTGCTGAACCTGACTGTTCACAACCTTGGTGTCGTATTCCACGTTGACCCCATAGTGCCTCCATTTTTAAAAAAATCTTGTTTTTACTTCCTTAATATTGTCCGTTTCAGCCCTTTCATTGCTGAAAATGCTTATACATACCTTTTGTTAATTCTATAGTCAGCTACTCTTGTGCTCACATTGCCTCCCATCCTTCATACTCCATAAACTCCTCGTCCAAAGCTCTGCTGTCCATATCGTGTTCTGCACTAAGACCCATTTGTCCATCACACCAATCCTTGCTAACCTGCATTGGCTCCTTGTCGCCCATTGCATTGTGATCATAATCTTTGTCTACATTTTTAAATCTACCTGATCCCTGGATTTTCTTCCAAACTTGTATCTCTCCCTGATCTCTCCATTCCTGTTAGTTTGGCCTCATCTGCTTTCCCGTCTCCTGTTCGTGGCAAATATTGAACCAAATAGATCTTACACTGTGGGATTCTCTATAAACTTGCACCTATTCATCTTTGCTTTAAATGCCTCAGAGCCTTGCTTTTCAAATTTTTTTAGTCATCCGCCCTAATATTCCCTTTCCTGTCTAGGTGTCTGTTTTCCATAAGGCCTCTGTGAACCTCCTTGGGATAATTTTTGTTAAACACACTATAAAAGTATATGGTGGCAGTGGATGTCGCTTTATTCTTTACTGCATACGAATTAGGAGTAGGCCACTCGGCCCTTCAAGCCTGTTCCGCCATTCAATAACTTCATGACTGAACTGATTACTTCACATTTTCACCTACCCCCGATAATCTTCCACCCCCTTGCTTATCAAGAATCTATCTACCTCTGACTTCTTCACAACGTTTGCAAAAGACGCTAGGTTGTAAGGCTCACAACAATTTGAAATCGGGGGAATTATAGTTCCCCTGATACTTGCAATGCTCCACCGTCTCAAATGAAGCAATGACCTCTCCACTAATTCCTTGTAAAAGTTAAATCTGTACTTACTATTTAATTTAGATTATGGAAAAGCTTTAGAACATAGAACATAGAAAAATACAGCACAGAACAGGCCCTTCGGCCCACGATGTTGTGCCGATCCTTTGTCCTCTGTCAAGGACAATTTAATCTATACCCCATCATTCTCCTTTATCCATATACCTATCTAAAAGCCGTTTGAAAGTCCCTAAAGTTTCTGACTCAACAACTTCCCCAGGCAAGGCATTCCATGCCCCGACCACTCTCTGGGTAAAGAACCTTCCCCTGACATCCCCCTTATATCTCCCACCCTTCACCTTAAATTTATGACCCCTTGTAACGCTTTGCTCCACCCGGGGAAAAAGTTTCTGACTGTCTACCCTATCTATTTAATAGGCATTCATTAAAAATACAAAGAAAGGTAGTGTTTTACTTGTATAACATTTAGTTGACACAGCCAAATGTAAAATCTAATTATGTTTATCGCTTTGAACGTCAATAAAAGTTTAAAAGCAATTCTGTTTAACAGTCAAATTTATTATTTTACTCAATTTTTTACCATTTCACTGCATCTGGGGTCTTTGAATTTTGTTGCAATTCATTGCTTTAGTGGTTTGAATGGTGGTTACAAGTTATTTAACCAGTAGATTATATGGGTATGACACACGATTTCCAAATCCTGAGTGTCATAGAAAATAGCTTTAGTGTGTGGTCCGGGGAGACTGCTGCTTCTTTCTGTATAGAATCTTGGCGCGCTCAAAATCTTTTCACTGGTGGCCTTGCATTTCAATTTGGTAGTTGGGCCAGTGCTTACGCATAGATCAGAAGACATGTGGAATCTGTTGCCTACTACAGAGGGATCCAGTCACCTTTGAACTTTCAGGGTACATTTATTTATTTTCCACAAAGCAAACTCGAGTGATTTGCTCCAGATTTGGAACCTGATTTACACTGTCTCGCACAAATTCAATCCTTACAGGCTGGTGTTCAAATATGTTTTAATGCATGTTATTCTAACGTCATTGCATATCTTGTAACTGACTGAGAGAAACTATTTCTTCTGGTGGGTGAGGCCAGAACAAGGGACGTAACCTTAAAATTAGAGCTAGGCCATTTAGGGTGATGTCAGGAAGCACTTCACACAAAGGATAGTGGAAATCTGAAAAATGATTCACCACCCCTTTAAAAAAAAAAGCTGCTGAAGCTCGGTCAGTTGAAAACTTCAAACCAGATTGATAAATGTTTTTTACGCTGATATTTTTTATTCGGTCAGAGGATGTGGTCATCACTGGCTAAGCCAGCATTCCTTGTCCATCCCTAATTGCCCTTGATAAGGTGCTGGTGTGCTGCTTTCTTGAACTGCTGCAGTTCTTTGGATGTAGGTACACCAACAGTGCTGTTAGGACGGGAGTTCCAGGATCTTGACCCAGCGACTGTGAAGGAACGGTGATATAGTTTCAAGTCAGGATGGTGTGTGGCTTAGAGGGGAACTTGCAGCTGGTGTTCCCATGCATCTGCTGCCCTTGGATCCACTAGGGAAGAGTGATCATAGCATGCTAGAATTTCAAATTCAGTTTGAGGGCGAGAAACTGGAGTCCCGCACTAGCGCTCTGGAGTTAAACAAAGGTAATTACATAGGCATGAGGACAGATTTGGCCCTAGTGGATAGGGCAGGAAGACTAAAAGGTAGGATGGTTGATGAGCAGTGGCAGATGTTTAAGGAGATATTCAATTCCTCCCAGCTAAAAGATATTCCAGAGAGGAAGAACGATTCTAAGAGAGGGAAAAACATCCATGGCTAACCAAGGCCGTTAAGGATAACATAAAGACAAAAATTAAGGTATACCATATTGCAAAGGCCAGGGGCAGACTGGAAGATTGGGAAACTTTTAAAGATCAACAAAGGGTTACTAAAAAGGTAATAAAAAGAACCAAGGTAAATTATGAAAGAAAACTAGCGCAAAATATAAAAACAGATAGAAAAAGCTATAAGTATATAAAAGGGAAGAGAGTAGCTAAAGTGAATGTTGGTCCCTTTGAGGATGTGACAGGGGAGTTAATAGTGGGGAACACAGAAATGGCGGAGACACTAAGTCAGTATTTTGTCTCAGTTTTCACGGTGGACGACACAATACCATCCCAATAGTAACAGGTAATGCAGAGGTTATAGAAAGGGAGAAACTTAGAACAATCATCATCACTAGGGAAAAAGTACTGAGCAAACTATTGGGATTGAAGACAGACAAGCCCCCAGGGCCTGATGACCTACATCCTAGGGTCTTAAAGGAAGTGACAGTGGAGATAGTGAATCCATTGATTAAAATATCCCAATATTCTCTGGATTTGCCATTAATAAATTTGTGCTGACTTCCATTTATTAGCCTGTACTTTTCCAAAAGTCAGCTAATATTGTCTGGGATTATTGTCTGTTTCCTCACCACCGATGTTAGACTGACTGACCTGTAGTTACTAGGTTTATCTTTCTCTCCTTTTTTAACCAGGGATGTAAGATTTTGCAGTCCTCTGGCATCACCCCCATATTGAAGGAGGATTGAAAGATTGAGGCCAGAGCCTCTGCAGTTTCTACTCTTTCTTCCTCGGTAGCCACGGATGCATCCCACCTGGTGGGTGACTTTTTTTAATTTAAGGACTGCCAACTGTTCAAATATATCCTCTTTTTGTTATCCTTTCCAATATTGCTACTGCCACATTGGTAGCATCCTCTTCTCTATTGAAGTCAGATGCAAAGTACTCTTATTTTGTTCCATCAGTCTGGACTATGATAAAATGTGAAGAGGTTGTATAAAATGAGATAGTTATTAGGGTCTGGTGTGATTTGCAGTTATATTCTGGGTTTACATCCCCTGACGTCCTGCTGCTATCACTATTGCAACTCCACTTTATCATGTCAGCAATCCTACACATGAGATTTTATCCTGAGCTTGAGTTTTCTCTTGCTGTGCTTCATAACTTAAACATAGGGTGATTTTTCTTAAAAGAACCTCTAAATGGCTTGTTCAACTGCGTAAAACATACGAGGGAAAGGGGCAGTCAGTATAACAGTGTTAGTGGTAGACGTGCACCTGGACAAATACAATTATCAAGTACATCCCAAGTGCTAGAAGAAATTAACATGCACCATGGGGCTACTAATCAACAATTTAACTCGGATAGCCATGGCACAAACAATACATCCAAGCACCACAGGTGGCCACTAGTTACCCTTTGTGTATGTCTCTGGTCTATTGTTCAGCGAAGTATTGACGTCTCACAGGCAAGGCAGCATTGGTAGAATAGCAGAATCTGATACTTTAAAATACTAAAGCCTATATATTACAGCATTTGCCTTTTCTTTGTGAAATAAAATGTAATAAATAAATCATTTGAAATTGTGGGATGTTGTCTTTCAGGACGAGCATTATATCTACTGTTGACAGATTGGCCGAGAATAGAATAAAAGCACCTTACTGACCTCCACTTGTACATGTTAATGCGTAACATGGGTGTTGTATTTCAAGGCTATAATGTATCCTATGGTGACATTAGAGCAAATTGTACCAACAGTTGTCTTAGAAGAGCAGTGTTTAGAATTTACTTTTAAATTTATCTATGAACTGTTAGCAAAGGAGAAGTGCATTTGAAGTTTTTGTGCAGCGTAGTTAAGACGTCAGTGAAAGATGTCATGATGCACAATACCTAATGTGAGGCACCTATATGAGTGAGCATCACACTGCTGCAGTTTTATCAATTATGGTTAGACTGGCAGCAAACATTGATGTGGTCTGACAAAATATTTCAGTTTCAACTTCATCTGGCCCCAAGCTCTGGAAGCTGGCAGCTGAAGATCAATGTAAAAGTGGCTATTGATAAAACTAAATGGCCCTGTTGCAGTTGGTCAGCTGATTTCCTTGAATTGTTACTATCTTGTTACTCCAACCAATGACATGCACATATTATGCTAAACCCAGAGTGAGAAATTTGTGCAAGTTGGAACTTTTGTAGGGGAGAGAAGTAGTTGTAATTGTACAAAAGAGGGAGAGATGGGAAGGATAGAGAAAGCATCTTTAAAACTCATTTAACAGATCCTGAAATGCTTTGTCAGAATTGTGATACTGATATCTGAAAATTCAACATTTTTCTCTTTATTTGGTTTCTCAAAATTGGAGAGCTTTATCCCTGATCGATTTTGTCTGATTAGGACCAGTTCCTCTTATAAACTTTTTTTAAATTCTTTCACGGGATGTGAGCACTGCTAGTTTATTGCCCCTCCTTAATTGCCCTTGAGAATGTGGTGATGAGCTGGAACAGTTGATAATACAGTCCTATGTGCAGAAAGGAAGTTGATTGAAATACAAGAAGTACAATTAACGATAATGCTAAAGGAGATGTTTGCAAAAGTCCTTTGAATTTTCTGTGCTCCATTTCTTTGCATTCAAGCATATGTTCGGCCATGTAACTGCTACAAATGACTTTGGAAAGAAAAGGGGCGAAAATCGCTGCTGTAATAGAAAAATTGTCCCTATTCCTGTCTCTGCAATATTACCCAAAAATCGCTAGACCACAGCTGGCTACTAGTAATAATATTGCCAGGAATCTGGAACCAGGGCAGACGCCCTTTCTCAGCTGTAGAATTTGTACAGCCGGCAGAGATCCGAGGAATTCAGGGGAGAAATACATTTGCCACCCTTCTAATGAGGGTCTTTCTTTAAAGGAAAACTGCCCGACATACCATTCTCCTAACCATATTAAACAAGTAATTAGACAAATAAATCTTTAGTCATTGAGGCTTCTGTAATATTTGATTTGTACACCGAAGGGTTTTGATAGGAGAAACTTAACTTCATAGGCTAGATAGAAGGTGATGCTGTAAAAATCTATGCGACATGTGGTGCCTGAGCAAATATATCCATAATAGGATGGCCATTGCCACCCTTACACATGGGAATCATTTGCTAAATATGTATGGAAGTAACTGTTACATCAACTACTAGACTGTTTCCAGTAGTCAGGTTTTTTTTATATAAATAACTCTCAAACATTAAGAAATACTTAACAGGTAGTGTATCCTTATTAGTCTCCCTGTTCTGAGTGTACAAGAACTGAAATCATAGTAGGTACCTTGACCACCAATTTTTCCTAAGATGAAGGTGCTTTAGCAGTGTTCCATTGAGCTTTTTAGAACAGTTCATCGCAAGGCCATAAGTTTCACTCAACTATGCAGATTGTATGCATCCTTATGCAAGGTTCAATGTTAATATTGCTGAGTGCTCAACAAGGATTACACACAAAGCCTTCTGGGCTACAAATGTGATTTTCAGCTTCCCCTTTCGATTCTTGCTGGCATAGCTGTACCAATTATAGTCAAGAGGGTAAACAATCTAATAGTGCCATTCTGAACTTGCTGTTAGAAGGTATGTGAAAATGGCCCAGGTTCACACGTTTTGATTCTGTTGGAGAGGATATGAATGCCTTGCTGAGATCAGCACTAAGTACACTGCCTTCGCTGAAACAGAGAAAGTGGTGACTTATGTTGTGAAGGCAGCCACAAGTAACCTGATTTTACTTGTTTCAAAGTGACATACGATATGAACAACTTCTTGTGATTTTGCAGAAAAACCATTGAAACTTTTGGTATGAAAATAAAATATTTGGGGCCCTTGTATTGCTGTGAGCTCCAGATGCATCACAATCACAACATTCCCTTTTCTATAAGCTCAATAATTTCCTCAAAGAATTTAATTACATTCAGCCAAACATGATGTGCTCTTTGCAAATCCATGTTGACTGTTGCTACTTAGTTCATATTAATCTACGTACTCAACAGTGTTGGCCCTTAGGGCATTGAGCACTTCTCCAACTATTGACCTGAGGCTAACTTGTCAATAATTACTTGGCTTACCAATTTACCATATTTCAGCCTCCATAAACATCCGCTCATCCAAAACCTTACTCTCTGTTTCCTAAACAACAGCAAATCCTGCTGACC
The DNA here is from genome assembly GCF_036365525.1 of Heterodontus francisci. Lineage (NCBI taxonomy): Eukaryota > Metazoa > Chordata > Chondrichthyes > Heterodontiformes > Heterodontidae > Heterodontus > Heterodontus francisci. The sequence goes on along the minus strand of NC_090397.1, from coordinate 18,628,258 downwards.
AATAACCCATCTGCTCAATAACCTACATGGGCTCCTAGTTTCCCAATGCCTTAAATTTAAAAATGTCATCCTTGTGTTCAAACCGCTTTATGGTCTTTCCCCTTCTTAACTCTGTAACCTTGTCCAGCACAGAAATCCTCCAAGAACTCTGCCTTCCTCAAACTCTGGCCTCCTATGCAACCTCAAGTTGCTTTGCCCTACAATTAGCGGCTGTGACTTCTGCTGTTAAGGCTAATGCTCTGGAATTCCCTCCCTAAGCCCCTCCATCTCTCCGCCTCTTATTCTCCTGCTTTACGATCCTTTGTAAATCCCACTCCCTTTGACCAAGCCCTTGGCCACTCCTCCCAATAGCCTTCTCATTTTGTCTGTTTATACTTCGATGAAGTATCTCAGGACATCTTTTCTGGGATAAGTGAGCTATGTAAATACAAGGTTGTTTTTGTTCAGAGACTAATTGTTAACCAACTCCTCAGAGAAAGTGTTAAGTCCCATTCTGATGGTCTACTTCCTGACTATACTTATGGCTCCATTTCCTTTTCCTGTTATCTTTTTCCAGCCTTTCACCTCCTGTCTTGATGCACCAACCCACAGAATATCTAGACTAACAATATTTCTGACCTGTGACTTCAAGTACCTTCTGTTGAAGTTGATGGAAATAAAATTGGATGCTGTCCAGTCAGTTTACTACTGGGATGGTTAAGTTTAAAATTACTTTCTCAGTAAAAATATATTTATTCTTGTGCCCTGGTCAGGTATGCACTGTTGTATTTTTCTGATATTACAATTGATACCATTTTCATAACTTCTAAATACAAAGGTGAAGGTTATCTAACTTAGATTTCCTATCTCTCACTGTTCAGAAATATAGAACAAATAATTTTTCTTTGCCTGGAAGGAAAATAATCCTATAAAGAATTCATGGAGTTCTTTAGTGAGTCTATCGAAGGGGAGTTTTAAAAAAAAAAAGTCCCTTCCCTGCTATAGGAATGCATTTATGGTGACATTGCGTAAAGTAATTTTAGTATGCAAATTGTAGAATGGGAGTGCTAAAATAATTACCAGTATACAGCCATTTAATGTTTCAATAATTTTCTTAAATCATTGTTTCGAATTAATATTCACATATATGGCCTTCATAGGGTCTTAATACTGGGAGAAGTGCATTATATAAAGCTTTATAAAATGGAATTGTCAGTAACTGATTCCTGCAGTTCAGCTGAATCTAAATTTAGAATCATAGAGCAGTTACAGCACAGAAGGAGGCCATTCGGCCTGTCATGTCTGTGCCAACTCTTTAAGAGCAAATCGGCTAGTCCCACTCCCCTGCCTTTTCCCCATAGCCCTACATTTTTTTGTTCTCTTATCCAGCTCCTTTTGAAAGCCACTATTGAATCTGACTCCACCACACTTTCAGACAGTGCATTGCCGATCCTAACAGCTCACTGCCTAAAAAAGGTTTTCCTCATGTTGCCTCTGTTTTTTTTGCCAATCACCTAAATCGGTGTCATCTGGTTCTCGACCCTTCTGCCAATGGGAACAGTTTCTCCCTATCTGCTCTGATCAGGCCCCTCATGATTTTTAACACCTCCATCAAATCTCCTCTCCACCTTCTCGAAGGAGGACAGTCACAGCTTCTCCGCTCTATCCACGTAACTGAAGTCTCTCATTCCCAGAACCATTCTCATGAATCTTTTCTGCATCTTCTCTAATGCCTTCACATCCCTCCTAAAGTGTGGTGCCCTGAATTGGGCATGATACTCCAGTTGAGGCTGAACCAGTGTTTTATAAAGGTTCACCATAACTTCCTTGCTTTTGTACTCTGTCTCTATTTATAAAGCCCAGGATCCCATATGCTTTATTAACCACTTTCTCAACCTGCCCTGCTACCTTCAAAGATTTGTCCACATATACCCCTAGGTTCCCCTGCTCTTGCACCTCCTTCAGAATTGTATCCTTTGTTTTATATTGCCCTGCCTCGATCCTCCTACCAGAAAGTATCACTTTGACAATTTTTTGCATTAAGTCTCATCTGCCACATGTCCGCCCGTTCCATCAGCTTATGTCCTCTTGAAGTCTATCACTATCCTCCTCACAGTTTGCCATACTTCCAAATTTAATGTCATCTGCAAATTTTGAAATTGTGCCCTGCACACCCAAGTCTAAGTGATATAGATCAAGAAAAGCAATGGTCCTAATACTGATCGCTGAGGAATTCCACTGTATACTTTTCCTGCATTTTGAAAAACAACCGTTCTTCACTACTCTGTTTCTTATTACTCAGCCAACTTCATATTCATGCTGTCACGGTCCCTTTTATTCCATGGGCTTCAACTATGCTGACAAGGTTGTTAAGGGGCATTTTCTCAAATGCCTTTTGGAATTCCATGTACACCATATCAACCCTCTTTGTTATCTCATTAAAAAAAAAACTCATCAGTTGAACACTATTTGCCCTGAACAGATTGTGCTGGCTTTCCTTAATTAATCCACATTTGCCCAAGTGACTGTTGATTTTAACCCAGATTATCATTTCTAAAAGCTTTCCCACCACCAAGTTTAAACTGACTGGCCTGTAGTTGCTGGGTTTATCCTTGCACCTTTTTTTTGAACAAGGGTGTAACATTTACAATTATCCAATCCTCTGGCGCCACCCCTGTATCTAAAGACAATTGGAAGATTATGGCCAGTGTGTCCACAATTTCCACCCTTACTTCCCTCAGTATCCTGGGAGGCATCTGATTTGGTTCTTGTGGCTTATTAACTTTAAGTATAGCCAGCCTATATCTCTTTCAGGTTTTAGCCCATCCAGTGTCTTAACTCTTTCACTACGACATTGGCAGCAGCATCTTCCTTGGTAAAGACAGATGCAATGTAGTCATTTAGTACTTCAGCCATGCCCTCTGCCTCCATGTGTAAATCTCCTTTTTGGTCCCTAATCTCAGTCCTACTATTCCTTTTACCTCCCTTGTGTGTGTACACATCTTAGAAGACTTTAGGGTGTCCTTTCATGTTGACTGCTAGTCTCTTCTCATACTCTCTTTGCCTCTCATTTCTTTTTCACTTCTCATCCGAACTTTCTCTGTTCAGCCTGGTTCTCACTCTGTTATATGCCACGTTTTTTGCATCATCTTGTTCTCTATCTCTTTCATCATCCATGGAGCTCTGCCTTTATTTGCCCTATCTTTCCCCCTTGTGGGAATGTATCTCGACTGCACCCGAAGTGTATCCTCTTTAAAGGCAGCTGTTCTCACCCCGTTGAAATTGGCCCTCACCAAATTAATTATTTTTTTCTGGATTGCTCTTTGTCCTTTTCCATAGCTACCCTAGACCTTATTTAGTTTCTTCTCCCCTTTTGATATTTTCTGGTTTGTGGAACAAACACCTTAAAAATGTTTGAACAATACAAAAAAAAGTGATGCATTACAGTTACCTTCGCTACACACAAGGAATTTGCAGTAGAAGCTATTCACGTTTCAGTGTATCACACAACATCTCGTCATGCATGTCTATTTGACAGGCTGAACCTTGTCCACAGCCTTTATTTCCATCAGCCAGATTTGTGACTCATTGCATTTGATCTCTTTTTCTCTGCTTTACCAAATCTTCCCTGACAAGTTGATGTGTGTCCTTTTATTCTGGGGCATTGATCTCTAGATCCATAGTACTGCTTTACTACTTTTCTCAGAGTTGTAGCAGGAGTTGGGATACTGGTGGAACAAAGATCAAGGAATAAAAGGATGTTCAGATGTGAATTTTTGTATGGTAGAAGATTTTCTGAGCAAATTACACTTAAGTGGGCTTCTTTCTGTTAACTCAATTAATTCTCTGAAAACCTATGAAGAATGGGTAATGACTTTAAGGTTGGAAGGCTTTGGTCAGGCTTCAGAACCCTGTTGGTGCCTCTCTGCTATTGTAAGCATACTTCTAGTCATAATCGTTGAAAATAATACTGATCTGTAGGGCAAGTGCACTATATATTTCCCCTGTACTGGAGCGTTGCTCCTGGTAAGGCCATGATGTCCTGTTTTATAAGGGCAGTATTGTGCCATATGGTGCACATGTGGATGTTGCTAAGGTGAAGCTATGTTAAGTTCAGAATGTCTAATTTTTTTTTAATTGTTAACTCTAGTTTAATTCATGTTTTGTGCTGCAGATCAGAACACGGGCTTGCTATTTCTTTTTCTCTATGTGATGGATGAGGCTTGTTGGTGGGTACAGACACTCTAGCTCTGGTATCAATTAAATTGGGTATTTTTGCACATTCTAAAAGAATGCTTTTGTTTAAATTTAAATATTATATAGAAATCTGCATGCATTGTTGTGGAGTAGAACCTGTAGAATGCTACTTTAAGTTGCTTCACACAACAATGACGGTTCTGGAACTTGCATGAGCTTAAGACTCAGGTGTTTCACATTGACACAGGGTTCTGTTGGAAAGCAGTGTGACAGACAAGAAATGTATGCCAGTTGTAAAGGAAGAATGAAAGAATAAACTTGCATTTATGTATCACCTTGCACGATCTCAGGAGTCTCAATGTTTTACAGCAAATTAAGTACTTGTAAAGTACTGTTATAATGTATGAAATGCAGCAGACAATTTACACAGCAAGGTCCCACAAGCAGATAATGACCAGATTGTCTGATTTAGATGTTAATTGAGGGATTTAATTAGCGAGGACATCGTAATGACTCCCCTGCTGTTCTTCCAATTGTGCCATGGGATCTTTTACATCCACCTGATAGAGCAATTTAACGTCTCATCTGAATGGCAGCATCTCCAACAGTATGGCGCTCCCTCAGTACTCCACTGAAGTGCCAGTCCAGATTATGTGCTCGGGGCTTGAATCCGTAATTTTCTGACTCCACTGAGTCAAGACTGGCACCTACCATCTTTATGAATGGACGAGCAGAGTCCTTCAAAACATTCATGGTGAAATTAGTCATCTTAAGCAGTCCCTTGAGAGGATGACTTTGTACAGCGAGCTCGCCACTGGTATCAGACCCACCGGCCGTCCATGTGGCTTTAAAGACGTCTGCAAACGCGACATGAAGTCCTGTGACATTGATCACGAGTCGTGGGAGTCAGTGCCAGCGATCGCCAGAGCTGGCGGGCAGCCATAAAGGCGGGGCTAAAGTGTGGCGAGTCGAAGAGACTTAGCAGTTGGCAGGAAAGAAGACAGAAGCGCGAGGGGAGAGCCCTGACAACCAATTTTATCTGCAGCACCTGTAGTATTGGCCTTTATAGCCACTCCAGGCGCTGCTCCACAAACCACTGACCATCTCCAGGCGCTTACCCATTGTCTCCCGAGACAAGGAGGCTAAAGAAGAAAAAGAAGAGTTGTGGGTCCTTAGGTGACTGAATAGTCCAATTCTGGATCCGCACACTCTGCCACAGGTGGGGCAGGTGGGTGTTTGGTGAGGCGAGTGAATGGGATGCTCGACATTCCAAACGCTCCTTCCGCTATTTGCACTTGGTCACTGCCTGGGCATGTCAATGTTGTTTGAACTGGCTGGCACCGTTGTGGATGCTTCTCCATTTTGGGCGGTCTCGGGCAAGAGATTCCCATGAATCGATGGAGATGTCACATTTTTTCAGGGAGGCTTTAAGGACATCCTTGTAGCTTTTCCTCTTCCCTCCTGGTAGCCTCTTGCTGTGACGGAGCTCAGAGTAGAAAGCTTGTTTTGGGAGTCTTGTGTCAGGCATGCGGATGATGTGGCCTGTCCAGCATAACTGACTAGCCATGATCAGTGTCTCGATACTAGGGATGTTGACCTGAGAGAGGACACTGATATTGGAGTGCCTGTCCTGCCACTGATTTTTCAAGATCTTGTGGAGGCACCGCTGGTGATATCTCTCCAGAGCTTTGAGATGTCTGTTGTACAGTGTCCATGTTTCTAATGCATACAGGAGAGAAGGTAACAGTGCAGCCCTGTAAACCACGAGCTTGGTGCCAGGTTTGAGGTCTTTGTCATTTAACGCTCTTTTCCTCAGAAAACCGGAGGCTGCGCTGGCACACTGGAGGTGATGCTGAGTTTCATCGTCGATGCCTGCCCCTGCTGAGAGGAGGCTTTCAAGGTATTGGAAGTGATCCACATTGTCCAGTGGTTCGCCATGGATTTTGATAGTCAGGGGACAGTGTTGCACTGTGGGAGCAGGCTGGTAGAGGATCTTTGTCTTCTGGATGTTTAGTTAAAGGCCTATTCTTTCATATGCCTCCATGAATGCATCAGCGAGGGTTTGAAGCTCTGCCTCTGTGCGCATATGCAAGCATAGTCATCATACTGCAGCTCGATGAAATTAGTATCTTTACTGCAATAGTACTTCTTTAAACCCCCATGCCATTCTGACCTTTCCATGCTATCCCTCTCATGCCATACCCATCCTATTCCTTTCATCCCTCTCACATTATCCTCATCCCATCCCCATTCCATCACTTCCTTTCCCATCCCCAGGCGGAGTTGGGTGTAAAATAAAAAGGCAGTAAGGAACCAATTCCCTGAAACAAAATCTCTACAAATCAGTCATGTATCTCATCCTGCTTAAAAAAAAATTTCATTTCCACCTCCGTCCCAGTCGAAAATGACACCGTAAACTAAATGTGTTCCGTGTGGACAACGCTCACATCTCAAAGTTTAATGTAATGCAATAAACGGAATTAGTTTTTAAAAAAATTCTATTCGCAACCACTTCTCTAAGACCACATTGTTTCAAAATTGTCATGCATTTCATCCAGCTAAAAAAATGCTTTCATTTCCACTACACAGCTCCATTGCAGTTGAAAATGGCTCCAATTTGTTGTTGGGCTCCCCTTTTCTTTTTTTTTCCACTAACTCCACCCCCCCCCTCCCCCAGGTGTCATACCCTTGACCTTTGGCCTCCAGATACCCTTAGCAACCTGACCAAGCGAGTGACCTTTGTTGACAGGACCATGGGTTTCCGCCCTCTGGATACCCTTTGCATTAGTCAGCCAACTCTGCAGGATTGTCTTGGATGTCCAAGAATTAAAGATTAATCTCCAGGACACTGGAGTGGAGGCTGTACAATGGGGAACAAGAAGGGAGATCATGATTAACTTGGGATCATAGGCAAAAGGGAAGAAACTGTTCATTTGTGTACTGTAGTCGGTGTGCGGGTTCCTTCCAGCGAATCAAGAGTTGTCACTCAGGCTGGTGAGCAGGGAGAGCCAGGGACCGGCACTCCGTAACTGAGGCTGGGGAGCAGCGAGATTCGGAGCCCCGTAACTGGGCCCGGGGAGCAGCGAGAGTCAGAGCCCTGTAACTGAGGCCAGGAGCATCAAGAGACGGCTATGCGTGCAGCAACAGGCTGCAGCTGTTTAGTGGTAAAGCTTAACATTCCTTGAAACAACATTTTGACAAAGTATTCATGCATCTCATCCCACTTTAAAAAAAAAATTTTCACTACTCCTGTCCCAGTGAAAAATGGTTCCAAAAAGTAAACGTGCCCCACTTGCCTCCAGATTACTCCCAATACCATGTGCAAGCGAGTATAGAATTAGGAGTATAGAGCAGATGAATGCATGGTTGGAGAGATGGTGTAGGAGAGAGGGCTTCAGATTCTTGGGACATTGGGATTGGTTTTGGGGAGGTGAAACCTGTGCAGGCCAGATGGGTTGCACCTGAATAGAGCTGGGACCATTGTCCTTGCTGGGCGATTTACGCGTGTTATTGGGGAGAGTTTAAACTAACTTGGTAGGGGTGTGGGAATCAGGTAAATTTAGAGAGGAAAACCGAGGTGCACAGAGAATTAGGAGAGACTGATAGCAGTAGAGTAGGAAATAGTAAGGCATTAGGTGAGGTCAGTGTCAGAGGGAATGTAATAAGGTCTATATTCGGTTTACTGTTCATGTATATGAATGCGTGGAATGTGATGAATAAAGTTGGTGAGCTGCAGGCACAGATAGCCACGTAGAAATATGATGTGTGGTGAAGGTGGGGAAATGGCTCAAAGAAGGGCAGAATTGAATACTAAATATTCCTAGATACAAGGTGTTCAGGAATGATAGGGAAGGAAGGAAATGAGGAAGGATAGATGTATTGATTAAGGAGATCACTACAGTGCTAGAGAGAGACGATGTCCTAGAGGGGTCAAGGACAGAATCTATTTGGTTAGAGTTAAGAAACAGAGGTATCATTACGTTGCTGGGGGTATTATATAGGCCACCAAGTAGTGGAAAGGATATAGTGGAGCACATTTACAAGGAAACTACAGAGAGGTGCAAAAATTATAGAGTAGTTATAATGGCTTTAATTATCCTAATATAGACTGGGATAGTAATAGTCTAAAAGTCAGAGAGGGGCAAGAGATTCTACAGTATGTTCAGGAGAATTTTCCACATCAGTGTTTCCATTCCAACAGGGAAGGAGTATTGCTAGATCTAGTTCTGGGAAATGAGGTGGATCAAGTGACAGTCGGGGAACATTTAGGGGACAGAGACCATAGCTTCATAAGGTTTCGGTTAGCTATGGAAAAGGACAAGGAGCAATCCAGAGTAAAAATAATTATTAGAGGGAGGTCCAACTTCACTGGAGTGAGAATAGATCTGGCCCAGGCAAATTGGAATCAAAGATTGGAATCCAACTCTGTAACTGAACAATGGGCTGCTTTTAAAGAGGAGATAGTTTGGGTACAGTCGAGGTACATTCCCACGATGGGGATAGGTAGGCCAAACCAATCCAGAGCTCCCTGGATTACGAAAGAGATAGAGAGTAAGATGAAGCAGAAAAAGGGTGCATATGACAGATGTCAGGTGGATAATGCAATTGAGAACAAGGCTGAATATAGAAGGTTCAGCGGGGATGTGAAAAAGCAAATGACAAGCAAAGAGTGTAAGAGTCTTGCAGCTAATGTAACAGGGAATCTAAAAGTCTTCTATGGACACATAAATAGTAAAGGGGTGGTAAAAGGAGGCGTGGGTGGATTAGAAATCTTAAAAGGGATTAATGCATGGAGGCAGAGGGCATGGCTGAGGTACCAAATGAATACTTTGCATCTGTCTTTAACAAGGAAGATGATGCTGCCCAAGTCATGGTGAACGTGGATGTAGTTGAGACACTGGATGGCTAAAAATTGAGAGGAGGTATTCAATAGGCTGGCTGTACTTAAAATTGATGGGCTGGATTTTATTAGCTCGCCGCCGTTCTCGGCATGGATAGAAGATTGGTTAGTGAACAGGAAACAATAGGCATAAATGGGTCATTTTCTGGTTGCCAAGATGTAAATAGTGGTGTGCCACAGGGATCTGTGCTGGGGCCTCAACTTTTTACAATTTATATAAATGACTTTGATGAAAAGACTGAAGGTATGGTTGCTAAATTTGCTGATGACACAAAGATAGGTTGGAAAGTAGCTTGTGAAGAGGACATGAGGCTACAAAGAAATATCGATAGGTCAAGTGACTGGGCAAAGACCTGGCAAATGGAGTATAATGTGGGAAAGTGGGAAAATGTCCACTTTGGCAGGAAGAATAAAAAAGAAGCATATTATCTAAATGATGAGGGATCGCAGAGTTCTGAGCTGCAGAGGGATCTGGGTGTCCTAGTGCATGAATTGCAAAAGGTTAGTATGCAGGTACAGCATGTAATTAGGAAAGCTCGTAGAATGTTATCGTTTATTGCGAGGGGAATTGAATACAAAAGTAGGGAGGTTATGCTTCAGCTATACAGGGCATTGGTGAGACCACATCTGGAGTACTGTGTACAGTATTGGTCTCCTTTAAGGAAGGATGTAAATGTATTGGAGGCAGTACAGAGAAGGTTTACTGGACTAATACTTGGAATGGGCGGGCTGTCTTATGAGGAAAGGTTGGAGAGGCTAGGCTTGCATCTGCTGGAACTTAGAAGAGTAAGAGGCCACCTGATTGAAACATACAAGATCCTGAGGGGTCTTGACAGGGTGGATGTGGGGGAATCTAGAACTTGGGGTCATTGTTTAAAAATAAGGAGTCGCCCATTTAAGACAGAAATGAGGAGAAATTTTTTCTCTGAGGGTCGTGAGTCTTTGGAATTCTCTTCCTCAAAAGGCAGTGGAGGCAGAGTCTTTGAATATTTTTAAGGCAGAGGTAAATAGAATCTTGATCAGCAAGGGATTGGAAGGTTATCAGGGGTAGGTGGAAATGTGGAGTAATCAGTTCAGCCATGAACTTATTGAATGGCGGAGCAGCCTCGAGGGGCTGAGTGGCCTACTGCTGCTCCTAATTTGTATGTTCTCATGAGCAGGGGAGTTATCCCTGGTGTCCTGGCCAGTATTTATCCCTTAATCAACATCACAAAAACAGGCTATTTAGTCGTTATCACATTGCTGTTTGTGGGATCTTGGTGTGTACAAATTGGCTGCCGTGTTTCCTATATTACAACAGTGACTACACTTCAGAAGTACTTCATTGGCTGTGAAGTGCTTTGAGACTTCTGGCCATGGAAGGCACTATATAAATGCCAGTCTTTTTTTCTTTGGTGGTTGGAATGTGGAACTCGCTACCACATGGAGTAGTTGAGGTGACCAGCATACTTGACTTTAAGGGGAAGTTAGATTAGAGAGTAAAGAATAAAGGATAAGGTGAGATGAGTTCTGTAGAGTTGGAGGAGGCTTGTGTGGGGCATAAACAGCATATGGCTTGTTTCTGTGTTGCAAGTTTGATGAAATCCTATGGGAGAAAAAAAAATCAAGTGAGAGTTTCTGAAGTTAAGTTCTTGTATGTTTTCACTGTCATCTGCATTTTTGTCAGATGTCTTTTTGTTTTGAAGGACTATTGTGCTGTAAATTATTGATCACTGTATGCCAGCACATTTAGAAAATGCTTGATTTTCCTTGTGTAGTTTCACAGTCCTTGAATCTGATTGGTTAAGGAGGTATGGTTGCTTGTTCCGTTCATTTATGTCCCAGCGGCCATGTTTCCCTCGCACTTTCAGCAACTTGCCGTGCAAAAAAAAATTGAAAACCCAAACATGAAAGGCAATTTTAACTGGCAGCGGATGCCATTAGATGCCCTGCTACAGCAAAATTTGGCCTGTTATTTAGAGAGCTCCAGAAAATATTAAATACCAAACCATCACCACCTTTCTCCTTTAATACCTTGAGATTTCTAGGACACATCCCACCTGTCCCAGGGGTATTGTGGCTATTTAGTCCTTCTGATTTCTGAAAAATATATTATTAATTTCTAGTTGTGTTATGGATTGTTGAGCTCCCTTTTACTATATCCTGATTATTTGAAATACATTTACCTAATTTGTCCTTTAATCCCACCTGGATTTAGACCAATTACTAATGTTGTAAAAATAAATTGGATCCCTCTTGGAAGTTCTACAGCTCATCTCTCTATTTGTCCTTTCCTGTTTATGCATTATTTTTAGTTGCCCTCAGTTGTCTTTCATATGAATTCCTATTTTTTATGTTACCTTATATCAGTGATTTGTGTTTGTTATAATTTTATCAAACCATTGTGGTCAAGGACTTGCTAGGTCTCTTTGTTAAAGGAACTGTTATTTTCTCATTGAATAATAGTTTTAAATACATTCAATTTTCTTCTTTTAAGTATAGTTTCCCAGTTTATTCTCTCCAAGACCTTATATAAAAAAAAAACTGGAAATTGTACTGCCACTTTGTTGAATTTGGCTAAAATCCATCAGAATTAAAGCTAAGCACCGTGATGGCCAGATCCTAGATGCTCACGAATCTCCACATTACGGCACAGTCCTAGTGGATTACCAAGCCCTGAATCTCAACATAGCTTCTGCATTTCTAGTCTGACTCACATGTAAGGGAATGATTTCTAACTACCACATTAAATTTGTCTGCATTTATTTCCCTCTCTTGCGCGTGTCCCTGAAGTATCCATTCAACTTCTGGAAGTTAAAATCCTTCAATAAGTATAGTACATCACAATATTCCACAGTTTTCTGCCTAAGAATGTTCATTGTGTTGGAGGCCTATCACAACTACCAATTCACAACTTGCCATGCATACCCATCACTGTTCTTTCTATCCATATATCTTCAACCATACCCCATTATGCTCCTATATCTATCCTTGTACAGTTGCAATTTTCTATCCTTTATATGTATATCCCTACAAAACTATTTAAACCCCCTCAGTTCCAGCTCTTGGCTATCCATTAATGTTTCGAAGATATCATTAAAACCAATTTTTGCTTGTTGCATATGTTTCTTCATTTCTGATACTTCCTGTGTTTGTATAAAAATAGCAGAGCTGTTCCTTATTTGATCTTTGTTATTGATCCAATTTCTTTTCGTTTTGCTTTACTCCCTCCCTTGATTACAGATTCAAATCCTTTTCCACTGTATGATGTATCCTTTTTGCAAGGGCATTGGTACCAGTCCAATTTTCAGGAGCCTTCTCTGCGTGAGAACGTGCCATATTGGCCCAGGAATTCGAACACTCCTAAACAAACTCTTCAGCTGGATTTTTCCTCATTTATTCTGTTTGATCCTAATTGGTTCAGAATTATTCCCTGCGGTTACTATCGTTAAGGTCTTGCACTTTCGTCTAAGGTAGCTCAAACTTACTCTGCAGGATCTCTATCCTATTCTTTCCAATATCACCGGTTCTTTTATGAAACATGACTTTGAACTATTTTGCTCCCCAAATTTCTTTACAGTAGCTCCAATCTTTCTCATTGTGGCACTTAAGAACCAACCCATCATATGGGAGTTGCAGATCAGGATGTCTATCTCTCTCTGATTATAGAATTCCCTATTGCTACCGCATGCCTCTTCCTCATGGATATTGTCCTTTCCTTGAGGGTAACCCCTTACACCACTGTACTGTAGTGTTTGCTCAGCTATTGATTATCTTCTCTACTGCTCTGTCCTTGTTTTCCTCATGAGCACCAGGAATTGTATATCTATAGGACAGTTTTAAACCCCCACAAGGTTATCTTGGAATAGCTCCTTCTGCTTCCTTTTAGGAGCAGTCGTCCACTTCCTCTTCTCTAATTCACAGTTCCTTTCAATTGTGGGGTGACCTCAATGGTAGAAGTAGAAGTGGAAATGTTTTTAAAAATTTAATTCAGTTTCTTGTGGCTTAGACATGGTGTTCTTTAATTGAGGGCAGAAAATAGACAGTACGCAAAGGTCTTTAGAAGCTGGCTTTTAGTTTCATTGAACGTGGCCAGTAGTTTCTCTGAACTGCCTGATCTGAAACTGTTCAGGTCAAGTTTCTTTAGCTAGTCCGACATGTTTTTCAGATGTGAATTTGCAGATTGATATTATACCAGAAATGAGTTCTGCTGCAGCCGTGTGTCACAAGAAAGTTAGACAAATTAATCTACAGTCAAGAGGTCACTATTGACTTCTCTGCTTGAATGTTAGCAGTGATTGATAATCTGATTGCCGAATGAGTGAGAGAGAAGTTGTTCTTAAAAGAAACCTGCCTCAAAGGAAAGAAGGTCTATTCTGAATTGCAGCTGTAGGATTTTGAGTTCTCTATTTGAGCTGAAGTAATGGAATGTGTCGTCGACAGTGCGATCAAGTGGCAGTTGCTTATCAATAACCTGCTCAGTGACGCTCAGTTTGGGTTCCGTCAGGGCCACTCAACTCCTGACCTCATTACAGACTTATAGAGTCGTACAGCATAGAAACAGGCCCTTTGGCCCACCGCGTCCATGCCGACCATAATGCCTATCTATACTAATCCCACCTGCCTGCATTAATTCCATAATCCTCTATGCCTTGCTCATTCAAGTACCTGTCCAGATGCTTCTTAAATGTTGCTACTGTTGCTGCCTCCACCAAATCCTCTGGCAGCTCATTCCAGATACCCACTATTCTTTGTGTGAAAAATTTACCCCTTTGATCCCTTTTAAATCTCCTCCCTCTCACCCTAAATCTATGCCCTCTAGTTTTAGTCACCCCTACGAGGGGAAACAGACTCTGGCTATCTACCCTGTCTATGCCTCTCATAATTTTATATACCTCTATCATGTCCCCTCTCAGCCTCCTTCGCTCCAGGGAAAACAGACCCAGCCTATCCAATCTCTCTTTATAACTCAAGCCCTCCAAACCAGGCAACATCCTTGTGAATCTTTTCTGCACCCTCTCTAGCTTAATCACATCTTTCCTGTAGTGCAGCGACCAGAACTGCACACAGTACTCCAAATGCGGCCTAACCAACGTTATGTACAACTATAACATGACGTCCCAACTCTTGTACTCAGTGCCTCGGCTGATGAAGGCAAGCATGCCATACGCCTTCTTCAGCACCCTGTCTACCTGTGTTTCCACTTTCAGGGAACTATGTACTTGCACCCCAAGGTCTCTCTGCTCAACAACACTCCCCAGGGCCCTGCCATTCACTGTATATGTCCTGCCCTGGTTTAACTTCCCAAAACGCATCACTTCGCACTTGTCTGTGTTAAATTCCATTTGCCAATCCCTTGCTCACTTTCCCAGTTTATCTATATCCTGTTGTAACCTTAGACAACCTTCTTCACTGTCCACCATACCACCAATTTTGGTGTCATCTGCAAACTTACTAATCATGCCGCTACATTCACATCCAAGTCATTAATATATATGACAAACAACAGAGGGCCCAGTACCGAACCCTGCGGCACACCACTGGTCACCGGCCTCCAATCTGAAAAACAACCCTCCACTACCACTTTCTGCCTCCTATCACCAAGCCAATTTTGTATCCAACTGGCTAGCTCACCCTGGATCCCATGTGTTCGAACCTTCTGGACCAACCTACCATGCGGGACCTTGTCAAAGGCCTTGCTAAAGTCCATGTAGACAAGTCTTTCGCCCTGCCCTCGTCAATCCTCTTGGTCACTTCCTGAAAAAACTCAATCAAATTCGTGAGACATAATTTCCCACGCACAAAGCCATGCTGACTATCCCTAATCAGACCATGCTTTTCCAAATGCATATAAATCCTGTCTCTCAAAATCCCTTCCAATAACTTTCCCACCACTGATGTAAGGCTCACTGGCCTGTCGTTCCTGTCTTATCCCTGCTGCCCTTCTTAAATAAATGCACAACATTAGCTATCCTTCGGTCCTCCGTTACCTCACCCGTGGCTAACTAGGTTCAAACATGGACAAAAGAGCTGAACTCGAGGTGAGCTGAGAGTGACTGCCCCTGACATCAAGGCAGCATTTGACTGAGTATGGCATCAAGGAGCCATAGCAAATCTGGAGTCAGTGGGAATCAGGGATAACTCTCCGCTGGTGGGAGTCATACCTCGTGCAAAGGAAGATGTTCGTGGTTCTTGGAGGTAAATCATCTCAGCTCCAGGACATCAATACAGCAGTTCGTCAGGGTAGTGTCCAATGCCCAACCATCTCCAGCTGCTTCATCAATGACATTCCTTCAATCATAAGGTCAGAAGTGGGGATGTTGGCTGATGATTGCACAATGTTCATCACCATTCGCGACTCTTCAGCTACTAAAGCAGTCAGTGTAGAAATGAAGTAAGTCCTGGACAATATCCAGGCTTGGGCTGATAAGTGGCAAGTAACATTCATGCCACACAAGTGCCAGGCGATGACCATCTCAAACAAGAGAGACTCTAACCATCTCCCCTTGACTTTCAATGGCATTACGAACGTTGAACCCCCACTATCAACATCCAGGGGGTTACCATTGACCAGAAACTGAACTGGACCAGCCATATAAATACCGTGGCTACAAGAGCAGGTCAAAGGCTACGAATCCTGTGGAGAGTAACTCATCTGACTCCACAAATCCTGTCCGTCATCTATAAGGCACAAGTCAGGAGTGTGAAGAAATACTGTCCACTTGTCTGGATGGGTGCAGCTGCAACAACACAAGAAGCTCGACACCATCCAGAACAAGGCAGCACACTTGATTGTCAACCCATCCACCCCCTTCAACATTCACTTCCTCCACCATCAATGTGCAGTGGTAGCATTGTGTATCATCAACAAGATGCACTGCAGCAACGCACCAAGGCTCCTTGCAAACCCGTGACCTCTACCACCTAGAAGGACAAGAGCAGCAGATGCATAGGAATACCACCTGTAAGTTCCCCTCCAAGTCACACACCATCCTGACTGGAAACTATATTGCCATTCCTTTACTGTCGCTTGGTCAAAATTCTGGAACTCCCTTCCAAACAGCACTGTGGGTGTACCTACCCCACATGGACTGCAATGATTCAAGAAGGTGGTTCGCCACCACCTTCTCGAGGACAATTAGGGATGGGCAATAAATGCTATCCTGGCCAGTGACGCCCACAGCCCATGAATGAATGAAAACAAAGTCCACCTCCGTTCACATTGCAGTGACAAAAAGGGGCTCTACCAATTTTCCTCTTCACTTAATGTATCACACTGTTCAAAAACCTATTGGAATTAATGTTAACAGTGTCAGCATATTTTATTATTTCAAAACAGTTTGTCACAAGTTATGTGTTACACCAGGGTTGTCCAACCTTTTCGCGTGGGGAGGTCATATTACAATTTTTGTCTTACATGGGGGCCGGTAAGACAATTTCGGAAAGAGAAAGGCATTAAAATGTGTATTCTTATTAATCAAAGCAGCAACAAAGCTGCATTTTTGTGAAGAAGCTTTAAATGAGAAGACTAATTTATTGACTTGCTTTCTGGTCACTATGTTGGACACTGATGTAGTGAGATACCTTGCATTCTTTTGCTTGCACAAGTAGTCAGTGCTTGCCCACACACTTGTAGTGATGCAGAGTAATCTGGCAGATATCATTCTGTCAGGAGTGATCTTGATTACCCTCTCTCCCTCTCTCTCTCTGTCCTCACCCCCTTTCTGTGCCCCCTCTCCCTCTCTTGCTGTTCTCTCTCCCTTCCACACTCCCGCTCTCTGCTTCCCCCCCCCCGCATACACATCTTTCCCCATCTCTGCAAATTTTTGTTGCAACCAGGTGAGGGGTCTAGGGTTCCCTTTCAGCCTTCACCTGGTCTTACTGTAATAGGATTTAATTTAAAAGACCATGTTTTAGCTCCCCCTTGGTGAATCCTTGTTCACCGCTTTCCAATTGTAAGGTCAAGAAACCAGCACATGCAAGCTTTCTTCGGTTTACAGAGGAAAGATTGAAATTTATTAAACTTAAACTCTATTTCAGTTAACGCCTATGGATACATGCTGCACCCACATTCATGTGCATACGCGATTCATTTATGCAGATTGGGCCAGAAAGAGCTGAAGAAAAATAAAGTGGAAAAGTTTGAGGATGACAGAGTGACGAAACAGAGCTGCAAAAAGGGGGTTTGAAAACCTTTCAAGGGATATCAATCAGCAATTTTGTTACAGTTATATTAGGAAAAAGAGGGTGACCAAGATCTATGTAGGCCTTTTAAAACTGATATTGATAATGTAAATGGAAATAAGGAAATGGCGAGCTTGTTAATAATTGCTTTGCCTCTGTATTCAGTAGAGCAAGAGGACAGGTACAGAAAATAATCAAAAAGGCTAATGGAATTCTGGGCTTTATATCTAGAGGACTAGAATATCAAGAGGTCAGCATCATGCTACAACTATACAAAGCTTTGGTTCGAACACCATTGGAGTAGTGTGTTCATTTCTGGGCACCACACCTTAGGAACTCAGCTCATCTTCTGCTGAAACCCTCATCCATGCCTTTGTTGGCGCTAGACCTCACTATTTCAGTGCACTGCTGGCTGGCCTCCCATTTTCCATTCCCCATCAACCATCAACTTGAGGTCACCCAAAATTTTGCTGCCTCTGTCCTAATTTGTACCAAGTCACATTCCCCTCTCACTCGGTGCTTGCTGACCTACATTCTGATTAAGTAATACATCGATTTTAAACTTCTCAACCTTGTTTTCAAATCCCTCCATGGCCTTGCCCCTCCCTGTATTTCTCTAACCTCTGAGATATCGAAGCTCCTTCAAATCTGGTCCCTTGCACACCCTCAATTTTAATCACACCCCCATGCCGGCTGTGCCTTCAGCTGCCAAAGCTCTACACTTTGGAATGGCCTTATTAAACCTCTCTGTACCTCTACCTCTTTCTCCTCCTTTAAGATGCTCCTTAAAATCGATCTCTTTTGTTATCTGATGTAACGCTGAGTGTATGGGAGCATAGTGCTTATGTTACTGGACTAGTAATCCAGTTCCTGGACTAATGAATTGGAGACGCGAGTTCGAATTCCATTACGACAGCTGGGGTATTTAAATTCAATTAAATAAATTTGGAATGAAAAGCTAGTATCAATAATGGTGACCATGAAACTGATTGTCCTTTCCCTGTGTTTAAAATCAGTGATTGTTGTAAAAACCCATCTGGTTCACTGATATTCTTTAGGGAAGGTGATCGGCAGTAAAGGCCTGCTCGGGTGTGCAATTTAAACCAACTCGAGCCCAACAGAACCACATCTGACCCAGCCAGAGTCCTTTGATTATTTCTCGTGCCCAGCCCGACCCGACTACCGGAATAAAGGTGATTATATTAAAGAGGTTAAACAGGAATCGCTCACTGCAGACTAGTGCGGAGTCCAAATGCATGTTTCCCGCCTTGACGTCCTGGCTGTCACTGTGTCCGACCCGAGCCGAGCCTCAATGCCAGACCCAGAAGAGCGACTTAGCCCGACACGTGTCGTTGGGCTCGGTCAGTTAGCCATGCTCTAATCTGCATTCCTTACCTAGTTTGGCCAAAAGTGATTCCAGACCCACAGCAATGTGGTTGTCTCTTAACTGCCCTCTGAAATGGCCTAGCAAGCCACACCATTGTATTCAAGAAGGTTGGCTCACCACTACCTTCTCAAGGGCAAATAGGGATGGCCAATAATTGCCATCCTTGCCAGTGATGCCCACATCCTCCAAATGAAAAGGGGAAAAAAAACTTTGTTGTGTGGTTTCATGTCAAATTCTATTTGACAATGCTCCTGTGAATTGCTTGGGACGTTTTACCATGTTAAAGCTTGGATTTATATAGTGCCTTTAATATCTTGACCTTGGGAGTGAGTGCAGCATGGATTTACTAGAATAATACTTGGGACTCCAAAGGTTAATTTACAAGGCGTAATTGCACAAACTAGGGTTGGAGTCCCTGGAATTTACAAGATTAGGGGGTAATTTGATCAAAGTTTTCAAGCTATTAAGAGGAATAGATAGGGCAGATAGAGGGCAACTACTTCTGGCTGGGGAGCCTTGGACTCGGGACATAGCTGAAAAATTAGAGCCAAGCCTTTCAGAGTGAAGTTGGAAAATCCTTCTAGACACAATGGGTGTTGGAAGTTTGGAACTCTCCATCAAATGGCAGTTGATACTTAGTTAATTTTTAATCTGAGATTGTTGATTTTTGTTAAACGTATTAAGGGATATGGGACAAGGCGGGTATATGGAGTTAGGTCACAGATCAGCATTGAATGGAGCAAGGCTTGAGGGGGTGAATGGTTTACTCCTGCACTTATGTTCCTATTCCTCACATAGATGCAGGTTATATTCTAATTACCTTACCTCTGCTCCTGCTGTCTGTAAAGCCTTATATGCTGTTAATAGTAATCATTATTCCTATACCCACTGTTATGACTGCGGTGGGAGCAGCGCGTTGTCAGTTCAGTCCCGTCACTTCATAGGTCGTAGGATATTATTTAAAGTTTTCCATCCAATTGGAAAACAGCCAAATCAAACAAACAAGTAACCTCTGAAGTAAAACCGACCAAACCAGCTATCTTTAGACCCCCAAAATTAACCATTTATTCAAACTAAATCTTAAACGCTATTAAGATAAACCTATGTCTTAAGGCCTTTTCATTTATTTTAATCTAATCCCCCCATTCTCACGCACGCATTCAAAAATAACTGTAGTTAACTGGTTTTAAGTGGTGATTTTAAAATTAGCTGCTTCTCGAAAATAAATAAATAAGAAATTCATTGTAGGTTACGTTCCTGATGGATGAGGTATTCTAATGTGGAAAAAGTCAAAGGCCACTCCAAGTCTTCACATGGATTTAAGGCAGTAGTCTGTTTATAATAGGCATTCAAAGTCTTCAGCTGCAGTAAGCATCAACAGTTCCTTCAGCAATACAAACAGTTTTTTGAAAAAAAGCTTTTCCTCTTTAGGCAATTAACTCGGCCCGTGACTCCCTATAGAACTTTTGCTGAGAGAAATTACAGCTTTCTTCTCTTCAATAGCTTGGCTCGCTGGAAAGTGTCTCAAAAACTAACTGGTTTAGACTATTTTTTGCCAGTTTTACACACCGGCAAATCGAAACACTGAACCATGTGACAACTCTCTTGCTGTCGCCTAGGGTAACAAGTGCAGCTGTTGGCACACTGTGCCTTAGAAATTCCAGAACTTTCTCTCCCTTAAAGGTGCACTGTTTTTAACAGTTTTAAAGGCACGCACTGTTTTAATCCGAGGAGAAAATAAATACAAGTCGGTTGCGCCCCATTTTTATTGAAGATGCCTATATAAACTTGTCCTGTTGTAATTGCACCCTCCCATTTATCGAAGCACTGTCACCCCAGTTTCTAGCTATCCTATACTCCAATTCTACTTCCCTGCTTCCCAAATTGTTGTATGTTTGCCTCTACATTGTCACCTCTACATTGGGGAGACCAAAGGCAGATTGAGTGACTGCTTTGCAGAACACCTCCATTCAGTTTGAAAGCATGACCCCAGGCTTCCAGTTGCTTGCCATTTCAACACAACCCCCTGCTCTCATGTCCACATTTCTGTCCTTGGCCTGCTGCAGTATTCCAATGAACATCAGCGCAAGCTCGAGGAGCAGCACCTGATCTTTTGATTAGGCACTCTGCAGCCTTCAGGACTCGACCTTGAGTTCCAACAATTTCAGAGCATGACTGGCATTTGTTATAATAATTTTCTTATTATTTGATTTTATTTTTTAACCATGTGCCTGTTTTTTCATGTTGACAGAGCTGCTCATTATTCTGCCATTAACACTCTCTGGACTAATGCTTTGTCTTTCACCACAAGCATTAACATGCTCTTTGCCTTTGTCCCATGACAGCTTTGTTATTTCATCTTTTCTGCCCTCTGCCCTATCATACACCTTCCCTTTTGTTCTCTTTCCCCAGCAACCTCTCCCCCCAGCTCTCCACGTGCTTAAAACCTAATTACTTTCTAACCTTTGGCAGCTCTGATGAAAGGTCACAGACCTGCAACATAAACTCTGCTTCTCCCTACACGGATGTTGCCTGACCTGAGGGAGACAGCGAGGGAGTCTGCGAGGGAGAGGTCAGATGGTTTCACAGGTCGGCGCAACATCGAGGGCCGAAGGGCCTGTACTGCGCTGTAATATTCTAATTCTAATTTCCAGCACTTTCTGATTTTATTTCAGATTTCTAGCATCTGCAGTATTTTGCTTTTATTATTGTTGTATGTTTGCTATTTATTATAAACAACAATATAAAATCAAATTAAGACCAGAATGTATGACTAGAAAATTGGGATTGAATTACGTCTGCAACCTTGGTCTCATTGACCCTTACCCCCTCAGCCTACTTTGCCCAAAGGTTGCATTTGATCTTGACTCCTTGCATGTCATGCCATGGGAGACTGACTATTAATATATTAAGTCTGATTTGTGCACATCTTCCTGTAACTGCAACTACTGCACTTAGTTCTTATAATGCTTTATTGGGATGTTTGTTTGTCACAGCTGTCTTCCAGATTTGTCATTCATTTGGTCTTTAAGTTTTAAATATCATGTATGCACTTTTAGTGGAATCATGTCCGATCAGATACATAAACATCATCAATTTAGGCAGCAATCTTTTAGCCTGTGGAGGAATCACTGAGGTAGAAGTGGGTGTAAACTGACCCCATTCTTCAGATAATGTCATCAAGAAATATCTTGTACATAAGAGAAAGATGGACCACTGAGCTACACCAAAGGTAACATGCAAGCAGAGGAGGAAAAGGTGATAACAGCAATGTATACCTATGTTGAATCAAGTAAGTCAGCCAAGAGGTAGAATGTAAAGAAGGCAAGTTGGGGGAGAATGGAGCGATCGACTATTTTGAAAGTGGCAGAGATGTTGCGAGGAGAGTGGGAGATAAGATGACCGTCATTCACATGTACCTGTAACTTTGACCAATGCACTCTTGATACTGTGAGCATGGCAAAAGGCATTAAAATAAAGAGGATGAGAGAGATCAGAATGTAATTGCAAGACA
This sequence comes from Heterodontus francisci, assembly GCF_036365525.1. Taxonomy (NCBI): domain Eukaryota; kingdom Metazoa; phylum Chordata; class Chondrichthyes; order Heterodontiformes; family Heterodontidae; genus Heterodontus; species Heterodontus francisci. The sequence continues at coordinate 18,606,118 of NC_090397.1, read as the reverse complement.
ACATATTCATAGAGATGAAAGATTTCAAACATGTGAAGCTTGCCTCAAGCTCTGCAGATGGTGCAGTGAGGAAGGTGGAGTTCTTGTTTGGAATCTGATTCCAAGATACAGCTGAAAGGAAATGCAAGCACACAGTCTAATAGGAATTTGGTTAGTAAAATAAAAGCAAAAATACTGCAGTTGCTGGAATTCTGAAATAAAGGAAAGTTCATTGACCTGAAATGTTAACTCAGTTTCTCTGTCCACAAATGCTGTCAGACCTGCTGAGTATTTCCAGCATTTTCTATTTTTATTTGGGAATTTGGTTAGCGCTGGAGGACACATTGATCTCTGATCAAATTGTTATGAGTAATTTGAAACTGGCTCTGTAGATGTCGCTCCCTTTTTTTAGACTGGTGTAGCACCTCATCCCAGGGCTTCACTATTGTAGGAGCCCAGGGGGCTCTATTGTTGTGTGGTATGAGGAAGCCTCAAAGGTCCTAGTGCAGTGTTTACTGTTGTCTAGATTCTCTGTAAGGAAGCTTTATCCTTGTAGGATTCCGGGTCCAAATGGACAATATTGGACGATCTGAATACCAATCTGGTCAGTAAGTTCACGGTTGTGAATATTCTTACTGGCCCTCATGAAGCAAGCAAAAGGAACAGAACCTATTTTGCTCTGTAGAATACCCAACCCAAAGCATTGAAACTGATCATATGTGCTATGCTGATTTGGGAAGTTGAATGCTACCAATTTCATTCCATTGAGTTGTTTATTATATTTTGAAGGCTATACACGCACAGTTGGGTGCAAAAGATCTCACGGGACTGTGATAGAAAAGCAGGGATTATCCATAATGTTCTCGCCAACATTTGTCTTCCAACCAACACCAGGAAAATACCTTAATAGATCATGCATCAAATTTTCTTTTTGTGGGGCCTTTATGTGCACAAATTAGTTGCATTTACCTACACATATGACTGCACTTCAAAAATAATACATTGGCTGGGACGTACTTTGCGACATGCTGAGAATGTAATCTGCCGTTGAATAAATATTGCTTTCTTTTGCTTTTCTCTCTTTTAATTATTTGAACTTCATTTTAGTCAACCTTCAAAAATAGGTTTTCACCGGCATCTGTTTGTTAAAATTTAGGAGAGAGTTTCTTGAAATTTGAGCAGCTAGTAAACAATATTGTATTTTATTGTGTGATTGATATAAATATCTCCCAGTAGTGATTTTTCAAGCTATGAAACTTTATAGAACACTTTAGTCATTTCTGCAGTGAAGTGCACCAATGAACAGACTTAGATCATTTATTATTTTTTATGATTATTTAAATGCACCCATAATGCAACAAAAGGTGCTGTCTTAAAAGCCTGCTACCCGACTCGAACCAGATGGGACCCGACGACATGTGTCGGGTTCGGGTCGGTCCCTCTTCCGGGTCCAGCTTTCGGACTCGGGTCGGTCTGGGTCGGGTAAGTACTCTGCCGGTAAGTATTGAAATTAAAAAATTTTCCTGAGCTGGGAGTCTGGGGCGAAACTGAGTCTGCGCAGTGAGCGAGTCACGTCAGTATGACGTCATCACGCATGCACTGCAGCTTGCTGCAGGTTCGGTGTCAGGAAGGTAAGTCGAGGGATGGTCGGGCTCGGGGCAAAATCGGAGGGGGTCGGGCTCGGGTCCGCTGTGGCTCAGTCGGATTCTTTTTCTCGATCTGAGCAGGCCTTTACTGTCCTTTACATTTTTGGCTTGCAGAGAGGATAATTTTATACTAGGAGCACTTAATATGCAATAATCTCATTGAGCAATTACAAAACCTTCATAAAGTAAGAGAGTGAAGGTTGTATGGCTCATAACAGCTACCACGGCATTATTAACTTATTTTTAAAACAACACAAAACTGTATGATGATAAATAGTGTGGTTTGTAGGCAGGCATGTTCTGTGTTTGCTCAGTATGCTGTGTCATGGTAGGTACTGACGAATAGAATGCTCCTAGTGGGATAATATTCATCTGAAAGATTGATTACCTATGTTGAAGTACAGAGAGCGCAGCTGGATGGGAATGTAGTTACAGCTTTCCATTCTGACTTTGCTCTGAGATGGCAGGTTGGGATCACCAATGATACATATAGTTTTTGTAGAGAAGGTAATGCAAATGTTTCCGAAATTTACTCAGACTTGACAATGTTGCAGAATTTGTGGTGATTTTATTGTAAATCTGTTCTGCCACTACAACTGAAAAGGTTTGTAGACAGTATTATATTGAGAACAATCTAGTATAATTTATGTTCAATGCACAGGCTGATAGCTTGTGTTTTCTGTAGAAAACAAAGTGCATATTTGTAAGGTATCAGAATGTAAAATGCAGAGCTGTTCCACATAATTTATTGGAGTGACATCATATGTGGTGTCAAATTTCAATTCCTGCAAGTGGCTTGCAGCTGTGATGCTGTATTTCTGTCTTTGGACGGCAGAACGCTCGCCGGGGAACCTCTTCAAAGAAACAGAATCCATTTCAGAACTTAGCAAATGCTGTAGCTTGACTGATGTCTGGAGCTCAGCAAAAGGATTGAATTACCTTGAAGACTAAAGTCTGAGTTTGCACTCTGATTCTGTTTTTAACCTCATTCTTTTAGTTGCTGGACCTGAGCAGTATGTCATAGCAATTAATTAATACAATGTAAGTAAGATCTTTTCGTAGCACCACAAGAACATAACTTTATTGTATTTGCATGTGGTGTTTACGTGGCAATTTCCCATACTCTGTTGACATTTGTTCAAAATTTCTTCTTACATTTGTGGTTTTGATGTGGGGTTTTTACTGCAGACATTAAATTTATTGAAGAAGATAATAGCACTAAAACTATTATGCATTGAAATATATAAGAAAAAGAAATGTACTTGAAATTTGTAAATGGAAAAGAAGTTTACTGGATCTTTTGCAGTCTAAAATGAGTTTTGAGTTTTAGATTTTGTTTGTCAAATAGAGAAACGTACTTGATTTTACATTAGACATTGTTTGTTCTGATTACTGCTGACCGGTTTTGTTCTTTTGTGATTTGATGTTGATGCCTAGGTGCTATCTGGAGTGATGCCTTTCTTATGGCTAATGTAGATGTGGATCAATAACTATAATTTCATATTCAGGTGGTAAAGCCAGATATTTGTGTTAGGAGTAACGGAGTGTATCGCTGTGAGGCTTGTTTCGTATATGTGAATCAGACATTGAATATGTTCCATGGTCTGTTCTGGGTGACCACAGTCACACATTGAGAGTTTTTAATTTTCCATTTGTGCATCAAGTATCTGCATCTGCCATGGTTTGTACAGATGCGGATTAGGGTTGCCCACGAGCTTCATGGAAGATCGAGGCCAGGGATTTTCTGTGTCGATAAAAGCACACAACTGACATTGCGAACAGAGGCAAATTAGAAGTAGGACTATTGTGTGGAAGGTTCTTGGATACTGTACTGCACAGTACTGGTAATTCATATTTATGTCCCAAGATATAGGGTGGAGGAATTAGGAATTAGCCAAGATGTGCAACTCTTTTTGCAAATTGTAAACCTGATATGCAATTAGCCACCTGTGATAGTTTACTCCCAGGTTTTTAAAAAAGAAATTAGGTCGCGTGTCCAGGTTAAATGCCTTTTTGCCTTGGTGTAATTTATCGTCACTCCATAAAACCATACTAAAAGAGGTTTTATAGTAAAATAGTCATTTATGTGTGCTGTGTCTTGCAGTATCTGAAAACAGAACAAAAGGGATGACTAACTCACTATTCCGATTCATTTAAGTGCCTCTTCTCTTCAAAGGAAAATACTCCTGCTAACTGTAATGTTTAGAAATGTGTGACAAATCCTTTAAAGCTGTAAAATGTTTTAAACGTGTGGGATGGAGGAAAAAACTCTGAAGCTCAGAAGACACATTCCATGCTTTGCTCTTTTTCATGCTACCATTTTTTGCAACAGAATCTATTCAGCTTATTTTCAAAATGCATTTTAGTCCATTTCAGAGAAAGATATTTGTTTCACACTCTTGTCCACCCTAATCAATACTGCTGACTTGCCACAGAGCTGAATTCTCTGGTTGGGCACTACTTTTGTTCTTGCAGAAGGTGATGTGACAAGCATGCATAGTGTTATAGAATGCTCCTAAGAGCCTGGGATTTTTCAGTTTGAAATGTATAATTTAAAAGAATGCAGTTATTGGTTTGTATTTCAAATCATTTAAGTTTTCTTTTTAACTGTAGTAGAAGCAGAAACAAACCAAGCTGGTTTCTGAAATCTTTGTCTTATGCCATATTGTCCTTATTGGTGCATACGGATGTGAGCAAAACTAGATCTGTAAGTATAGTTGTGCCACTTTTCTGTAGCAAATTACTGTTGACCTTTACAGCAACAACAAATATAGGGACTGCTTTCCCTAATGGCCCAACAACAACAGCAGCTTGTATTTATGTATTGCCCTTAATGTAATAAAGCTTCCCAAGGCACTTCATGAGCATTATGAATCAAAATTTGACAGAGCCACATGAAGAGATATTGGGGCAGATGACCAAAAGCTTGGTCAAAGTGTCTTTAAGGAGGAAAAGGAAGTTGAGAGGTTTAGGGAGGGAATTCCAGAGTTTAGGACCTTAACAGCTGAGGGCACAGTCACCAATGTTGAAGCACTTAAAATAGTTGAATGGCCAAAAAAACAGAATTAAAGGAGCACAGATATTTTGGAGTTTTGTGGGGCTGGAGAAGATTACAGAGAAAAGGAAGGGCGAGGCCACGGACTGATGTGATAAAATCAAGGTGTTGCTCAACCAGGCGCCAGTGTAGGTTAGGAAGCAGTGTTGATGAGTGAATGGGCCCTGATGCAGGTAAGGACACAGACAGCAGATTTTTGGATGGCCTCAAGTTTACAGAGGGTAAAATTTGAAAGTCTGACCAGGAGTGCATTGGAATAGTCAAGTCTAGAGGTAACAAGGAAATGGATAACGATTTCAGCATTAGATGAACTGAAACAAGGGTGTAGTTGGTCGATGCTATGGCAGTGGAAATAGGCAGTTTACATGAAGGTGTGGATATGTGGTCGACAGCTCATCTTGGGGTTAGATATGACCGCAAGGTTGCGAACAGTTTGGTTAAGCATCAGACAGTTGGCAGGGAGAGGGATAGAGTCGGTGGCAAATGAGTGTAGTTTGTAGTTGGGACTGAAGACAATGGCTTCAGTCTTTCCAATATTTAATTGGAGGAAAGTTCTGCTCATTTAGTACTGGATATCGGACAAGCAGTCTGATAATTTAGTGACAGTGGAGGAATTGAAAGAGGTTAGGTGACCTGGGAGCGGAGCAGAGCGGCGGCTGGCGGACCTGCGTGGAACCTGATCCGGAGCGGCAGCTGACTCACTGTCTCTCAGCACGTGCTTAGACTCGAAAAAGAGGACAAAAAACTTAGTGACGTTACGGGAATTCTGCAAGGTGATTGGTTGGGTAAGTAACAGCTGTTAGTGCATTTAAATTGCTTAAAAAAGGGGAAAGTTTTTTTTTTTTAAAACCTGCAGTGATGAGGTCAGTACTACTTAAATTAGAGTAATTTATTAAGGACTTTAGATTGTTGTGGGTAGTGTTTGGAGTAGAACAAGACCCCTAGTGTAATTAGTATTTTTTAAAGGGAGTAACAATTAATTTAAAGGTAAGTCATGGCAGGAGAGCTCAGCCCTGTGATATGCTCCTCCTGCGCTATGTGGGAAATCAAGGTCCAGGACTACGTGCTGAGGGACGCACTAAAGCTTGGGGCAGCCGCAGCAAAGGCTCAATGGGGAAAGACCACAGTGTAAGGTTCCCCCACCAAGCTGGACTGAGGGGCTGGATCCATGGGAAACCCCTCGAACTGTATCGTTAATATTCTCAATTGCTGTAAATGTAAAACTGTAATTGACATGACAATTGTGAAACGGAAGGGTTGGGAAGAAACTCATGACATTATTGAAAGAAACTGATCTCTTTTGCAATGTTTGTATTTTTTGGTGCTGTTTGGAAACTGTTTGGCAATGTAATTTTTACAGATTTTTATGAATAAAGTATATTTTGGAAAAAAAAAAATCAGGGACGCTTCCAGTGTCCCTGACAACCATGTCTACAAGAAGTGTATCCATCTGCAGCTATTGGCTACCCACATTATGGAGCTGGAGCTGAGGGTGGATTCACTGTGGAACATCCGCGATGCTGAGGACATCGTGGATAGCACGTTTGGTCAGGTGTTCACACCGCAGGTATGGCTGCACAGGCAGAAAAGGGATGGGTGACCACCAGATGGAGTAGTAGGCGCAGGCAGGTAGTGCAAGAGTCCCCTGTGGCCATCCCCCTCTCAAACAGATATACCGCTTTGGATATGTTGGGGGGATGACCTCCCAGGGGAAAGCAGCAACAGCCAGGTCCGTGGCACCACGGAGGGCTCTGCTGCACAGCAGGGAAGGAAAAGGATTGGAAGAGCTATAGTGAAGGGGGTTCTATCGTAAGGGTAGCAGTTAGGCGTTTCTGTGGCCACAGAGGAGACTCCAGGATGGTATGTTGCCTCCCTGGTGCTAGGGTCAAGGATGTCTCAGAGCGGCTGCAGAACATTCTGAAAGGGGGGGGTGAGCAGCCAGAGGTCATGGTCCATATTGGTACTAACGACATAGGCAGGAAGAGAGATGAGGTCCTGCAAAGTGAATATAGGGAGTTAGGCAGAAGGTTAAAACGCAGGACCTCTAGGGTGTAATCTCAGGATTACTCCCTGTGCCACGTGCTAGTGAGGGTAGGAATAGGAGGATTAGGCAAATGAATGCTTGGCTGAAGAGTTGGTGTAGGCGGGAGGGCTTCAGCTACTTGGATCATTGGGATCTCTTCTGGTGCAGAGGTGACCTGTACAAGAGGTACGGGGGTTGCATCTGAACTGGAAGGGGGCCAATATCCTTGCAGGGAGGTTTGCTAGTACTACTCGGGAGGGTTTAAACTAGTCTTGCCGGGGGGTGGGACCCAAAGTAGTAGTCTCTCCGATGAGATAGTTGAGGCAAATGTAGAGGTTAAAGCAAGCAAGTCCAGTCAGCAGGCCGGGCAGGGGCAGGACAGGGAGCGTGAAAGGTCTGGTAGGCTAAACTGCATTTACTTTAATGCAAGAAGCCTTACAGGTAAGGCAGATGAACTCAGAGCATGGAACGGGATTGTGATATTATAACTATTACGGAAATGTGGTTGAGGGATGGGCAGGACTGGCAGCTCAATGTTCCGGGGTACCGATCCTTCCAGCGTGACAGAGGTGAAGGTAAGAGAGGAGGGGAGTTGCACTATTGATTTGGGAGGACATCACGGCAGTACTTAGAGAGGTTATCCCAGGGGGAATGTCCAGGAAGACCATATGGGTAGAACTTAGAAATAAGAAAGGGGTGATCACTTTGATGGGATTATACTATAGGCTCCCCAACAGTCAGAGGGAATTGGAGGAGCATATATGTAGGGAATTCAAAATAGGTGTAGGAATTATAGGGTTGTAATAGGTGATTTTAATTTCCCTAATATTGACTGGGACTCCCTTAGTGCTAAGGGATCAGATGGGGAATAATTTTGTAAGTGTGTCCAGGATAGTTTTCTGAAGCAGTATGTGGATGGGTCCTACTAGAGAAGGCGCTACATTCGACCTCCTCTTAGGAAATGAGGATGGGCAGGCGGTTGATGTGTCAGTGGGGGAGCACTTTGGGACCAGTGACCATAACTCTATTAGCTTCAAGATCGTTATGGAAAAGGATAGGACTGGTCCTCGGGTTGAAGTCCTAAATTGGGGGAAGGCTAATTTCGATGGCATCAGACAGGAACTCTCAAAAGTTGAATGGCAGAGGCTGTTTACAGGTAAAGGGAGGTCTGGCAAGTGGGAGGCTTTTAAAAGTGAGATAGGAAGAGTTCGGGGCCAGCATGTTCCTGTTAGATGGAAGGGCAAGGCTGGCAAATTTAGGGAACCTTGGTTGACGAGGGATGTTGAGGTCTGGTCAGGACAAAGAAGGAGGCATATGTCATGTATAGGCAGCTGGGATCAAGCGAGTCCCTCGAGGAGTACAGAGGATGTAGGAGTACACTTAAGAAGGAAATTAGGAGGGCTAAAAGGGGCCATGAGACTTCCCTGGCAGATAAGATAAAGGAGAATCCTAAAAGATTCTCGACGTATATTAAGAGTAAAAGGGTAGCTCGGGAGAGTGTAGGTCCCCTTAAGGATCAGTGTGGTAATCTATGTGTGGAGCCACGGGAAATGGGCGAGGTCTTAAATGAATACTTCTCGTCTGTATTTGCTGTGGAGAAGGTCATGGAAGCTAGTGAGTTCAAGGGTGGGATCAGCGATATCCTGGAGCATATCAACATTACAAAGGAGGAGGTGTTGGAGGTTTTGAAGCGCATTAAGGTGGATAAATCCCCAGGGCCTGACCAGGTGTATCCGAGGATGCTATGGGAAGCAAGGGACGAGATTGCTGGGACCCTGGCAGAGATTTTTATATCATCGTTAGCCATGGGTGAGGTACTGGAAGACTGAGGATAACTAATGTTATGCCTTTATTTAAGAAGGGCAGCAGGGATAAGCCAGGGAACGACAGGCCGGTGAGCCTTACATCAGTGGTGGGAAAGTTATTGGAAGGGATTTTGAGAGACAGGATTTATATGCATTTGGAAAGGCATGGTCTGATTCGGGATAGTCAGCGTGGCTTTGTGCGTGGGAAATTATGTCTCACGAATTTGATTGAGTTTTTCGAGGAGGTGACCAAGAGGATTAACGAGGGCAGGGCGATGGACGTTGTCTACATGGACTTTAGCAAGGCCTTTGACAAGGTCTCGCATGGTAGGCTGGTCCAGAAGGTTCGAACACATAGGATCCAGGGTGAGCTAGCCAGTTGGATACAAAATTGGCTTGGTGACAGGAGGCAGAAGGTGGTAGTGGAGGGTTGTTTTTCAGATTGGAGGCCGGTGACCAGTGGTGTGCCGCAGGGATCAGTGCTGGGCCCTCTGTTGTTTGTCATATATATTAATGACTTGGATGTGAATGTAAGGGGCATGATAAGTAAGTTTGCAGAGTTTCACCAAAATTGGTGGTATAGTGGACAGTGAAGAAGGTTGTCTAAGGTTACAACAGGATATAGATAAACTGGGAAAGTGGGCAAGGGATTGGCAAATGGAATTTAACACAGACAAGTGCGAAGTGATGCGTTTTGGGAAGTTAAACCAGGGCAGGACATATACAGTGAATGGCAAGGCCCCGGGGAGCGTTGTTGAGCAGAGACCTTGGGGTGCAAGTACATAGTTCCCTGAAAGTGGCATCACAGGTAGACAGGGTGGTGAAGAAGGCGTATGGCATGCTTGCCTTCATCGGCCGAGGCATTGAGTACAAGAGTTGGGACGTCATGTTACAGTTGTACATAACGTTGGTTAGGCTGCACTTGGAGTACTGTGTGCAGTTCTGTTCGCCGCACTACAGGAAAGATGTGATTAAGCTAGAGAGGGTGCAGAAAAGATTCACAAGGCTGTTGCCTGGTTTGGAGTGTTTGAGTTATAAAGAGAGATTGGATGGGCTGGGTCTGTTTTCCCTGGAGCGAAGGAGGCTGAGAGGGGACATGATAGAAGTATATAAAATTGAGAGGCGTAGATAGCCAGAGTCTGTTTCCTTTGGTAGGGGTGACTAAAACTAGAGGGCATAGATTTAGGGTGAGAGGGAGGAGGTTTAAAGGGGATCAAAGGGGGTAAATTTTCCACACAAAGTATAGTGGGTATCTGGAATGAGCTGCCAGAGGAGGTGGTGGAGGCAGGAACAGTAGCAACATTTAAGAGGCATCTGGACAGGTACTTGAATGAGCAAGGCATAGAGGGATATGGAATTAATGCAGGCAGGTGGGATTGGTATAGATAGGCATTATGGTCGGCATGGACGCGGTGGGCCGAAGGACCTGTTTCTAAGCTGTATGACTCTATCTATGACTCTAGGTGGTGGTGAGGTCGAACTGGATGTTGTCAGCGTACATGTGAAAACTGGTACTACTTTTGGATGATGCCTACAAGGGGCAGCACATAGATGAGAAATAGGAGAGTGGGGGGGATCAAGGATAGCTGCTTGGGGGACACAGGAGATTACTGCAGCAGCATGAATAGAATGTGATTCAATGGCTACAATTAGATAGATAATGGAACCAGGCGAGTGCAATCCCACCCATCTGGACAATGGTGGAGTATGGTGTGGTTCACTGTGGCAAAGACTGCAGACAGCTCGAGAAGGATGAGAAGGGATAGTTTACCTTTGTCACAGTCATACAGGATGTAATTTGTTTCTTTGATAAGAGCAGTTTTGGTACTGTGGAATGGGCGGAAACCTGATTGGAGGGATTCAAATATGGAGCTTGGGGAAAAAAAGGCACCGATTTGGGAGGCAATAACATGTTCTCGGGCTTTGGAGAGGAAAGGGAGTTTGGAGATTTGACGGTTGTTTGCTACGACAATGGGGCCAAGTGTTGGGTTTTGAGGGGAGGGGTGATGACTGCTCAACTATACTTGAGATTCAGCTTATGCATTGATCATGAAATCACCTAATATGTCAGTCCCAGGGCAATTGAGATCTCGAGCAGCTTTGTTACTATATATGAACATATATATATATCAGTCTCCTGTGGCAATGCACGTGAGAAGTTGGCCCCTTAGTTGTCTCTGTTATGTTCATATTGCTGTTTCTCTGTGATCTATTTATCACGCCGTCCCTTCTGTCTTTTGTGTTCTCTTAATAAAGTTATAAAATCATGACTTCTCTAGTTTCTCCTTTTCCTTCATACTTTGTCCTTTTATATTATTTTTATTCAGTAAACTTACCTGTTTTCTGTCCCAACTGGGGCTCACTTAACCAAAAATCCACCTAGGATTAACAGAAAATTGTTTCCAAAATTTCTCTTAGCCTCGTAATCTTGCTGGAGGGGTATTGGAGGAACAGATCAAACAATGACACTCAGAAGTGGGACATAGAGGTTAAGAACAAACAAGTTTCCCCTTCTAGTGCAGCTTCTCGAGCATTTTTTCAGCCAGTTCAGTGCCCAGCGCTTCCATTACCCTCATCTTGTTAGTCTCCATTGGCTCCAGATTTCCCTACAAATCAATTTCAGGATTCTTGCTTTGCCCAGTCTTAGTGACACTTGCTCCACTGACCTGGGTCGTCTACTCATTACTTGTCCTCTTTTTCTGCCATTGGCACTGTTTAGCCATTTTAACCATCCTTCCTATGATCTCTGGAACACTTCCAAAAATCTTTTGTCCTTACTTCCTGCTTTCAAAAGCCCAGTAAAGACCTTTTCAGTTCAATTGTGAGTTTTGCCTCTTGATTCTCATTCCAGATGTGTTCATTTTCATATTTTTTAAAATTTTATTTTAAGATACAGAACTGAAACAGGCCCTTCGGCCCACTGAGTCTGTGCCGACCAACAACCACCCATTTATACTAACCCTACAGTAATCCCATATTCCCTACCACCTACACTAGGGGCAATTTACAACGGCCAATTTACCTATCACCTGCAAGTCTGGCTGTGGGAGGAAACCGGAGCACCTGGCGAAAACCCACGCGGTCACAGGGAGAACTTGCAAACTCCGCACAGGCAGTACCCAGAATCGAACCCGGGTCCCTGGAGCTGTGAGGCTGCAGTGCTCGCCACTGTGCCGCCCATTTATCTAATCTATTAAGTGATTTGGAATGTCTTTCCTAACGATGAGTGCAATATGAATTTTTTTTTTGGAGTAGGGCAGGGGAGAAGCATTTACATGGCAAGGATGACGCAGGATTGATGCTTTTTTGGCATCAAGTATGTGTAGATGCAACTGACTCCTTTAACTTTCTGTCCCCAATGTTTTTCCTGCATTCATTCCCTTTTTTTCTACTGAAAACAGTGTCTGATGTTGGACTACAGTTCCACTAGCACTAGCAGTCCATTGGTACCACCCTCAAATGGTCATTCTTTATATGATACCAGATGGTGATTGTTGCCAGACAATTTTGGTGGTGGTGATGGGAACAATGATGCAGTCATTCCCAATATTAGCTGAGATCCATGTTTATTCAGCCAGAGTCACCAGACAGTAATTCAGTGCATGCTGGCAGATTTCTCCTTGTCTGTTACCCCACCCTGCTCTTGGTGGCACAAAATTGTCCAGTCTGTACTAAGTTAACTTACTTGAGACTGTGGATTAAAGATTGAACCTTCATGGTCCGTGTGGCTGATGTACTACAACACAAGGTTCCTATATACCTACTGATCACCTGGGGGAGCCCCACTCTCTTTATTTTGAAGAAGGGGACTGACTGTTCTTAGCTAATGCTGTGGTTAACATCTTGCTTATCGGTCGTCGTTTTTTTTCCCAGTGTAACTATATTTGCTCTGTGTGGGCAGTGCCCCAAGTTGCCTGTTGAGTTCTTTATCACCAGAATGGCTATGGCATCAAGTAACTTTTCGTTGCTTTCTCCACACTATTTCTAACGCTTTAATTTCTCTTTATCTGTGGTTTTCTGGGAATCATCTATAACCAACTGCCAGTGTGGTCCCCTAGTCTTTTTTAGGCACTCCTGCCAAAATTAATTCTTCATTTCAAGCCTCTACTCTGGATTTGATTGGATTGGGCTATATGTACAATTTTTCAAAAGTACAGTCTGAGGAAGAGGTTTTGAAAGATTTATTGTTTTTGAAAAGCAGAACCAAGAGTGAAATAAGAAAGTAATGGAGGGACACTTGTAATAAACTCGTGGTTGGTCCAACTAAGAATAGCTGCTTTGTAGTTCTATTCAAACTTCATATATGTATTTTTAAAATCTGTTATGATATCAGAATCATGTGCTCCTAGTTCATGTATTGTCCAGTTGATACTGGTTCTGTTCCCACAGTATGGTTTCAACCACTGACACTTCGAGTATCCTACAGCAGAATGCACACTATTTATGCAATCTTCAGATATTCAACATGGGTCTCTTGGGGCTAATACTGGTGAACTATTGTTGTAGAGTACTTGTTCAGGAGGATCAAACGTTGCAATTTTCATTAGCACTGTTGTACCAATATGACTTGCAGCCAAATATTGGAGATTAAAATTCCTATGTTAACTACTTTTACCAGTTAAAGCTTTAATTGGCAGATTATGGTGAATGAAATAAATTGGCAACTTGGTAAAGACTGGTAAATAGTGTAATGAGTGGGTGATGCTGGCAGTGTGGTTTGAATATATTCTGACACAGACTCCCACATAATTTTGACACTGACTCATGTTCACTGTACTTTGCTCCCACACACACACAGCTGTTCTTTCAGGCTTTTCAAAATCTCTGACAGTGAGTACTTGGTAAAGAAATGTTTTAGTTAATGTTAGTGAACGAACAGTAGCTTTTAAAGTAGGGCAGTGATTTCACAGTAATCCTTTGATATACAGAATCTTTGAAGGTTAACAGCTCATTCGTGGTTGGTTTCAGGAAACATTGTGGCAAGAGCCTTTTCCCTTTGCTGATTAAGAAGCTGAATTGTCTTCACATGGCTTACTTTGTCATAACTAGGATTTTGTAAAGCTTTTACTGGAATTTTCCAGAAGGATGCAATTTTCAGCATTCTTTTCTTTGTAGTGTATTAATTACCTAAACAGCCAAGTTGTTCATCTAGTCCTGATAACCTATGAACTGCTATTTGCAAAGGTTTGTGCTTTGAAATGTAGTCTGAGCATCAAATAATGGTTTAATCATAATTAAATTAGTTCCCCTATTTTTTACCAGTGGAACAAGTATATACACATGGAATAATGTGTCAAAGAGCTTGTCACTCTTTATGTTTGTGTCAGTATAATGTGGGCATCACTGGTATCAGACCCACCGGCCGTCCATGTCTCCGCTTTAAAGACGTCTGCAAACGCGACATGAAATCCTGTGACATTGATCACAAGTCGTGGGAGTCAGTTGCCAGCGTTCGCCAGAGCTGGCGGGCAGCCATAAAGACGGGGCTAAAGTGTGGCGAGTTGAAGAGACTTAGTAGTTGGCAGGAAAAAAGACAGAGGCGCAAGGGGAGAGCCAACTGTGTAACAGCCCCGACAAACAAATTTCTCTGCAGCACCTGTGGAAGAGCCTGTCACTCTAGAATTGGCCTTTATAGCCACTCCAGGCGCTGCTTCACAAACCACTGACCACCTCCAGGCGCTTATCCATTGTCTCTCGCGATAAGGGGGCCAAAGAAGAATGTGGGCAATGCAGAAGCTGCAGCCATAATTGTATGACACGTATCTCGCCGTATTCTCTCCATATATCCCCTTGGTTTGGTTAAATCTGACATGGTAGAAATACTAAGCTATTTAGGTGGACCAAGGCTATAACAGTCATATGACACTGCTAACACTTGCAAACAAACTTTGCTGTGCTATCTTACCAGTTCCACTTTTCACAAGGTTTTCCTAGTGGCTAGTGGGGGTTGAGGGGAGGAGGGGCTTGATGAATTATAGAATGATATCGAACAAAAAGATACCATTTGACCTATTGTGCCTGTGCTGGCTCTGTGCTAGAGTTAGCCAATTAATCCCATTTCCCTGCTGTTACCCATAGATAGCGCTGTCGTTTTTTTTCCCTTCAAGTATTTATTCAAATCTGTTTTAAAAGTTACTATTGAATCTGGTTCTATCACCCTTTCAGGCAGTACATTCCAGATCACAACAAAAGAAAAGTTTCCTTATGTTGCCTCAGGTTGTTTTGCCAATCACCTTAAATCTGTGTCTTCTGCTTGCTGATCCTTCTGCCTTTGGAAGCTGTTTCTCCTTATTTATCAAAACCATTCATGATTTTGAATACCTGTATCAGATCTCTGCTGCACCTTCTCTGCTCTAAGGTTCTTCCTGCACATACCTGAGGTCCCTCATCCCTGATACCATTCTGGTAAATCGCTTTTACACCCTCTCGAAGGCCTTGAATTCCATCCTAAAGTGTGGTGCCTAAAATTGAATAGGCTACTCCAGCTGAGGCCTAACCAGTGTTTTACAAAGCTTTAGCATGATTTCCTTGCTTTTGTACTCTATTTCTCTGTTAATAAAGCCAAAGAGCCCACATCCTTTTTTAAACAGCCTTCTCAATATCTTGCCACATTAAAAAGTTTGTGTACATACACCCCCAGGTGTCTCCTCTTGCATCCCCTTTAAAATTGTATAATTTAGTTTATATTCTGTCTCCTCATTCTTCCTACAAAATTGTATCACTTTACAATTCAGTGCATTTAATTTCATCTGCCATCTGTCTGCCGATTTCACCAATGTCCTTCTGAAGTCTGTGACTATTCTCATAGTTTACTGCATTTGTTGTTTTGTGTCATTGCCAGACATTAAATTATTCTCTGTATACCCAAGTCCAGGTCACTAATATACATCAAAAAGAGAAGCGGTTCTAATTCTGACCCCTGGGAGCACCACTGCACACTTGCCTCCAGCCTGAAAAACAGCCGTTTACCACTACTCTGCTTTCTGTCCCTTAGCCAGTTTTGTATCTACACAGCCACTGTCCCTTTAAACCCCTAGACTTTAATTTTGCTAACAAGTCTATTATGTGGCACTTTTTCCCAATGCTCTTTGAAAGTCTATTTGCACATCATCAATCACACTACCCTCATCAACCCTCTGTTACTTCATTAAAGAAATCCATCAAGTTAGCTAAACATGATTTGCCTTTTACAGATCCTGGCTGACATTTATTTATTGCCCCATACTTTCCCAAATGCCAGTTAATTTTTTCCTGGATTATTGTCTCCAAAGTCTATGAAATAGGAGAATGTTTTAAAAGAACAGAAATGGAAGCTCTTTACCATTCCAGATAGACATAAGTGGGCTAGTTTTATCCTAAAACTGATTGGATTGGAAAGGATGCCTAATTTACAACCTACCAGATTTAAATTTCCATTAACGTCAAAGGAAAGTAAAACAATGGAGTGTAAAACTGGCAGTTGATCTAATCTTGTTAGCTTCCTGCATGGCAGGTTAAATTCAAATTACCCAATTATGTGGTGGGAGCAGGCCAAGCTTGGTTGAAATAGAAGCTTGTCAACATACAGGGACTATGTTCAAAGTGCTAATTAAATTATATATGTGAAAATATTAGCATACTTGGGACCTGGGCAGTGTATGCCGTGTTCTTTACCACTGTGTCTTTGATCATGTTTGATACCCAGCTTACCTTGGTATCCTTTGAACTGAAATAAGCACTGGGGAATTCTTTGAAGCCTTCAGTTCCAAATTTCATGGATGTCATGGAAATTCACATCAATTGTGCATGTATGACACCAACATGATGAAGTTCTACAGAAGACTGATATTTTTAAATATTGTTTTGACCACATCTACATGTGACTCCAGTCCAATGCTACATGATTAACTCTTTTGTAAAACCAATCTTCTGGAAACTAATGCATTAACAATGGTTAATCTTCCAGAAGGTAGCATACCAGCCTGTCCTTTGCCAGACAAGCATAGTAAAAGACAAGCATAGCAAAAAACAGAAAATCTACACTGTTTACTTGATGATATGCTCCTTAGATTGCTATGTGGTGAGAGAGAAAGTGGGCTAAACAAACCAGGACATTGGTATACAGGAGGGCAATGATTGTGTGTCCTTGGTCAGTCATAATCATACAGGACATCTGTCATCAATGGTCCATGTCATATGTTGTCTACAACAAAAGCAAACTATGCTGGTTTAGTATATCGGCACTAACATCTGACTAAAGCTTTAAGTACTGCACAAAATGTATTAGTCCATTCTGTCATTGCTGTTCGTGATCATTGCGTAAAATGCCAGTCAACAAAGTGTGCTGCTGAGTGAGGTTTTCAAATTTGTCTCTTTTTAAGAACATTGTACCAAGGATTTGATGACTGCACTGGACATGAGGGAATTACTTGATGCTGCGTACTCATTAGCAACAGCTAAAAGAATGCGAACACTGCCTGACATGAGTTGATAAGATCTCATTGTAAATCAATTGTAGATTACACTGATCCTTCCAAGCATGCTTCAGAGTATTTATCTTAGAGATCATGGCACTACCCAGGATAGTACTGCTACTCGGCCCCAGTGAAGCTCTGCACTTGGTACTTTTAAGGTGATACTGTTTTAAGGTCAGAATAAAAAGCTTATTCTCCATGAGGACCATATACTTTCCAAAACAAAACCCGAGAAAGTATCATGCAGTGCCTTAGTATTCTTGAAGGGTGGGGATGAGTCAACTGCTTGCAAGGGGATAGTTCTTACTGGTACCACTACTGTTGAGAGCTTCTCTGTCTCAGACATCTACAAATTCTCTGCAGAGCCAACCTTCCCCTTGCGGGAAAGACTGCCTAGGCCTCAGCCCTGGTCACAGGAGACAGTATACATAAAGACAATCTCTGGCAGCTGCACTTCCTACAGTTAACAGCATTAACCGATGCATTGCTGACAATAGGGTACCCATCAGCAAGGGACATGGGCTCAGGACAAGGGGACAGTAAAACCCATTAATTTGTTGGAACTAAGGGCAGCAAGGCAAGCTGTGGAACAGTGGCAAGACGTAGTAAGGTGTTTTCATAGTGAGGTAGATCATTGTCATGCGCGATGAGGAACTTGTTTTTTGTCAAGGTGTGATCCTGTGGGAAACCTGATGCTCAGGTTACAGTAGTGTTCTCTTGGCGCAGCATTTATCGGGGAACAACGTAATGGGAAATGCTGTCGTCATGATTTTCAAGTGGATCATCCACTCTTGACAGACATTTGAGGACAACCTTGAAGATAGACCTGTTTGCCTTTCTGAATAACTGACAACCCTAGTAGTTCTGCTTAAGGATGAATGTTGTGGCACCATAGAGGCTGATGAAGCTTTGCTTCTTGTATTGCAGTGAGAAAGAATATCCATTGTCGTTTTGCAAATTTGGGGTGGAGGTGGGATAAAAATAATCACACATGGACCAGTCAGATATTTTGTTTGACATGAAGGATGATTACTGTTAGATCAGGGTCTTTTCTAGCTCTTGCTGGATACCTTGAATAATCCCCACAGAAATGAACTAATAGGACTTGTAATGCAAAATCGAAAAAGGTTGTCCTTTGTTCATCTAAATCCTACTATACAATACTCTGCAAATTTTCGATAATTTCCAGCATTTGTTCATTTAAACCCAGTTGTCATCAGGTTCATTTTGTGGTTATTTCAGGAATTTGCAGCCCATTTATGTTTGGGCCATAGGGTTTAGTTTGAAAGTTATTTGAAGACTGTTTGCAATTAGCCCTTCAGTAGTTACCAATTGATGCCTTAATTTAGTTCATCACTAACGAACAACCCCACCTTTTTCGGTTCTTTTCAAATGCAAGAATTTGTATCTTAGATGGGAAACTATATTGTAGTTTTGGTTTTCAGTTAGATTATTGTACACTAGCTACATTTAATTTTCCACTCTAGTCATTGGTATTCCCCCAGTATCCTGCTTTAGTATGCTACTATAGGGTGTGAAAGATACGAAATGCAGAAAAATATACCGAGTATAGTGATCTCTCCTGTCATCATCTGCATACAAAGATTCTGCTTATACATTCCCAGGGATATAGTCTTTGAGTTAAAAATTTGACATCAGGATTTATCAATATTTAACAAATGAACAAGACCACCACTTCCCCAAAAGCTACGTGAAGTTACGCTTCCCTTCACATAATTGCTTCCATCTCCCTTCATAGTTACTTCCTTCACCTTTCAATTGGCTTAATTGAAGCAAAGATTTATACATAACAAGAAAATTCTAGATAATTGACCTTATTGATGAAAATGTACTGGCTCCATTAGTCCTTGACTTCTCTCTGGAGTAAAGTTGTTGCTCTTTTTTTGTCTTTGAATTTCTCATGACACTTTGCTATTTGAAATCTTTTTTCTAGTTGAATACGTTTCATGATGGATTTTGGGGGCTTTTAGACTGCTTCGAAGTAGCAAAGCAAGAATTATTTTCAAGGGGTGGTAGGTTTCAAATTGAATGTTTTGTCAAGAAAACCTGCTATGCCAAAGGAGGATTTTTTTTAATACATACATTGATTGGAAACCCACATTAAACTTCTAATGAGACAAAAAGAGTTGGAATCCTACAGTTAAAACGTAAAAAAAAACTGGCAGCCAAGATGGCCACCGCAATTTACATTTGAACACCTTTCACATTCCAAGGCATCAAAGAGGAGACACATGTCAGATGAGCCTGTACTCAAAACAATGGCTTGATCTATTGATTGAACGACTGGAGATTGCTTTCATTAGCAAGCCATCCTGGGCCATTAACATTGAAAGGGCCAACCCTTCCATGTGTTAACATCCTGAGACCCGAGAGACTGAAATTCCTAAACTTGAATCTCATTAGAAGCTTCCAGAGAATACACTGAGGCAGCCATGTGACTGTCTGTCACTCGCTGTGAAAGCTGGGCGTTTCCTTTGGAAAAAGTAGACAAGCTAGCGACTCAAACTGGGCAGAAGCCAGAAGGGCTGTGTCTGTGTCTGTCTGTCTCTCTCTCTCCAGAAGGCCTGGTGGGGTGTGTGAGGCCCAGCTGCCAGTTGCTAGATCCAAGACTAAGACACCAGGGGAAGAAAACCACCTACAATTCTGCCTCCAAGAAAACCTTGAACCAGGTGGGCCAGCCACAAGGTGCACTTGTACCAGCCAAAGACAATGGAATCACCCAACTCTGCAGACTGTGTATTAATTTCTATTTGATCTGGACTCTAATCCAACACAGATCGATTCCTCTTCACTCTGTAATCTATCTGTATGTGTGTGATTCTTGAGACTATTTGCGTGAACGTGTAGTGTAACTTTATTTTTATTTAGTTTGGGTTTAGATTGTATAATCTCACCTTTTTCTGGTTTAAACTCAAGAAAACCTGTCCAATTGGTTCTTTTATGATCACAACAAAGGTAAAAAAGTAAAACACCCACTGAAGTGGTAAGCACATCCACGGTTTTAAAAGGAATAAACCCTGTTGCAGTCAAATAACAGGACAAGTCATCTGATCGTCACAGTTTAAACAAAGGAACCCAAATGACTCAGCCTGAAGTAACCTAACAGAAGGAATTTGATTTGCTGTTCAGTTTTTGTTTCCAAAAGGTACACAAAATGTGACAAGCAGACTTTACAAACTTTTTGTGCAAAATAATTTGATCTTTTACTGGTTGGGTACAGCGTGCTCGAAGCAGTGCACATAAACTAGATAACTGAGAACTCAAAATGTTCAAAATTCAAGATGAAGTTTTTCTGACACCAGAGGAGCTACAAGTCTCTATAAATTTAGTTTTGTCAGGAAGAAATAATGAAGGCATATGGCCAGCGTTTTTTCTTGAGAATTTATATTGTAAGGTATTGTGTATAAGTGTCACTTTTGTGAATGGTGCACTGCGTCAGTAGTGGACATTAAATTTTTCAGAGATCCGATAAATACCCTGAATCTGACAGCACTGAACTGTTACTTTTGGGAAAAAAAGCAAAAATATTATAGTAATTATATGAAATACTTTGTGTTGTGTATTTGCAACCTCACTTTGTTGCAGGTGCTGCTAACTGGTGCAAAATACAATTGGCATATGTTTTGCCTTGAGCTCTGGTAGTTGACTTTTTAATATTTAGGAGACATCGAAAATGAATTACAACATTGTTTCAATCCTTTGTAATATTCATGACCATGTAAAGTCTTACACAGTCCTGCTAGGTCCCCTGTAATGTGGCTTACAAATAGTTTAGAGCCTTGAGTGCACTTATTAATGATTGCTGCACTGGATAAAGTTCTGTATTAAATCCAGTAAATTAAAATTGATGTTTCATTGTAGAAGCTCATTTTCAGAAAATACATGCTCACCCTCCATGCTAGCATGATGTCCATCATCTTGGACCTCAAGTGTGTAAAATGCAAGCTCCAAATCTAACATTTAACTGCAGACCAGATTGGAACTATGTTTCATCCATGACCTCAGTTATAATGCAAGACACAGCTATTATTTATTTCACAGTCGACTCAGTTGCTGAGGCCTACAGGACCAGACCAGTTGGAAAATTTTTGAAATTAATTTTGAACAAAATGTGGGTCTTGGCCATGGAGGAAGTGAGTCTGCGGGTAGCAAGCATGTGTCGGAACAGCCACTGTTTCAACAAAAATGAATTTGACAATACACTAAGTTACTTAGTGAGCAGTGACAATGCAATTGCCAGGAGCAATGATTGGCGACTGTGTATTTGCTTGTTTGTCAAGGACTAATTTGGTTGCTAGAAAAGGGCACCATGCCACAGGTTGATCACATTACACTTGAAAATTGATGAATATATTTATTAGTGCAGGAAGCACAGCTTTATTTAAAAAAATGCTGATTGGAATGATGGGATGGGTTTTGAACAAAGCACTTTCACCCCTGGAGCCTAGATTTGAATTCAATACATCATGCATCCCCACCTCACTGTCATCTCCACTTAAATCCTCATTTATACATGGTCATCTCCTGCACAATTTTTTCAGTGCCCTTGTCACCAGTGTGATAACCTGGTGCAGTTTTATTAATACAGCTGAAAATGGGTTTATCTCATAAAAAAGCATTTTAAGTGTCTAGTCCACTACCAGTGAATAACATGATTTTAAAGCATGGAAACAAAGTTGGCTAAGTGACAGGGAACAGAGAGCAGTGGTGAACAATTGCTTTTTGGGCTATATAGGAAGATATACAGTGGGGTTTCCCCAGGGGATCGATACTGGGACCACTGATTTTCTTGATGTATATTAATGACCTAGACTTGGGTGCACAGAGCACAATTTCAAAATTTGCAGCTGACCCAAAACTTTGAAGTATTTTGACTTTGAGGAGGATAGTGATGGACTTAAAGAGGACATAGACAGGCTGGTGGAATGGGTGGACGCATGACAGACGTAATTTAATGCACAGAAGTGTCAAGTGATATATTTTGGAAGGAAGAACAAGGCAAGGCTATCTAAAATAAAGGATACGACTCAAAATGGGGTGCAGGAGCAGAAGCACCTGGGGGTATATGTGCACAGATCGTTGAAGGTGTCGGGGCAAGTTGCGAAAGTGGTTGAGATCCTGGGCTTTATAAATAGAGAAATAGATTACTAAAGCAAGGGTGTTATGATGAACTTTTATAAAACACTGGTTTGGCCTCAACTGGAATATTGTGTCCAATTCTGGGCACCCAACTTTAGGAAGGATGTGAAGGCTTTAGAGAGGGTGCAGAAAGGATTTATGAGAATGGTTCCAGGGATGAGGCACTTGAGTTGCATGGATAGATTGGAGAAGCTATGGCTGTTCTCCCGAGAGAAGGTTGCGGGGACATTTGATACAAGTGTTCAAAATCATGAGTCTAAACAGAGTAGATAGAGGGAAACTGTTCCCATTGGTTGAAGGGTCGAGAACCAGAGGACACGGATTTAACTGTCCTTTGCAACTGAGTGGCTTGCTCGGCCATTTCAGAGGGCAGTTAAGAGTCAACCACATTGTTGTGGGTCTGGAGTCACGAAGGCCAGACCAGGTAAGGATAGCAATTTCCTTCCCTAAAGGACATTAGTGAACCAAATGGGTTTTTATGACAGTCTATGATAGTTTCATGGCACCATTACTGAGACTAGCTTCCAATTCCAGATTTTTATTAACTAATAAAATTTAAATTCTTTGGTCTTGGCTCTTAGACGGGCAAGGTTGAACAACCTGCCACCTGATCTTGTGTGGAGGAAAATTCCTTCTTAAGGAATTTCCTCTTCCTCATACTGAAGAGTGTCTGCAGAGACTCATCGACAAGATTGCGGCTGCCTGCAATGAATTTGGCCTAACCATCAGCCTCAAGGAAACGAACATCATGGGACAGGACGTCAGAAATGCTCCATCCATCAATATCAGCGACCATGCTCTGGAAGTGGGTCAAGAGTTCACCTACCTATGCTCAACTATCACCAGTAACCTGTCTCTCGATGCAGAAAGCAACAAGCGCATGGGAAAGGCTTCGACTGCTATGTCCAGACTGGCCAAGAGATGTGTGAAAAAGGCACACTGACACGGAACACAAAAGTCCGAGTGTATCAAGCCTATGTCCTCAGAATCTTGCTCTACAGCAGCGAGGCCTGGACAACGTACGTCAGCCAAAAACGACGTCTCAATTCATTCCATCTTTGCTGCCTCCAGAGAATCCTTGGCATCAGGTGGCAGGACTGTATCTCCAACACAGAAGTCCTCGAGGCGGCCAATATCCCCAGCATATACCCTACTGAGCCAGCGGCACTTGAGATGGCTTGGCCATGTGAGCTGCATGGAAGATGGCAGGATCCCCAAGGACACATTGTACAGCGAGCTCGTCACTGGTGTCAGACCCACCGGCCGTCCATGTCTCCGCTTTAAAGATGTCTGCAAACGCGACATGAAATCCTGTGCCATTGATCACAAGTCGTGGGAGTCAGTTGCCAATGATCGCCAGAGCTGGCGGGCAGCCATAAAGGCAGGGCGAAAGTGTGGCGAGTCAAAGAGACTTTGCAGTTGGCAGGAAAAAAGACAGAAGCGCAAGGGGAGAGCCAACTGTGTAACAGCCCCGACAACCAATTTTATCTGCAGCACCTGTGGAAGAGTCTGTCACTCTAGAATTGGCCTTTACAGCCACTCGAGGCGCTGCTTTACAAACCACTGACCACCTCCAGGCGCTTACCCATTGTCTCTCGAGACAAGGAGGCCAAAGAAAGAAGAAAGAATTGAAATTCAATTAATAAATGTAATCAGCAGCCTGCTGGGATTCCTTGATCTTTTATGTTGGTTTGGCCAATTTTGGGCATGTTGCACTGACACAACGTGATAAAAACACAACCTGAATATGTCTAATTTGAGGGAGGTAGATGACAGTGAAAGCATTCCATCCCAAGAGATCTTAATCAAATTGAAGAATTGCAATTACTGGCTAAATAAAACATGCTTTCTGCATTTTAATTCTGAATCTGTGCATTAAACTTAATGTTTTGATTTTTGCTAAACTTGCAAATGGGCATCAAGTCAGTGAGTTACCAGATGTAATGTTATGCTATATGCTGTAATGCAAAGCAGAAATGTGAAATTATTAATGTAGAAATCGTAAAATTTTAGCTGGTTTCCCCTCTACATTATAGGCGAAGACCTTTTTGTTTAAAAGGAAATTGGGCAAAATACAAAACTGCTTTGTCAAGTGCCCAGTTTTTACAGTTCAGGGAAAAGAATACAATTTGGATCATAGAAGAAAGTGAGTGCAGTTTGAGTGCTCATTGGATAAGGTTGAAGCTGGATTGTGTATATGGCAAGGTTGGGTTTAGGGGGCCACAGAGACAATTTAACTTGAATATATCTGTATTGTGTTACAAAGAACAAAGAATAGTACAGCACAGGAACAGGCCATTCGGCCCTCCAAGCCTGCACCGATCTTGATGCCTGCCTAAACTAACACCTTCTGCACTTCTGGGGCCTATATCCCTCTATTCCCTTCCTATTCATGTATTTGTCAAGATGTCTCTCAAACGTCGCTATTGTATCTGCTTCCACCACCTCTCCTGGCAGCAAGTTCCAGGCACTCACCACCCTCTATGTAAAAAAAAAAACTTGCCTCGCACATCCCCTCTAAACTTTGCCCCTCGCACCTTAAACCTATGTCCCCTAGTAACTGACTCTTCCACCCTGGGAAAAAGCTTCTGACTATCCACTCTGTCCATGCCGCTCATAACTTTGTAAACCTCTATCATGTTGCCCCTCCACCTCCGTCGTTCCAGTGAAAACAATCCGAGTCTTTCCAACCTCTCCTCATAGCTAATGCCCTCCAGACCAGGCAACATCCTGGTAAACTTCCTCTGTATCCTCTCCAAAGCCTCCACGTCCTTCTGGTAGTGTGGTGACCAGAATTGCACGCAATATTCTAAGTGTGGCCTAACTAAGGTTCTGTACAGCTGCAACATGACTTGCCAATTTTTATACTCTATGCCCCGACTGATGAAGGCAAGCATGCCGTATGCCGCCTTGACTACCTTATCAACCTGCGTTGCCACTTTCAGTGACCTGTGGACCTGTACGCCCAGATCTCTCTGCCTGTCAATAATCCTAATGGTTCTGCCATTTACTGTATACCTCCCACCTGCATTAGACCTTCCAAAATGCATTACCTCACATTTGTTCGGATTAAACTCCATCTGCCATCTCTCCGCCTAAGTCTCCAACCGATCTATATCCTCCTGTATCCTCTGACAATCCTCATCATTATCCGCAACTCCACCAACCTTTGTGTCGTCCGCAAACTTACTAATCAGACCAGCTACATTTTCCTCCAAATCATTTATATATACTACAAACAGCAAAGGTCCCAGCACTGATCCCTGCGGAACACCACTAGTCACATCCTTCCATTCAGAAAAACACCCATCCGCTGATACCCTCTGTCTTCTATGACCGAGCCAGTTCTGTATCCATCTTGCCAGCTCCCCTCTGATCCCGTGTGACTTCACCTTTTGTACCAGTCTGCCATGCGGGACCTTGTCAAAGGCTTTACTAAAGTCCATATAGATAACTTCCACTGCCCTCGTCACTTCCTCAAAAAACTCAATCAAATTGAGTGGCGCAGTGGTTAGCACCGCAGCCTCACAGCTCCAGCGACCTGGGTTCAATTTTGGGTACTGCCTGTGTGGAGTTTGCAAGTTCTCCCTGTGTCTGCGTGGGTTTCCTCCGGGTGCTCCGCTTTCCTCCCACATGCCAAAAGACTTGCAATTTGATAGGTAAATTGGCCATTATAAATTGCCCCTAGTATAGGTAGGTGGTAGGGAAATATAGGGACAGGTGGGGATGTGGTAGGAATATGGAATTAGTGTAGGATTAGTATAAATGGGTGGTTGATGGTCAGCACAGACTCGGTGGGCCGAAGGGCCTGTTTCAGTGCTGTATCTCTAAATAAAATAAAAATAAATAAAAATTAGTAAGACACGACCTCCCCTTCACAAAACCATGCTGTCTCTCGCTAATAAGTTTGTTTGTTTCCAAATGGGAGTAAATCCTGTCCCGAATAATCCTCTCTAATAGTTTCCCTACCGCTGACGTAAGGCTCACCGGCCTATAATTTCCTGGATTATCCTTGCTACCCTTCTTAAACAAAGGAACAACATTGGCTATTCTCCAGTCCTCTGGGACCTCACCCTTAGCCAATGAGGATGCAAAGATTTCTGTCAAGGCCCCAGCAATTTCCTCCCTTGCCTCCCTCAGTATTCTAGGGTAGATCCCATCAGACCCTGGGGACTTATCTACCTTAATGCTTTGCAAGACACCCAACAGCACCACCTTTTTGATAATGAGATGACTGAGACTATCTGCACTCCCTTCCCTGGGCTCATCATCCACCAAGTCCTTCTCTTTGACGAATACTGAAGTAAAGTACTCATTTAGCACCTCGCCCATTTCCTCTGGCTCCACACATAGATTCCCATCTCTGTTCTTGAGTGGGCCAACCCTTTCCCTGGTTACCCTCTTGCTCTTTATATACGTATAACTGGAATCCCAGGCTTTTGTAGTTCACCATGCTGATCGAGTTGAAGGATCATTTGTTAAAAGATTCCTTCTGTTTTCATTTTCAGTGCTCTAATGAGCATGTTGCCTAAAACTTACAATGAAACTGAAGCCTGTTTCCACTGGCCTGTTAGCTGACGCCAATTCTGATTTTGCTGCAACAGTACTAAAAATGGAATAGAAATATGGCCAATCACTTGCATTGATGTCTTCTGTAAATTTGTCATTCCAGTTGAGGTTGTGTTTTAGCGACTAGAAAGTTAATTTATTATGTCATCTTCACCTTTCTATTTGACTCTGCTTCCTGCTTTGTGGAACACTGTTTCTCCTTTTTGTTGTGCAAGACAGCGGGTGGTAAACTTGTATCTATACACCTGCGCAGTATTAGTCACAAAGCTAAGCACTGCTTTGGAACACTTAGAAACTTCATTTGTTTACAATTTCCTTCCCTTTTCTGCCTCCTCTCATGAAACAATTGACTCTTGATGGATCATCATAGTCTTCTAGTTCTACACCCAAATAGCTGTTTCATAACGTCTGCTGGCCTGGATTGAATTAGCAGCAATTTTGCCATGGTTGGCATCAAGGTTGAGCAGCATCTATCTGCACACAACTTCCAGCATGGGTTACTGAATAGCAATCACTTGGGAGTACCCAGCTAATAATAACCCCATGCTGCCAACCCTGTCTTTTAGCCCAGACATCTGTTTAATTTCAGCACATAACCAGATACCCAGACTGTGGACAAATCTGGGAGCTACCTCTTATGTGTGTGAATCAGGACGACACTGGGTGGTGTCTTTACGCACATAGTCATCTTTCAGCACGAAGGATAAAATAGTAATATTGTGGGAATACTATTATCGCCGAGTTCCCTTCTAAGTCATCTATCATCCTGACTTACAATCAGAGGAAGTTTAAGGCAAAGAAAGAGGCCACTTGGCCCATCATGTCTGTGCCGGCCATAAAATGACCCACCTATTCTAATCTCACCTTCTTGCAGATTACAGCACTTGAGGTGCATATCCAGACTCCTTTTGAATGAGTTTAGGGTTTCTGACTCAACTACCCTTTCAGGCAGTGAGTTCCAGAACCCCACCACCGTCTGGGTGAAAAAAAGAGTTCTCAACTCCCCTCTAATTTTTCTACCAATCACTTTAAACCTATGCCCCCTAGTCACTGACCTCTCTGCTAAAGTGAATAGGCCCTTCACCTCCACTCTATCTAGGCCCCTCAAAATTTTGTACATTTTCAATCAGATCTCCCCTCAGCCTTCTCTGTTCCAAGGAGAACAACCCCATCTATCCAATTTTTCCTCATAGATGCATTTTTCCAGTCCTGGCAACATCCTCGTAACTTGCCTCTACCCTCTCTAGTGCAATTACATCCTTTCTGTAATGAGGTGACCAGAACTGTACACAGTACTCAAGTTGTGGCCTAATCAATGAGTTATACAGTTCCAGCATAACCTCCCTGCTCTCATTCTATACCTCAGCTGATAAGGGAAAGGATTCCATAAGCCTCCTTAACCACCTTATCGAACTGTCCTGCTACCTTCAGGGATCTGTGAACATTCACTCTTAGACTTGGACATGTATCACCAGTCTTTTGTTGTGGCTTGGTTACAATCTTGGCATACCCTATCTAATAGTGCCGAAGGATGTTGTAGGGTACAGAGGGACATAGATAGGCTGCAGAGCTGGGCTGAGCGATGGCAAATGGAGTTTAATGCAGAAAAGTGCGAGGTGATTCACTTTGGAAGGAGTAACAAGAATGCAGAGTACTGGGCTAATGGGAAGATTCCTGGTAGTGTAGATGAACAGAGAGATCTTGGTGTCCAGGTGCATAAATCCCTGAAGGTTGCTACCCAGGTTAATAGGGCTGTTAAGAAGGCATATGGTGTGTTAGCTTTTATTAGTAGGGGGATCGCGTTTCGGAGCCACGAGGTCATGCTGCAGCTGTACAAAACTCTGGTGAGACCGCACCTGGAGTATTGCGTGCAGTTCTGGTCACCGCATTATAGGAAGGATGTGGAAGCTATGGAAAGGGTGCAGAGGAGATTTACTAGGATGTTGCCTGGTATGGAGGGAAGGTCTTACGAGGAAAGGCTGAGGGACTTGAGGTTGTTTTCGTTGGAGAGAAGGAGGAGGAGAGGTGACTTAATAGAGACATATAAGATAATCAGAGGGTTAGATAGGGTGGATAGTGAGAGTCTTTTTCCTCGGATGGTGATGGCAAACATGAGGGGACATAGCTTTAAGTTGAGGGGTGATAGATATAGGACAGATGTCAGAGGTAGTTTCTTTACGCAGAGAGTAGTAGGGGCGTGGAACGCCCTGCCTGCAACAGTAGTAGACTCGCCAACTTTAAGGGCATTTAAGTGGTCATTGGATAGACATATGGATGAAAATGGAATAGTGTAAGTCAGATGGTTTCACAGGTCGGCGCAACATCGAGGGCCGAAGGGCCTGTACTGCGCTGTAATGTTCTAATTCTAATTCTAATGTCATTGTGGCGGCATGTCACCAACAAGGACTGAAGTGGTTAAGGAAGAAGGCTCTTCATCCTCCTCTTAGGGCAGCTACCAATAGGCAATTATTCTGGACTAGCCTGTGTCGCCAACATCCTGTGAACATTTTTTTTAAATAATGTTTGAAGACCCTAACAGAGCCTATTGATTATGGACATTTAATTTAATAATGCCAGATGGCGGAGCATTCTGCTTTGAAAATATGTGACTACCTCACACACATAATGAGGCAGTATCATAGCAGCTACATTTCTTTCCTGTAAGATGGAGGTCATCACATTTGCACTTTTAGTAATCAGGCACATGTCAAACTTCATGGGGCCCAGAAATATTTATTGTAATATATTAGTTTATCAGCTGTTTTCAGATATTTGATTACATACTGAGTCACAATTGTAAGGGTGTTGTTCTTTGGGGCGGCACAGTGGCGCAGTGGTTAGCACCGCAGCCTCACAACTCCAGCGACCCGGGTTCAATTCTGGGTACTGCCTGTGTGGAGTTTGCAAGTTTTCCCTGTGTCTGCGTGGGTTTCCTCCGGGTGCTCCGGTTTCCTCCCACAGCCAAAAGACTTGCAGGTTGCTAGGTAAATTGGCCATTATAAATTGCTCCTAGTACAGGTAGGTGGTAGGGGAATATAGGAACAGGTGAGGATGTGGTCGGAATATGGGATTAGTGTAGGATTATTATGAATGGGTGGTTAATGGTCGGCACAGACTCGGTGGGCCGAAGGGCCTGTTTCAGTGCTGTATCTCTAAATCTAAAATCTAAATCTTTGCAAGCATATGCGCAATTGCAAAATGTTGAGAATCTATGTTTAAGGTAACCAATTTAGAGAAAAAGATGGCCAATGTGACCTTTATGGCAAAGTAACATGTCAGTGAGCAAGGCACTGTTTTGTATCGACAAAGGCGCTGTCAGTTAATTGCAATTGATTTAATTCCATTTGTTTAAAATTGTATTGACTTTTCAGAGTAGTTGATGTGGGAGGCGTACAATTTAATTTGTTCTTTCAAGTTTTATTTTACGGAAGACTGATGACACTGTGAAAAATAACAAACATTTTGTGTCTTCTATTTATTAGCTTGACAGTGGGCCTGTTAACTGAAAATTATAATCTGAGCTGGAGTTCATTCAGTATAATGCATTACAGTTCAGTTTAACTAAAGGCATAGTGTATTCATCTCAGTGTGCTATGCAGGAGGTCTAAAGTCATTGTACCATTTTTGCTAGACTAGTGTAATGATTCACCCAATAATTTTGCAATTGTTTAAATTTTCACTGGCACCTGTGATTTATATAATGTCTGCACTCACAGCAGAGTTTATACATTGGTTCTGTGGAAAACAGTGTAGACTATAGTCTTATTGGAGAAAGATAAATTGTTTGGAACATTGATACCAATATAGCATTACTGAAGTTGAGTAGGACTGATTTAGATGTTGGTGGATAGTATTCAATGCCACGTTTGTATGAGGTTTTGTGATTCATTGATGTGGAGGTCATCTTATTCAGCTGATATGTCATGCTGTACAGCAGTATGTTATCTTTTACAGTGTGTCTCTTTGGGTTATTAAAAATTTTCTGAAGACCATTTGTTTCTGTAGCATGCTTGTTGAACTGAAATTTGGAACACAAATCTTAGTGTAAATTTAATGCGTACAAAAATCAAATGAGTGCTTGGATAATTTAGGGCTGTAACAAGTATCTGAACAGTAGAATGGCTGGAATTTCACGGTCAGTAGCGGAGCAATGGTGTTTGCTACTGACCTCGAAGAAAGCTACCCACAAAGATCCAACAATTTCTGTGGTGTCGTTTTCCCCTTTCCCAATGTTACTTTACATCTGGTACCAAGTCGAGGGGAACTCCAAGCATCTAGCAACTGTGATGTCAAGCAAGGTGAGCAGTCACATTGAAGAATTCTCAGACAGCAAACCTGGAAGTAAAATGCACTGATTATCCTTCACTTTAAATTTTACGGACAGCAAAATAAATGATTGGGCCATACACATGGGATTAAGGTAGAAATTGGAATATCGTAAACTTAATAAAATTCCACATTGTTTTATGGAGAAATTTGACATTCTGCAAATATAAATTTAATTTTTCAGGTCCAGAAAGGTTTTTCAGCAGTAATTGTGAACTTAGTATACTGTTTTAAATTCCAGTTGACCTCATTCAACAAGATGTAATTTTTTCAAGGGTTTTTACAGGGAGATGAATAGCATAAAAGGGCAATTTCTTGTCAGTTCAGTGATTTCTAATTGATTGCAGTCTGTGGTAATTCAACAGCGCACCCTATGGAGAAGCATAGAATCACTGACAACAGCTTCTGGATTTTCATGTTTAACTGCGCATGTATGGATTCCAGAAACTGTTATCAGTTTCAGAGGAGTAATGACAGCGACCGCTGATAGTTTCGTAGTCATTGCTCCCACAAAATCTAGGCTAATATTTGGGAGAAATCATTTAAATGGTTTTAATGCCTCACAAGTAATCAAGGTGCACCGTGAGTTTTCAACCACATGTTACAATAGCAGGTTAATTAGTAATCCCAATGTATCTCAAGCTACAAGGGCTAGACTGGTGAAAATAGTATGTAAGTCAGAGACTTTAAACAGTAATTGGACTTAATATGATGCTTTGCTGTCACTTTTATGTACTTGCATATCTTTTCCTGGAAGCAGTATGGGAAGAAAAGCTGGAAATGATCGACTTGACATTCATGTTATCATCCATTTAAGCTTGATGGCTCTGTGAGAACACTTATTGTTTCAGCCCACCCTTGACATCACTAATGTAGACTGATTTTCCACCCTCCATCAGTCCTACCAATAAATGTGTCACTTTCTGCATCATTCAATTTAAAAATGGCAGAAGTTTCAGATGATGCACTTCCTTCTCAATTACCTTCTATTTCAGAAGTACTCATACTTATTTGTGGTTCATTTGAACTTTCTTTGCCACGTCATCCTGAGAGATAAGAGAAAAGATTAGAGTTATCAAACCAGAAGAGAGCAACTAAAATACATCTGCAGAGGTTTCCAATCATATAGGCAAAACAATAACTCATTGAACTGTTCTATTGGTCCATGTGAGGCCATCCAGTTAACCAACACTACATTTTTGTTGAATAACATAGAGGATTATTCTTGGAGTTTTTTTTCCCTGTGATTGTTCTCTGCTGAGGACAAAAAATAAAGTACATGAGAAAAAAGGATCGTTTAAAGAAGTTCTTTTTGGCTTGGCTTACTGAGCAAATATGCAAAGTATTAAAAGGGTTAAAAGATGGAGGAAAATGTTTGAAATATTGAATTGTGACACAGGGATACAAACTTTCATGTTATTTCAATGGATCAATGCTGGCAATTCTTCTACAAAAGCAAAATACTGCAGGGTGCTGAGCATCTGAAATAAAAACAGAAAATGCTGGAAATACTAAGCAGGTCAGGAGGAAGCATCTAAATAGAGAGAAACTAAGTTAATGTTTCAGGTCAATGGCCTATCATCAGAACAGCTCTGATGAAATGTTATCAATCTGACACGTTAGCTGTTTCCCTCTCCACGGCTGCTTCCAGACCTGCTGAGTACTTCCAGCATTTTCTGTTTTTATTCTTGAAACTGCAGGATTGGCTTTATGTCCTTCAGCTATAGTTAATTTTAAGATGAACGCTTTTCTATTCTCCTCTTTGCTTATTTCAACTAAATGTAGTGCTTTTGTGACACCTCAGCAGTCAGTCCTTTGTCAGTGAGGAACAGAATAGCAAGAAGTTAGGAGAGGTCTGTATTCTCCCCCTTCCCCACATATTATGACTTGCCAATCAATTTTTGGCTTGTCTTTAGTCACATCTTTTGTCTTCTATCTTCATTTTTTCTCTCCCTCTGTCTCCCCTTCCATGCCAAAAAAATGGGCACAGTATTCTTAAGACAATGGATTGTTGACGTCCGTTGGCCTGTACCAGTACTGTTTCCTAGACATAAAAACAAAAAATGCTGTAAATACTCAGCAGGTCTGGCAGCATCTGTGGAGAGGGAAGCAGAGTTAATGTTTCAGGACTGTGACCTTTCATCAGAACTGATGATCTCAAACGTTAACTCTGCTTCTCTCCCCACAGATGCTGCCAGACCTGCTGACTGTTTCCAACACATTCTGTTTGTATTTCAGATTTCCAGCATCCGCAGTATTTTGCTTTTATTTTACTGCTTCCTAGACATTGGCCTCTACTAGTACTGTTTTCAAGACGTACGAGGTAGTGTGCGAGAGTAGGCTAGGGTGACATGCTGTTAGATTTTCCTGTCTAGCCGTTGCACAGTGAGCTTTTTGTGACATGATTAATATGGAGGCATTAGTGGGTACTTACCACCATCTTACTAGCTCCATTGTACAGCACTTTAGAACACCAGTCTGCTGTGCTGTTCAGATTCATGGTTCTGCAATATAATGTGTGCATTTTGAGTTTTTTTTGCCTTAGTATTGTAAATTTGGTCAAATTTTGCTTTATATTGCTCCAGTGAAGCACCATGGGACATTTTTATGTTAAAGATGCTATATAAATACAAGTTGTTGTTCAATGGTTAAACTACCAGCATTCATTTCACAAACCAAATATCTCAACAGAGGCTTTTTTTAACATTTTGTGGCTGTTGCTTGTAAACATTATTCATAGAAGTGATCACGCAACAGCTTTTTCTTTGTTAGTTCTCATTGGTCTGATTTACAATATGAATGAGGCTTTATTTACCACATATTGGGTGAGGGTGTCTGTGAGAAAGTTCTTGTAATTTTAGTGTGATTAATGTGAGGGCCAAGAATCCGAAGGATACTTTTGACCCGAAAGATTTTTTGCCAATGTAGTGATCCTGAATTTTAGTTATGCTCAAGTTCAGATTTGGTGAGATCCCGAGGTACAGGATATAAAGCTCATTATTTTAAATCCTTTAATGTGCTAATTTCAAAATTGTCACTGACTGCTGGGTGCTTAAATAGAGTGCAGGGTCATACACTCGTAGGGCATTGTTAGAGCGTTGAAAAGCTTGCATTTTGAGGCAGGATATTTGGTATTGATTTTCTTTCTAATGCAGTTCTGCTAAAATTTGGTACTGTAGCTGTAAATAATCCTGTTAAATGAATCCTTTAATCATGGTAAGTTTAGAACATTATACATTCTACAAATTCACAGGGATCAGAAAAGTAACCGTTACTAAGGATTATATGAAAATTTTTGTTTCTACGGTTGTGACCTGGGGAGGGGCTGCTTGATCAAAAGTAACACCAATAATGGGGTTTCTTTTATTACATGGAGGTCTCCGATCTCAAAAAGTTCTGACTTTATAAATGGACCACATAAAATTAAGATAGTTTGAACCCTATAGATTGCTTATAGATTTATTCAGCAATCCAGTGATCTCTTTTGAATTGTTTTCTTTTTAACTATACTCATAAAGAATTAGATGGCACTTTAAAAAAGAAGTATCTGGGAGGAGGGGTGGGGTCTTTGCTTAGCTGATGCCTTAAACCCTCAAACACATAAGAGAGCCTTTTATTTTTCAGAAAATAATGCTCCAGCAACAGAAATGAATTGGTTGATGGGATTAGTTTAATCAATGTTCAACTCTTCATATGTAAATAACAACAAACTGGATGAAGAATGCCTTCCCAATTACAAGGTCAAGTTACCAAAAAAAATTGCAGTGTTCTGTGATTTTCTTTTGAAGTACAAAACAACGTGCAATCACTTTTTTTTAATAGATTGAGCCTGGTTGCATTTTGGGAAGGGAATGTACTGGAAAGGGATTCATGGAGGTTTCAACCATATTTCATAATCCGTGTTTCTGCTGTGAAGTGCAATTTTTGTACAAAATTCATGCTTGGAAAATGAACTGTGTGGGCTTTGTCCTATAAATTATTCCTCACTTGAATGATGAATATGTAACCAAAAGGAAACAAATGTGTTGTGCCAGTTAATTCCTGGTAGGTGAATCATCTTGGAAGAACTTGCAAAATAAAGTGTTTCATGCTAGCAGTTTTCTTTAATTAGGCTGTGAAAATTGACATCCTGTAATATTATAATGTGTGCAGTTTTTTTTAACGATGAATGTAAAATGCTTGTTCTGAGGCATTTCGCTATAGTTAAATTATCAGAGAATACAGTTATGGAGCCAAAAATGTGTCTTTGGACTTCAGTTTGCATTCACTTAACACACTGAACATAGTCATGTTATTCAAAGGATATGGAGCTCAAAAATGATGCTTGTGTTTATATTTGGTGCTGTAAACAGGGTTAAATGCACACAACCAGATAAACTAGCCTTGCGTTTATTTTGTTGTCTCATATTTTCCTCTCCGTAAACGCACAAGTTGGATATAGAGTGTGTGCATGCATCTGCTCGGGCACAGTGGGGTGGGATGGTATTTTACTGTGTGCACCATGGACAGCGAAGAAAAAGAACTTTGTGTAGTGTCTTTCATAACGTCCGAGCATTCCAAAGCGCTTTGCAGTCAATGAAGTACTTATTAAGTGTAGTCACCACTGTAATATAGGAAATGCAGCACAGCAAGCTCCCACAGACTGACCAGGTGATATGGAGTAGATGAATGTAGGTCTGGTGGCTGATCATATTGCCCACCATATGAAATCTGCCTTTGAGGGAGGTTAAATTTAATCCAAGACGAATTTGCACAATAACATATATGCAGTTTTTGCTGTTGGACAGATTTTGTGCTTCAGCACTGATCAGACTTCCAAATCCCACATTGAATGCGTCAAGAAAACCCTCTATGCTAAATGAGAAATATTAATTCTTTGTTTGGAAACATACATTAGACTTTTAACAGAGAAAATCTTAGTTAACTTTTTAAGGAAACTGGCAGCCAAGATGGCCACTGCAATTTGCATCTGAAACACCTGTGCACATTACAAGGCCCCAACCAGAGCCAGAGGTTTAACGAGAAGTCCAGCCAGAACAATGCTTTGGCTAACTGAGTAGATTAACCAGAGCATCCTCATTAGCAGGACATTCAAAGCCATCTCGAGGCATTCATAAGTGGAAACGTCATGTGGGGATAAACACTGACAACACCACTCGAGAGGTTTTTGGTTTTCGACTCTGTACCTCCTTTAAAAACAAAGGGGATTGAAAGAAAACCATGTGACCGTCTGTCCATTTCTGAAAACTGAGTTTTGTTATACAGACAGAGACTAGCAATAACTGAAACTGCAACAGCAGAGAAAGCTGTGTGCCTTCCTTTCTTTCTCCCTCTATCTCCAGAAAACATCAAGTTTGAAAACCATCTGCCTCCAAGCCTACAGACTGCTACAGCCAGAGACTAGGGAAGAGAGCCACCTACCAGTTTACCTTCAAGAAAACTTTGAGCAAAGCGGGCCAGCCCCAAAGTGCACTTTGATCAAGCAATGACTTCGAGTACAACTGCAGCCGGACAACCACTGAATCATCCAACCTCAAACTGTGTATTTAACTTTTATTTATTCTGGACTTTAATCCAACCAAAAAACCTACTTGCCACTTTTTAATCTATTTGTGTGTGATCCTTGTGTGAATGTATGCTTGAATGTGTAGGGTTTTTTTTTTCTTATTATGATCGGGTTTAACTTGTTGAGTATAATAAACTCAAAGTAAAATACTCACTTTGGTGGTAAGCACAACCACCGTTTTAAAAAGGAACAAACCCTGTTGCGGTCAAATAAGAGCGAGGGGCTGTTGAATTGGCAGGTATCCAATCACCAAAATCAGGAAGCGGGACAGCCCCTGATCCACAACTGTATTATCCTCAATCCACAGTTCAGTACAAACACCAGTTCCCATTCTTCCCTTCTGGACTGATTCCCTGTCCAGAAGTAACTCCCCCACTGGGGAAAAACCCAGCCCTTAAATATAAGCTGCAATGACTATCACCTGCTCTCTATTAACTCGAAAGTAAGTGCTGGTTAATTAAAGGGACGAGCATTTTCAACATTGTCAGGGGCGACTGTGGCCCCCTCTTCACTTGGCTGTAACAAATGTATTATTTGTATCATAATTTATTATGTGTATTATATAAAGAGAGGTGCAAGAATTAATGGCAATTCAATTTTAAATGAGAGTGAACAAAATATTTTTTTTTCTAATGCGTTTGTTTTAGTCTTCCTGCATTTGCACTACTTCCTGCTTGAGAGTTCAGGCATTCTTGCACGAGCAACCTTGGAGACTTGATATTGTCCCCAATCGCTACATGCTGTCATTTTATTGTACATTATGTTTGAACCCAAATATGCTGTTGTGTCCTGTTCATGATTTTGAATGGATGACTATTTTAATAAGCCACACAAAATTGTAATTTTTTCACTGTCAAGTTTTTTTTTTTTGCTGTGTGGTGTTTTGGATATCCCATTATAGAAAAGATATTGAAGCCATGGAAAAGGTTCAATGTAAATTTCAGAGAATTATATTGAGTTAGAGGGTACAGTTATGGTGCGACACTTTGAAAAACGAGTTATATTCATGAGAGCAGAGAAGGTTCAAAGGGAGGTCTGTTGGAAATTTTAAATTCGAGGTTTGAAAGGGTAAACAGTGAGAATTTATTTCCACTTGGCAGACATGGTAATAATTAATACTAGCAACATATTTTTGGACACTGTTCTTAGAATATGCAATACATTACCACAAGTGGTTACTAAAGCCAATTCAATCCAAGTAGATGTTATCTATCTAGCTTTCCAAAAGTTCTTTGATACAGTACCACTCGATAAGAGTAATGAATAAGGTCAGAGCATGGGGAATTAGGTGTTAAGTGACAGAAGGGATAGTTAGCTGGCCACAAGACAAAGCAGAGAGTAGGAGTAAAGGGTAGCTATTCAGATTGCTGGAATGTTAAGTCCCACAAGGATCAATACTGAAACCACTGTTCATAATTTATTATAACAATTTAGATTTTGGAATCAAAAACAAGATTTCTAAATTTGCAGACAACACCAAATTGGAGGGTTTGTGGCCACTGAGGAGGATTGCAACAAATTGCAAGAAGACATTAGTAAACTTGCAAAATGGGCATGTAATTGATAAATGAATTTCAACACAGATAAGTATGAGGTATTACATTTTGGTAAGAAAAATATTACTTGGAAAATAAGGATCTAAATGAGGTAGGTGAGGAAAGGAAGCTGGGTGTACAAATACACAAATCACTAAACTTAGAGACACATGTTAATAAGGACATAAAAACACACACCAAGCACTTGGGTTTATTTATAGAGAGATAGAATTGAAAAGTAGAGAAGCTATGGTAAACTTATATCAAAGCTTGGTTAGACCACACTTGGCTATACGGCCTACAGTTCTGGTTGCTATTATCCTTTTATGAAAAGGATATAGAGGCATTGGAGGGAGTACAAAAAACGAGGATGCTATCTGGTATAGCCTTGTAATCCTATAAGGAAATGATGAACAGGCTGGGGTCTCTTCACTTAACAGGGGAAGGCTGAGGGGTGACTTAATATTAATCTTTAAAATTATGAAAAGTTTTGATAGAGTAGACACAATGTGTTTCTGATTTGGAGGATAAGCAAAACTCAAGGACATCAATGTAAGACAGTCACCAATGAATCTCTCAATTAATTCAGAAGGAACTTCTTTAAGCAGAGAGTGGGGAGAATGTGGAATTTGGTACCACGGGGTAGTTGAGATGAATAGTCTAGATGCATTTAAGGGGAAACTAAATAAACATATGAGGGAGAAGGGAATAGAGGGTAATGCAGATAAAGTTAGATGAGGAAGGATGGGCAGTGGCTCAGGTGGCGCATGGACTGGTTCAGCCAAATAACTTTGTTTCTCGTTGTATATTCTGTGTATGTTATATAATTATGGATGGTTCCTAAGGGATCCACATACTTATGTTCTTAATATAGGTTGAGTGTTTATAGCGTTGTAATGAGCTCTTTTATGTTGTTTGATACAACATAAATGAGATGCAAGGAGTCCAGTTGGTTGAAGATCTCAAAACAGCTTTACTACAGCTAAAGTATACAGTACAGAGTTAACTACTTACAGAACCTGCCTCTAGGTGTTATAGGAGCAATGAAGCTGGCTCCGAGTCACATGATGGCATCATGGTACTTGGCTCATTAGCATGCTAAGATCTTAAAGGGACATCATTCTTAAAGGCAATCATACAACAAGTGTAACTTCTCTTGCATGTTGCAATCATCTCCTTTGAATGTGTATGTATATTGATGTGATTGTAGATCTGAGTTATGACTTTTATGACATTCTTACATTAGATCTCTTTAAACTTTAACAGCGTATTTAATTGAAACGCTGTGAACTTGGCAATTAAGGCATACTGCATAGGCTGATCTGAAAGAGAGTCTCCAAGATCCTGAAGTGTTTTAATCTGACACCTGATTGTTTCCACTGGTTAGTGAGAAGGTAATCAGGTCACTGAGTTCCGATTTTGTTGGCTGTATGTCCAGCTCATCCATGACTGGTAGAGGCTGGGCTGCATTGAGGGCAGTTTCAGTGACAACATTCTCCCTGGAGTACAGTTCTAGGTAGTGCTCAACCCAGCGGTCCATTTGTTTGCGTTGGTCAGTGATTATGTCCCCTGATTTAGATTTGAGGGGGAGCGATCTTCTTGATGGTTGGCCCAAAAGCGCTCTCAATGCCATCATACATTCCTCTGATGTTTCCGGTGTCTGAGGCCAGCTGAATATGACTGCATAGGTGTTGCCAGTAGTCATTTGCACAGCGCCTGGCTGTTCTTTGTGCATTGCTTCTGGCTGCTTTAAGTGCGACGGATGTTAACTCGCTGGGGGCTTTCTTGTAGTTCAACAGTGCAATGCGCTTAGCGGCTAAGACAGGTTCCAGCTCTTCAATATGAGATTGAAACCAGTCTGCATTTCTCTTCGCACTTTTGCTGTAGGTGGTCAAAGCTGACTCATAGATGGCGTCTCTGATGTGGGCCCACTTGGTCTCAGCGTCCCCTGGGAAGGACAGCATTACCCCTGAAATAATCAAGAGTGCCAAGCCTGCTATACTCAGCACTACATGAACTGCTATGCCTGTGCTGGGACGAGGGAGCAGTACCTCAGGACATGCGCGATGCCAATATCATCACCCTCTATAAGAACAAAGGTGACCGCGGTGACTGCAACAACTACCGTGGAATCTCCCTGCTCAGCATAGTGGGGAAAGTCTTCGCTCGAGTCGCTCTAAACAGGCTCCAGAAGCTGGCCGAGCGCGTCTACCCTGAGGCACAGTGTGGCTTTCGTGCAGAGAGATCGACCATTGACATGCTGTTCTCCCTTCGTCAGATACAGGAGAAATGCCGCAAACAACAGATGCCCCTCTACATTGCTATCATTGGTCTCACCAAAGCCTTTGACCTCATCAGCAGACGTGGTCTCTTCAGACTACTAGAAAAGATTGGATGCCCACCAAAGCTACTAAGTATCATCACCTCATTCCATGACAATATGAAAGGCACAATTCAACATGGCACCTCATCAGACCCCTTTCCTATCCTGAGTGGCGTGAAACAGGGCTGTGTTCTCGCACCCACACCTTTTGGGATTTTCTTCTCCCTGCTGCTCTCACATGCGTTCAAGTCTTCAGAAGAAGGAGTTTTCCTCCACGCAAGATCAGGGGGCAGGTTGTTCAACCTTGCCCGTCTAAGAGCGAAGTCCAAAGTACGGAAAGTCCTCATCAGGGAACTCCCCTTTGCTGACAATGCTGCATTAACATCTCACACTGAATAGTGCCTGCAGAGTCTCATCGACAGGTTTGCGGCTGCCTGCAATGAATTTGGCCTAACCATCAGCCTTAAGAAAACGAACATCATGGGTAGGACGTCAGAAATGCTCCATCCATCAATATTGGCGACCACGCTCTGGAAGTGGTTCAAGAGTTCACCTACCTAGGCTCAACTATCACCAGTAACCTGTCTCTAGATGCAGAAATCAACAAGCGCATGGGAAAGGCTTCGACTGCTATGTCCAGACTGGCCAAGAGAGTGTGGGAAAATGGCGCACTGACACTGAACACAAAAGTCCGAGTGTATCAAGCCTGTGTCCTCAGTACCTTGCTCTATGGCAGCGAGGCCTGGACAACGTATGTCAGCCAAGAGCGACGTCTCAATTCATTCCATCTTTTCTGCCTCCGGAGAATACTTAGCATCAGGTGGCAGGACCGTATCTCCAACACAGAAGTCTTCGAGGCGGCCAACATCCCCAGCTTATACACACTACTGAGTCAGCGGCGCTTGAGATGGCTTGGCCATGTGAGCCGCATGGAAGATGGCAGAATCCCCAAAGACACATTGTCCAGCAAGCTCGCCACTGGTATCAGACCCACCGGCCGTCCATGTCTCCGCTTTAAAGATGTCTGCAAACGCGACATGAAGTCCTGTGACATTGATCACAAGTTGTGGGAGTCAGTTGCCAGTGTTCGCCAGAGCTGGTGGGCAGCCATAAAGGCGGGGCTAAAGTGTGGCGAGTCGAAGAGACTTAGCAGTTGGCAGGAAAAAAGACAGAAGCGCACGGGGAGAGCCAACTGTGTAACAGCCCCAACAAACAAATTTCTCTGCAGCACCTGTGGAAGAACCTGTCACTCTAGAATTGGCCTTTATAGCCACTCCAGGTGCTGTTCCACACACCACTGACCACCTGCAGGCACTTACCCATTGTCTCTCGAGATAAGGAGGCCAAAGAAGAATCAGGTCACAAATTTAAAACTATTTGCAAAAGGAATTGGAGGGAGGTTGAAAAAATTGCCTTTATCTGGATGTCACTTATATTGTGGAATTCTTTGTCACTTGATAAACTCTTTTAAATGGGATTTTGAATTGTAATGGGGAAAGACTGGGAGAAAAAGACTGGCACAGACTTGATAGGCTGAATTACCTATTTCTGTGCCATTTATTTCTCATCCTTTTGTCCTTGCTTGCCACTGGCTGTTCGGTGCTGTCGGTTCATCAAGTCTGCACTTGTGTTTTTTTCCATGGGCCCAGTTCTATTCTAACTCCGCTCTCCTGTTTGATCCCTCATGACTGGGTAGACTACTTCAGTGAATTATCGGACTGACTTTTAAAATAAATTATGGAGTCTGTTTCAATAAGAATAAGGTTAGATAACTACAATGTTAGTGGAATTGCTTACTAAAGGCCACTTTTTACCTCTGCATTGCTGCCAATGGCATCAGTGGCAGAGCTATAATGTAAATGAGATAGGCAATTGCCAGCAGGAGAGTTGAGAACCACTTCGAGGTGAAATCATTAGCTACTCTTGCTGTCTGCCATTTTGTTTGCTGCAGGAGGGCTCAGGAACCTAAGGGCGTTGAACACTGGAAGGAAAACGTTAATGGGTACTGAAAAGGAGCAGGAAAATGTGACTGGATCACTCCACTGTGAAGTTTGCAGTGGCATAGACACAATAGGCTGCGATGCAGGTTTTAACACTGCAAGTCTGTATGAACCTTTTGTAGAAATGGAGAAATTGCACAGTTTGAAGTGGAAGTCCCATGATTTTTAAACAACCATACTGCTGAGTTACTTTAATATAGACAAGGCAGATTTCACACCCCAGGCATGTAACACAACCACTTCTGCTACAGGCAATCGTGCAAAATGGAAGAAGGTTCAAGTGTAGGAATAGAAGTGTAGTTGATGAAGAAACATGGGTAGAGTATTCTACAGAATTATTGAGCTGAGGTGTCGGAGATGTTGGAAATGAAGAAAAAGGCTCTGATGGCAGATTCTCCACTTAAAACCTGAATGCTTCTGATTAATAGCATGGTTGTCAGAGCAATGGCTCCCACTGATGTAACTAATGTCGTCTAATAATCAGACTTGGCACGGTGAGTACTCGCAACCTAATTTTATTTACTTGTGCACAAGGAGAACAACCACAGTGGGGCCCACAATGGGGCTCACTGCAATGTTCTACCGGTCTCCGCAAAACGGTGGCAATTATAGTATCCTGTAACCAATAGTCTTACAATAATAATTTCAATCCTTAAGTTACATTCAAAGACACCAATGATACTGCAGTTGAGCATTTGCCCTAAACGAATGGGATGCAGCATTATTTCAATCCTTCATTTACATATCTATCTCACCATTGGCCTTGCAGCTGATACTGCAGTTCACAGCGCGTGACAGAAAAGGACATGATGTTTCAGCAACACTCTTCCTACCTCAACACCCACACCTGGTACATTCCTAAGGAACAGTTAATGTATAAACATGATGACTAGGCAAACCCACGCCCCTTTTCAGGATGGCTCACCTCAGCTTCCACACTCCCCCACCACTTTTGTCCTCAAAGGACAATCTCCAGACCTCACTCAAGCTCTATGCTCGCTAGTTGCTTAGCTTCAATCTCAGTGGGATCCTGGTCCCTAAGGAGAGGAAGGAGATGACTTGCTGGATCCCCACCATGGCCCTGAGACTGGCAAACATTTAATGAGTAGCACAATGAAATACAAGATGACGATTATAACGAAGAAAAAAATTAGGCCCTGCACCATAGATGTTCCTATAGAGCCTAACCACCCAGCTGCCCAACCCCACAAGGTAGGGGTGGGAGGTTGCTTGAGCTTTCCTACCTTTTTTCGAATGTGCTCGGCCAGGTTGGTGATCTCCTCAGAGCTATCGGATGTGTAAGTGCAACACTCAGACCCGATCAAGGCACATGTACCCCCTTTTCCGGCCAAAATAAAGTCCAAAGCCATTCGATTCTGGAGAGCTACAGTCCGAACGGCCACCATTTCCGCATTTATTTTAACTAAGGCCTCAGAAGTGTCATTAGCCACCTTCTCCAAGACTGAGGCCATATTAATAGATTCTCTGGCCAACTTAGTCATTCCATACCAGGGAAACAGAATCGCAAAGAATCTCTCTGTCTCTGTGATAGCTCGTCTCATCCTTTGCCAGCGAGACGACACAGACAGGGTGGTCAAATGGCAGATATAGGGTATCACATAACCCAAGTAACAAGACCCTGTCCAGAATTTCGGTAACCAGGGATAGGCCTTGTGGCCGCAAATGAAGTAAGTGCCATTATGTGCTGTTAAATTGTCCCTGCCCTGGGTATCTAGTCCTTCTATAATGCCTGCTATTTTCAGTCCCGAGGTTTCTCCCGCACCTGACAAGTTTGCAGGCTGGGGTTCAAAGTTTACACTTTGTAATCTAATAACAGTAGTTAACTGTCCCT
The DNA here is from genome assembly GCF_036365525.1 of Heterodontus francisci. Lineage (NCBI taxonomy): Eukaryota > Metazoa > Chordata > Chondrichthyes > Heterodontiformes > Heterodontidae > Heterodontus > Heterodontus francisci. The sequence continues at coordinate 18,561,826 of NC_090397.1, read as the reverse complement.
GAAGAGTGACAGTGGTACTGGACCTCCTGATGGTTATATTTTCCCTGCATGTACTCCAACCTACGCGGCTTCCATTTCCTTGGTTACCTATACACCCCTGAGGTGTTAGTGAGGACCAAAAATGGGGGCTCTCGGGTCCGATTGTAATCGGGCTGTTTCCACCCAGCGAAGGCGTTCAAGGAGTAGCCCGCTGATTGCCATTTCCTTTCTTGTCCCCCAGGTAGGTACCCTTTTACTCGTCCAACCCATTCCGCCATTTCCGATGCATTGAAGGGAATGGTTCATAAGGGGATGCCCTCCCTTGAGTGGGTAGGCACATGGGCACAAACCCAACAGCTGGAGAGGTTAGCTCCTTTGGCATCTGTGTAGGACATATAAAGGAAAGAGTTGACATGTAATTCCCTCGATTCCCGGTTAGCCCCCCAGAGCGGGTAGGCAACTCCGCCAAAAAGCAAACAAATGACTAGGCTGCACATTTTGGTGTCCAAGGCAATTTCAGCAAATAGCAGGTTAGCATTTCAGGGGTAAGTCGTAGTTCAGTCACAGGTGGCCCGCTTAACATGAGAGGTGTGGATCCACAAAGGTCGCCCTTCGACTTTCACGGCCGTGTGAGTGGTCAGCAGCACCTGGTAAGGGCCTTCCCAGCGAGGTTCCAGGCCTCCATGGTGCAAACCATGCCTGCTGCACCATCCTGATCATCCCCCCCCCCTATGCCCGCATGGGTAAACCCATGTAACATGCGGGCAAGCCAGGGCAGGAGTGAAACGGGCCACAGCACGCCCATCCGGGGAACACCAGAGGCCGTCAGAACATCGGACACATTGGGCGCGTAGCCATGCATCCTGTTCCGAGCGAGGAGCTTGAGGTTGCAAGAAAATAACATCAGACAAATCAGTAAACAGGGTAGGGGTGACAGCCTGATAGCAAAGGGGAACCACGTGCCCGGATGGATCGGCCGCTGCTCTAGGGTTGTAATCTCAGGATTGCCCCCTGTGCCATGTGCCAGTGAGGCTAGAAATAGGAAGATAGTGCAGCTAAACATGTGGCTGAAGAGCTGGTGTAGAAGGGAGGGTTTCAGATATCTAGACCATTGGGATCTCTTCAGGGACAGATGGGACCTGTACAGGAAGGACGGGTTGCATCTAAACTGGAGGGGCACAAATATCCTGGCTGCGAGGTTTGCTAGCGTCACTTGGGAGGGTTTGAACTAGTGTGGCAGGGGGGTGGGAACCAGAGCAGTAGGACAGCAAGTGAAATAAATGAGGGGGAACTAGTAAATAAGGCCAGTAAGACTAAGAGGAAGAGCAGGCAGGGAGATGTTGCGGAGCACAGCGGGACTGGTGGTCTGAAGTGCATTTGTTTCAATGCGAGAAGTATAACAGGTAAGGCAGATGAACTTAGAGCTTGGAATAGTACTTGGAACTATGATGTTGCTATTACAGAGACTTGGTTGAGGGAAGGATAGGATTGGCAGCTAAATGTTCCAGGATTTAGAAGCTTCAGGCGGGATAGAGGGGGATGTAAAAGGGGTGGGGGAGTTGTATTACTGGTTAAGGAGAATATCACAGCTGTATTGCGGGAGGACACTTCGGAGGGGTCGTGCAGCGAGGCAATATGGGTGGAGCTCAGGAATAGGAAAGGTGCAGTCACGATGTTGGGGGTTTACTACAGGCCTCCCAACAGCCAGCGGGAGGTAGAGGAACAGATATGTAGACAGATTTTGGAAAGATGTAAAGGTAACAGGGTTGTAGTGGTGCGTGATTTTAACTTCCCCTATATTGACTGGGACTCACTTAGTGCTAGGGGCTTCGATGGGGCAGAATTTGTAAGGAACATCCAGGAGGGCTTCTTGAAACAATACGTAGATAGTCCAACTAGGGATGGGGCCGTACTGGACCTGGTATTGGGGAATGAGCCCGGCCAGGTGGTCGAAGTTTCAGTAGGGGAGCATTTCGGGAACAGTGACCATAATTCCATAAGTTTTAAGGTACTTGTGGATAAGGATAAGAGTAGTCCTCTGGTGAAGGTGCTAAATTGGGGGAAGGTTAATTATAACCATATTAGGCAGGATTTAGATTGGGGGCAGCTATTTGAGGGTAAATCAACATCTGACATGTGGGAGTCTTTCAAATGTCAGTTGATTAGGATCCAGGACCAGCATGTTCCTGTGAGGAAGAAGGATAAGTTTGGCAAGTTTTGGGAACCTTGGATAACGCGGGATATTGTGAACCTCGTCAAAAAGAAAAAGGAAGCATTTGTAAGGGCTGGAAGGCTAGGAACAGATGAATCCCTTGAGGAATATAAAAACAGTAGGAAGGAACTTAAGCAAGGAGTCAGGAGGGCTAAAAGGGGTTATGAGAAGTCATTGGCAAACAGGATTAAGGAAAATCCCAAGGCTTTTTATATGTATATACAGAGCAAGAGGGTAACCAGGGAAAGGGTTGGCCCACTCAAGGACAGAGAAAGGAATCTGTGTGGAGCCAGAGGAAATGGGCGAGGTACTAAATGAGTACTTTGCATCAATATTCACCAAAGAGAAGGACTTGGTGGATGATGAGCCCAGGGAAGGGAGTGTAGATAGTCTCAGTCATCACATTATCAAAAAGGAGGAGGTGTTGGGTGTCTTGCAAAGCATTAAGGTAGATAAGTCCCCAGGGCCTGATGGGATCTATCCCAGAATACTGAGGGAGGCAAGGGAAGAAATTGCTGGGGCCTTGACAGAAATCTTTGCATCCTCATTGGCTACAGGTGAGGTCCCTGAGGACTGGAGAATAGCCAATGTTGTTCCTTTGTTTAAGAAGGGTAGCAAGGATAATCCAGGAAATTATAGGCCGGTGAGCCTTACATCAGTGGTAGGGAAATTATCAGAGAGGATTATTTGGGACAGGATTTACTCCCATTTGGAAACAAATGGACTTATTAGCAAGAGGCAGCATGGTTTTGTGACGGGGAGGTCGTGTCTCACTAATTTGAGTTTTTTGAGGAAGTGACGAAGATGATTGATGAAGGAAGGGCAGTAAATGTTATCTATATGGACTTCAGTAAAGCCTTTGACAAAGTCCCTCATGGCAGACTGGTACAAAAGGTGAAGTCACACAGGATCAGAGGTGAGCTGGCAAGATGGATACAGAACTGGCTCTGTCACAGAAGACAGAGGGTAGCAGTGGAAGGGTGCTTTTCTGAATGGAGGGAAGTGACTAGTGGTGTTCCGCAGGGATCAGTGCTGGGACCTTTGCTGTTTGTAGTATATATAAATGATTTGGAGGAAAATGTAGCTGGTCTGATTAGTAAGTTTACGGACGACACAAAGGTTGGTGGAGTTGCGGACAGTGATGAGGATTGTCAGAGAATACAGCAGGATATAGATCGGTTGGAGACTTGGGCGGAGAAATGGCAGATGGAGTTTAATCCGGACAAATGTGAGGTAATGCATTTTTGAAGGTCTAATGCAGGTGGGAAGTATACAGTAAATGGCAGAACCATTAGGAGTATTGACAGGCAGAGAGATCTGGGCGTACAGGCCCACAGGTCACTGAAAGTGGCAACGCAGGTGGATAAGGTAGTCAAGGCGGCATACGGCATGCTTGCCTTCATCGGTCGGGGCATAGAGTAGAAAAATTGGCAAGTCATGCTGCAGCTGTACAGAACTTTAGTTAGGCCACACTTAGAATATTGCGTGCAATTCTGGTCGCCACACTACCAGAAGGACGTGGAGGCTTTGGAGAGGGTACAGAAGAGGTTTACCAGGATGTTGCCTGGTCTGGAGGGCATTAGCTATGAGGAGAGGTTGGATAGACTCGGATTATTTTCACTGGAACGACGGAGGTGGAGGGGCGACATGATAGAGTTTTACAAAGTTATAAGCGGCATGGACGGTGTGGATAGTCAGAAGTTCATTCCCAGGGTGGAAGGTTCAGTTACTAGGGGACATAGGTTTAAGGTGCGAGGGGCAAAGTTTAGAGGGGATGTGCGAGGCAAGTTCTTTACACAGAGGGTGGTGAGTGCCTGGAACTTGTTGCCGGGGGAGGTGGCGGAAGCAGGTACCATAGAGACGTTTAAGAGGCATCTTGACAAATACATGAATAGGATGGGAATAGAGGGATACGGACCCCGGAAGTGCAGAAGGTTTTAGTTTAGGCAGGCATCAAGATCGGCGCAGGCTTGGAGGGCTGAATGGCCTGTTCCTGTGCTGTACTGTTCTTTGCTGCCCGTGCGGCATGGTCCGCCCGATCGTTACCTTGAGAAATTAAATAATCACCATTGGTGTGTGCCGTGCACTTGATAACGGCAAGAGAGGACGGTAGTTGGAGAGCTGAAAGAAGGTTAGCAATCAATTGTCCATGTCGAACCGGGGTACCGGACGCGATAAGGAAGCCACGGAGTTTCCCCAACTGTCCGAAGTCGTGGGCGACTCCAAATGCGTAGCGAGAGTCAGTGTAGATATTGACTGATTGTCCTGAAGCGAGGACGCACGCACAGGTGAGGGCAAACAGTTCGGCAGCTGGTGCAGAGCAAGTAGGCGGCAGTCTGGCGGATTCAACAACAGAGTGGAGATCACAGACAGCGTATCCGGTCTGGGGTTGTCCATTCAGAGCTCGGGTGGAGGAACCATCAACCAAGAGGACGAATTCGGGATTAGGTAATGGGTGGTCCTGCAGATCTGGTCGAGGGAGGTTGGAGAACTGGACGATAGTTGCACAATCGTGAGGGTCACCATCGTCTTCCGTGGGCAGGAGGGTCGCAGGGTTGAGGGTAGTGCAGAAGACAATAGTCAAGGAAGGGTTCCCCCAAGAGCGCGGTCTCATATCTGGTAACCCTAGCGGCCGGCAAATATTGAGTAGCAGAGCGATTCAAAAGGGCTGCGACTGCATGGGGAACATGGAGTACAACCGGATGACCAAGCGTCAGGCTCTGTGTAGATGTAACAGCTAAATAGGCCGCCGCAATGGAGCGGAGACCAGAGGGGTGTCCGCGTGCAATGTGGTCTGGGCGGGTTCTATAATAGGTGACCGGCTGCTGAATTCCCACGTGGAACTGGGTGAGGACAGCTTGGGAGAACCCGTTCCGCTCATGAACGTAGAGGTTAAAAGGTTTACGATAGTCTGGCAGCCCTAGTGCAGGAGCCGAGGATAAAGCAGTCTTTAAGAAGGCGAAGGCAGCCTCCGACTCGGAGTTCCAGAGGAGATCATCAGGGGCCGAGGGCAGGGCAAGGTCTTGAAGGGGACGGCTTATATCAGCATAGTTGGGAATCCACTGCCGGCAATAGCCAGTCATGCCCAGGAAGTGGGTGAGTTCCTTCTGAGTTGGTGGTTTTGGGAGCGAGACAATGCCGTTCACGCGCTTCTGGGGGAGGAGACGGGTCGATCCGTAGAATACATGTCCTAAATATTCAACTCTAGAACTGCAGAGTTGTAATTTCTCCTTAGAAGCCTTGTGACCTTTGCTCGCAAGGGCTTGCAGAAGGGTGCAAGAGTCCTGCGAGCAGGCCTCCGAGGATGGGGAACAGAGGAGGAGGTCGTCATCGTACTGGAGGAGTGTGGAGCCTCCGGGACAGGAGACGTCGGCCAAATCGGACTAAAGGGCGCGTGAAAAAATGGGCTCTGTGTTGCCCTGAGGCAGCCGAGTCCAAGTATACTGCTTGCCTTTGTAGGTAAAGGCGAAAAGGAACTGGGAATCTGGGTGGACGGGGATAGAGAAAAAGGCACCGCACACCCCTGGTCAGGATGGCTCACCTCAGCTTCCTCACTAATACTTTGATTCATTCCTGTGAAGCATCAATTAATTGGGCCTACACCATGAAATGGAAAAGTATATACAACATGTGGTTGAAATGAGATTATAGATCAAGCAGTAAATACTCTTTAAATATTGGCACTATGCCCTAACAACCAGTAGGAAGGTATCCTTTGGTGATTTGTTTTACATCTACTAGCTGGCAATTTCACCCAGATCTTGGGACCGCAACATAGATTTTCGTAAGCTGATATGTCTACCATCGAAGCCTCTTCAAACATGGCATTTCAACTTTCTCAGTTAAACAGTGTTGACAGCATTGGTTTTGGTTTGTGAAGTTATCTATAGGCTTTTATTGTAGATTAGACTTATTTTTGATGTGGACAGTAACTTTTAGGAACCACTTGAAATATTTCCCAAAAATGGTTTCAATTCTATTTAACTGAAAAGAATATTCCAAATCTTTATCTGTACTGCTATGTAAAACAGAAATAAGCCATAGATTCCTCTGTGTCTGCTTGCTCTGTTTTATGTTCACTATTTTATTTTTGTAGCCAAGAGACCTTTAGAAAATCAGTAATTATAGTAAAATGGTTGCTATTATGTAATCTTCACTGTTGCCATCTACCTGGGGAAATAAACAGCCATTCCATTTGTTCTGTGGCCTTTTTCTGGGTGGTACTTTGGTTTGAATTGGGGATGTTTGTAAAGCAGCTACATGGAGTACACCTCACGCATTACTGTGGCAAACACACAGGATCTGTTTTAGGCCGACCCCTCCTGGCAGGAGGTTTAGTACTTCTGAGCAGACGTCTGCTCTGAATTTTTGTACTACTTTAGTATAGCCCTTTGCTTGCAGTGCAAGAGATTATCTTTGCTTTTTGAATCAAAACTAAAAAATGATGGAATCACTCAACAGATCAATCATTATCTGTGGAGAGAATAGAGGAGTTGATGCTTCGGGTATAGACGCTTCTTCAGAACTGTTCTAACGAAGGATCTACATTTGAAACATTAGCTCATCTGTTCTCATACATAGTGAGAGAGTGTTTTCAGCATTTTCTGTTTTTGTTTTGGATTTCCAGCAGCTGCAGATTTTTTGCATTTTGTTCTTTGAATAATAACCATCCTTCACACAGCACAATCCATCGTCTGCTGGCTTAATTTGTTTGGGGATTTTATCATGAAGCCAGTTTAGATCAGTGTCGGGTCTAAAAAAGAAAGTGGCAGTCTGTGGCAATGTGTTCCTCTGCCTTGAGTAGCACAAATTTATTTTAGGTTGTACTTAGTGTGTGAATTTTCCATAACTAATTAAGCTTGGGTGAATTTAAAAAGTGTTTGATGTATGCTTACCATTTAAAGATTTAAGAGGGCTCTACAAGGTAGGTAATTAACCACTGTACCTTTTGCAAGTGTGTCCATTAGTACATGATCCAGAACGAAATGACATAGAAAGTAATTAAGGTATTGGCATACCAAACTGACACTTTTTTTTTCTTTTTCTGCAGTCATAATGAGTGGAAGGTAACTTGCAAACATCCAGTGACCGGACATACATCACAAGAAAACTGTATATTTGTCATGAACGACGAGTAAGTCTTAAAATGTTCTCATTGTGTGCTTTGTCAAAAGGTGTCTACAAGCAGTAGAAATCTGTAAAACAATATTTTAAATGTTTAATTTGCTGACTTGAAGATATTCAAGATGTTTGCCTAATTAATTTCACTGCAGATGTTTTTAATATTTGAGTTCTGTGGTTTAGTTCCTAAAATGAGTTTTTAAGTGAATACTTTTTTTCTGGAAATGCAACACAGAAATACTGTCTGCAGAACATTCATACCATTTAATTATATGGCCATAATTGCATCCAAATGTTCACTGGCATAGCATTTGCCAAATGCTCTGACCTTAATTCATTTGCTGTTTTTGCTAAAACTTCTTGAAGTTGCAACACATCCATGTACAGTACCTAAGAACTTAATAAACAACGCACTACCAACAACAAGTTTGCATTAGATGGTGAGATAGTGTAAAGCTCACCCAACCTCTTACCGCTGGAGGGTTTGTATTTTCCTGGGATACAGGATCTACCATCAAGAGCTTGTGCTTCCTCTGGCTCCAAAACGCACCAAGCTGGCTTCCAACATGTGTGCCAATAATGTCTTAACAGCAGATTGCCTAAGGCCCAAAGTAGTGATTTCAAGCTCCCAGTTACTACCTATGCATAATGCAGATCTGTGTTTTCCAAACACTCCAATGAAGCCACATTAAAAGTGATAGCACAGATGAAGGTTAGTCAATAGAAATGGCCCTTGGATGTTGCAGGTATCCATTTTAAACACTGCTTCAAGTAGCAACAAGGGACAGCAAAAAAAAAATCTACGCTCTGATCTGTTCGTGTATGAACTAATGAAGTACAGAAATTAAACACTTTTATACGTACATACGTGGTACTGAAATGGTAAGCTCCTGACATTGTTGAATGGGTGTTTTTCACCAAAAGAAAGCCATTAAAATGCCATAAATTCATTTTAAGTGAGCTGCAGGTTGTTTGGATGCTGGTCTTATTTCTCCACTGAGGCCTTGTGGAACTGATGGTAACGCATGTATTATAAATCTCCTTCCTGTTTTTTGAAAAACTATTTTGGTAACCAGGATTGTCATTATCTGGGGTTGGGAAGTGTGGAAGAGGGGTCACCCAGGGACATTATTACCATAAGAAATTCAATCTATTACAAAGCAACTTCACTGAATATAAAGGTTTATTTTGAACTGTATGCCAGGCTTATATTTTCTCGTCGGCAATCTTGATTGTTGCAAATGGATGCCATATAAATGTGTTTGCTGTTTGCTTTAAATTAATGTGGTTATGTATTGAAAAGTCCCAAGAAGAGCTCCCCAGAAGGTCTAGTAGTTAAAGGCACCATCTAGTTGAGCACTAAACCATACAAATTATTTGCATCAGTTTGATTCTGAATCGGTGTTGAGTTAATATATCATAACCATGATAGGCGTTTGATTGCTACAAATGTCCTCAGTGATCTTACGCTAAATATCGTTTATGGTAACTCTCATTGTAAGCTGACGATGTTCTAACCCAGGGTTGTCCAACCTTTTCGGGCAGAGGGCTGCATTACGATTTTTGCTTGGCCCACGGGGCCGGTGAGCAAATTTCAAAAGATAAAGGCATTTAAAAAATATCTAATAATAACAGCAAATGTCCAACAAAGGAACTTGAATTGAAAAGACTAATTAACTTAATTTAATGTCATGATGTCGAACACTGATTTAGTCAGATGCCTTGCATTCTTTTTGCTTGCACAAGTCGTCAGTTCCTGCCCGCATGCTTGATGTAGCGATGCACAGTACTCCGGTTAGATGTCCATCTGTCAAAAGTGACCTTGAACTTGTTTTGATGCTTTTCATTCTTGAATATGTTTCCGTTGTGCTTGATAAGAAAACAAAAAAATCATTGGTCCAAGAGCGTTTGAATCTTCTACATTCAGCATCAATCTTTCTTTTCCTGATGCAACCATGGACTGCCATCTATGAGAGGGAAGCTTCTTAACTTCCAAATGGTTACAAAACCACCAACAAGTCTTATGCTTTCCCTGGTTGACGCTTCCCAGCACACAACTAAACCCTTGGCCAATCTCTGACTCTAATCTGGGTACAAGAAATAGGGCATACTGAGTTTCCAAAAAATTACTAGATTTTCTTCAACATTTCCTCCCTTCACCTACCAGCAACAGAAACTCACCTCCTCCCCCCCCCCCCCCCCCCACAGTCCCTGTGAGCTCAACTCCCCCCACCCCCAGACTCCTCACCTCTCCACCGCCGCAGACTCCAAGATCCCGCCGCTGACTCCCGACTTCCCGCCCACTCTGACCTCCTGCCGCCGCGTCAACAAGTTCATCTACCTCCCCCAACGCTTTTTATTGGCCAGCGCCCATGATTGACGGGCCTGAACTAACTGCATGCCTTGATTGGCGGGCTGGATCCAAATCTTTGGCGAGCGGGAAAGTGGCCCACAGGCCATATGTTGGACAACACTGTTCTAACTCAACTTGTTTGCATTTTGAGAGAAAATCATTTTTTCCCACTGGTATTGGGGATTCAATATCAATCAGTCTGATCGTCTCCAGTCCTCTATCACAGCCAATCTGATCAGATGGCGAGTAGGACTGAAGTGTGTTACGATCAGGTGAGGAGGGGTCAAATGGCTCCCTCCTTGTGTCTCTCCTTGTTTGACCGCAACAGGGTTTTTTTCCTCTCTTTAAAGTGAATGTGCTTGCCAATTCAGTGCCTGATCGTAAAAGAACCAATCCGACAGGTTTTCTTGAGTTTAACAAAGAAAGAGGTTAGCTTTATTGTACTTAAACAGATCTATGTAAAATAAACTCTGCTCCAACTTTCTCACGTGCACAGACACTCAGTTCTCTCGCACACGCACGCTCACACACGCACAAACAAACAAGTAGGTTACAGAGTGGGGAAGGAGAGATTGGTCATATTAGAGTCTGGAGTAATAAAAAGGGGTCTACAGTCTGTGGAGTTTGGTGACACAATTGGCTTCCAGCTGAATTTGGTGGTCCTGCGGCTTCGGGCTTGTAGATGTGGCCAGCAAGTTCGATGATCCTCCTGGAAACAGCGATGTGGATGAGTTCCTTCACAGGGTCTCTGTCTGCTGCAGCAATAGGCTTAGGTGGTTACGGCCAGCAGGCAGGATTTGAAACTTGCCACGTGGACTGGGGAGGGGAGAGGGGTGGAGAGGAAGTGAGAGAGTGGGAGGGACCCCACTTGTGTCTCTTCTGATCAGTGTTCAGTTGCTTGTCTGCTGCAGGGAGAGAAAACCCAGCTTAAAACATGCAGATGGTGGGCCTTTCACATGATGGCTCAGTGTGTGTTTCCTCTTACAACTTAATTAGCTCATGTCCAGGAATTCCCTGCTCTCAATCAGGGACCCATTGTTCAAGTGATTACCTATGACTGGTTCATCTCCACCAGCTTAATGACCCAAGTATTTGCCTTTAAATGTCTTGTTAATGGGGTATGGCCAGGTGATTCACTCCAGACTTCGTAAGGCATTGTTCTGGAGGGGACTGGCTGGACAATTTGACTCCCTCGCGATGCATTGGAATTTAGGGGGTTTTGATGCAAATTTCGGTGGCCATTTTAGCTGTTAGCAGACACCTTTTAAAAAATTTTAATTCAGGTTTCTGGCTAATGGATTAAAAAAATCATTTGGCATAGCACGCGTTCGTGACAAGCATATTACACCAGTCATTCAGAGAATGTTGGTTGTGTGTAAATTTGACATAAAATGTTTTTAATAAATGAGCTGATGGTCTCTATAAAGTCATAATTTCACATTTTATTTAGTGTTTGTTCTCAAAGAAGTTATAACTAGCAAGCTACTAAAATGTAATCCGCAAAAAGTAATTTACCTCAAAGAAACTTTCTGGAACATGCTCAGCTGTTGTCTTCATAAAAGGTCCTTTCTTCATGACTGGTTGCAGCTGCTTCTTTGAAATGTTGATGCCTCAAGATTCTCCTCCCTCCCTGCCTAGATAATGAATCTCATGCCTTCAGTAATTGTATCCCCCTTCAGTAATTGTATCCCCCTTCAGTAAATTTGAACTCCACCACTACTACTTTTTTATACTTCAGGGTTTTCCCTTGTAATAATAGCCTGAATGTAGCTAAATTATAAGATGGGCTCTTTACAACTGAAATTTCAGTTTAACTTTTTGTTTCCACATATTATGCCTATGTCTGTTATTTCTGAGCTGTCAGCTTTTTTGTTGGGAGGGGAGGAGCTATTAATCTTTTTGGCTCTGCTCTGACAGCTTCCAGTTAAATAAACTCTCAACACTGTCTTGCTACATGCATGAAGAATGACTATGGACAAGGTACTGTAAATCTACTAAGGGATAAATCTGTTGCCACTTAAAACTTTTAAGCATTATTTTGCAAAGTTCTCCTTTTGAAAGTTATTCATTATTCAAAAACTGGCTGATAAAAGAATGATTTTTTTTTTTCCAATTGTCTTTGTTTGGATCAGTTCTGGGCCTTGTTCTCAGCCAGTGGTGGTTGACAGTTCCTGGTTTTAAAAATGTGCGTAGATTGCCAGTAACATACACCCACACCACTAATTAAAACATCTCTTTCAAATCTAGTATAAACAAAAAGTGCTGGAAATACTCAGCAGGTCTGGCAGCATCTGTAGAGAGAGAAACCGTTAACGTTTCAACTAAAAGCAATGGAACTCTATGACCTTAATCATTGAGATCAAAGTTTGTATCCAGCCCAGACCAATGGGATAAACATCTTTTTTGTTGCAAGGGTTCTATGCGAATTGAGTTACAAATTGTAGTTTCAATGGATATGGATCTAAAGCATAACATATCTCCAGATGAACCATCTCACTTGTAAGGTCCCCAGGGCTGCTCTCAGAGTTTGTCCTGATGCATGCTGCAGGAGCAGAGTTGAAGTAGTTTAAGTCTGCAACTAATAGCTCAGATTTTTCTGTCAAAATAACAGTCAGGCTAATGGCACTCATCGTTATTTATGGGCAATTGGTGCAGCAGCTTCAGGTGTGATTAAATGCCAATATCCAAATTGCATTGCTCCACCGTTAGTTTTGCGAAAACCGCAATTTGCAGCATGCCTCAATATTGACATGCATTGACTGTCATGAAGTTGCTATATTTGCAAGGTAGACACAAACTGAACCTGCCTCAACCATTTAGGGTGAGTAGGTAGAAGCGCAGGTATCTTTTTAACAATGTTATAAATGTTAAGGACTGCTAGTCAACCTTTCTGGCACCGAGAATTAACTAGTAAAAGTGTGGAGCCTCATTCCTTCAGCTTTAATGTTGGAGAGTTTAAATATGTCCATTTAAAATTTAAATAAACAATTCTTATTTTCCTTTCTGCCTCTTTTTTTCCCTCTCAATCCAATTTTTCTTTCCCTCTCATTAATACTCTTTTATATATCTGATATGAGATTGAATTCACCCTCCTCCTCAGTCCGTCTGCTGTTCATTTCCCAATCCTTAAATCTCATTACTTGGCCCCGTTCACTCTGGTCTTGGGTGTTCAGTTTCTCTTGCTGTGTCATTAGTATCTCGCATTATTTTGAGCTGAAGGATGCAAGTCCAAATAACAGACACTGTTAGCATCAATGTATGAAATGCACAGCATCTAACATCATTCATTTTAAGCGCAAGAATTCACTTTTTTTTAAACTGGTTGTGCTGGTTCTTTGCAGGAGTGCTGTATGGCTGCAATTATTACATTGTAATTATGAGCTAGTGCCTACAGCAACCACTAACTATTTAACTTTGAGTACTGAGAGATGGAGCAGTAGAATGTGCCAGAATATTGAAATTCAGTGCTAACTGTACACATTGCATGTATACTGCCTGCACTTTTATTTCAATCGACACAGAACAGGATGACAAAAATGATGGGTGAATATCAATGCGTGGTGGCTTTGTTTTATTTTGGAAAGCACACCGAGGAATATTTTGCCTATGGCTGCTGTATGCTTGTTAGCCAGTTTGATGATATGCTGGTGGTCGAATGAGGTTCTGCTAAATATCCAATCTTTCTGCAAGGTCAATCGCAATATACAAAAGGTAATATTGCAGTTTGTGTTTTTCAGTTGAATGGCAAATGTGCAAAATATATGTCCAATTGTTTTGAATGATTTGCAGTCTCAGTTGTGAGAAGCAAAAGGTCTTTGCATTGTTAGAATAATCTGTACAGAACAGTCCATGCTGGCTATAGTAAAAAAAAAAGTTGTATGAATGTTTTATTTATGTAAGCAGTTTGATAATTATAAACATTCATAACTGCCTTAATTCTAAAATACATTGCAGGAAGCGACTTTATTTCATTTTTTTGATACATCGTAAGGATTGTGTGCGTCTTAGCCCTTGATCTTGAAAATTGTAGCCATTTAGTGTTGAAAACTGTAGAATATTGACCCTTTAAGGCTAATTGCATGCATATTTTGAATTATTCATCTACTCCCTATTGTGTGTGCAGGCTGGTTGAGCTGGGGGATGGAAGTGCTTGTTTTTTTATGCTTAGTAATGGCCCTCAATGAATTCTATTTTTCACATTGCTGTTACATTCATACTGATCTGAATTTTTAGAAACACTAAAATGACAAAAGATAATTGCATGATGATGCTGGCATGATGTGCCAATGCATTTGTGTCTGACTAATCAGTTTGGAGGCCAAATGTTGAGAAGGATGCATAAATGGAAACAATAAAATAGCTAGTTTCCTCTGTAAATGTATCTTCAAGACCCATTACCTTAAGGTGGCCATTTTTAAATGCATCTGAACCTATTAGTGGTGTTTATATTATGCAGTGTACAATTTGAGCATGGGATGTATAAATTATGCTGTTATATTTTTCATAAGCATAGTGTTTTCTGTAGCCCCATGCCTTTGGCAGTAAATGTGAAAGGCTCATACGATACCTCCATGTGACGATGGGCTGTGCTTGTGGAGAATGCAATCTTTATCACCATCTCTTATTATTTAACCTATTTATGAAGATCAGATTAAAAGAGTAGCATTTTCTATATTGTAGAGTGCATACCAATAAGATAATGTAGAAGTGCTCTTTTGTCTTCAAAATAAGTTGCATCAAAGCTTCAATTGTTCCACAGAAGTCATGAAGAAAAATAATGTTGAATATATTTTGTGGCGGTTCTGAGGGTTCCCTCAACCCAGAACAGGCATGTACCTGAAACCTCCAAAATGTGGAAGCCAAAACTGTCAGGGATATCTAGAATCTCAGTTTTTAGGAAATATTGAAAAAGGGGAGATATATTTAACTCTGTCTAGACAACCATGTTTGTAAGATCCCTGGTGGGAGTGAGTGCAGGGAAACTGGGATTTGAGCAGAAGATTATTGTAATGGAATGCTATTTAAATTTGTATGATATAATGCATTATGGTAAAGAGTTGTTGGAGGTTATACTGTTTAATCAGTCAATGGTGATTGTATGCTTCTAAACTGTACATATCTGGTAGTTAATCACATTTTTTCTTCAACCTCTGAAAACACACCAGGCCTTCAAGCACTGTGTTTGGAAATACTGTACTGGACTAAGCAGGAACAGGACTAAATGTTGCCCTTTGCAAATATTACTCTTGTAAGTCAAAAATTAACCAGCTTTTAAAATTACATACATTCAGTGTGGTTATTTCTGTTTGTCCTTACTTCACCCAATGATTGTGCTTGCTTGTGGGTAATGGTCTTGAACAATTGAAACAAGAAAGGTGAGAAGAGATTTTCATTTCTTAATGTCTAGACCTCATTTTGCAACAACTTCAACATGGTGAAAAAAGAATGAAGGCAGGGGAATGGAACTGAAGGAATTGCTCTTTCGGAGAGCTATTGCAGAAACCGATGGGCTGAATAGCCTCCTTCTGCGCTGTAACAATTCTGAGATTCTGAATATTTGACACCAAGTCACATAAGTCGATATAAGGGGCAAATGACCGAAATGTTGACCGAAGAGGTAGGTTTTAAGGAGCATGTTATGGAAAAAGAATAGAGCGGTGGAGAGGTTTAAGGAGGGAATTCTCGAGCTGAGGGCCATAGCAGCTGAACGTACAGCTGCCAGTGGTGAAACCATTAAAATCGGGGATGCTCAAGAGGCCAGAATTAGAGGGCCTCAGAGGGTTGTGGGGCTGGAGGGGATTAGAGATCGGGAGGGGCGAGGCCATGGAGGGATTTCAAAACAATGATGAGAACTTTAAAATCGAAACGCTGCTTAAGTGGGAGCCAATTTAAATCAGCAAGAAGAGTTCTTTTGGGTGAATGAGACTTGGTGTAGTCAGGATATGTGTAGCAGTTTTAGATGTCAAATTTAAAGAGGATGAAACATGGATGGCCAGCCTGGGATGCAGGTCTAGAAATAACAAAGGCATGGATGAGAATTTCAGCAGTAAATAAGCTGTGGCAAGGGCGGAGTCAGGCAATGTTACAGAGGTGGAAAGAGGCAGTCTTAGTGATGGCGAGGATATGTGGTCAGAAGCTCATCTTTGGCCATATATGACACCAAGATTATGAACTGTCTGGTTCAGCCTTGGACTGTTGCCAGGGAGAGGGATGGAGTCGGTGACTAGGGAACAGAGTTTGGAGTAAGTACTGAAGACAATGGGCAGTATCTTCTGGTCTTAGAATATTTGCAGACATCGGGACCATTTCCCGGTCCTGACCTCACAGGTAAGAGGTGCGCAGACGTGGGGAATCTTCTGGGAGGCAGCCACTCTGTCCGATTGCAAACAGCAGGCGGGAGGCCCCATCAGCAGTGCTGCAGTACTGGACAGACAGCAGGCCCACTGGGAAAGGCGGGCGCTGCCGAGACAGTGAGGGCACCTCAGGATGGAGACGTTCTCTGAAGTCTGCTGAAGATTTTAGCATAAGGAAGGCCCACAGCTCTTAGGGCCATCATTGTGGAGGGGAAACCCCTCCATGGGACTGGTCGTGGACCAGACTGCTGTCTTTGGATTCATGCGGCTAATAATGGGGGCAGAGAGATGCGGGCTCACTGGCCCTGTGACCTCCTGCCGAGAGGCCTCCCAGTTGCCGTTGGTCTCCTGACTCTCAGAGGGGCTTGTCCGATGCCAGGCAAATCCTATTGGTGTCTGTATCTTAGCTCCGAGTCCTTAATTGACCCTAATTGGCTACCTGTTGTCCTGGACAGTAGCCATTGCCACTTAGAGCCCACCTCCGGCAAGAATGCTTGGAGGTGGGAATGCGTTGGGGAGCCAACCTGAAGTGCAACTTTCGATCTTTACTGCCAGCCCTGTCTTCAGATTCGCCTCCCTGGAGCTGGGAAGATTCACCCAATGACTTTAGTCTTCCCGATAATTAGTTGGAGGAAATTTCAGCTCAACCACTACTGGAAGTAGGACAAGCAGTGTGTCAAGGGCTCAAGAGAGGTGGTGGTGAGGTAGAGCTGGGTGGCGTCAGCGTACATGTAGAAACTGATGCCTTATTTTTCGGATGATGCCATTGAGGTGTGTGGAGATGATAAATACAAGGGGGCCAAGGATAGATCCAAAGGGAACGGGAAGAGAAACTATTGCAGTTGGTTCTGTGCTTTGTCTGGATAGATAAGAATGGAACCAGACAATTGCTATCCTCCACAGCTGGACGAGGATGGAGCGGTGCTGGAGGAGGATGGCGTGTCAAAGAGCATAAGAAGTAGAAGCAGGAGTAGACCATATGGCTCGTCAAGTTTGCTCCACCATTCAATATAATTGTGGCTGCTTTTCAGCTTAAACTCCACTTGCCTGCCCATTCTCCATATCTCTTGATTCCCTGAGAGACCAAAAATCTGTCTATCTCAGCCTTAAGATATTCAGCGATGGAGCATCCACAGCCCTCTGGAGTAGAGAATTCCAAAGTTTCACAACCCCTTGAATGAAGAAGTTTCTCCTCATCTCCATCTGAAGTGATTATCCCCTTACCCTGAGCCTGTGCTCCCATGTTCTAGATTCCCCAGCCAGGGGAAACAACCTCTCAGTGTCTACCCCATGAAGCCCCTTCAGAATCTTGTACGTTTCAGTGAGATCACCCCTCATTCTTCTTAACTCTGGAGAATGTAGACTAAATTTATTCAACCTCTCATCATACAACAACCCTGTCATCCCAGGAACCAATCTAGTGAACCTTCGCTATACTGCTTCCAAGGCATATTTAACCTTCATTAAGTATGGAGACCAAAACTGCGCACACTATTCCAGGTATGGTCTCACCAAAGCCCTGTACAATTGTGGCAAGACTTCTTTATTCTTGTGCTGCATTCCCCAAGTCACGGAGTGCATTTTAGCACAGTGTGTGTGAAGCTGGAGTTTGGGAGTTCAGTGAAGGGGGAGAATGAGGTGCTCCTTTCTTTTTCTAACTTTTTCACCCTCCACTATTTGGTTCATATTCTGGGACAGGAGAAGAAGCTGATTGGTGAGTAACTGGTAAGTATTCTACTTATAATTTGTAAAGTTAGGAAATGGCAGGGCAGCTCGGCCGTGTGGAATGTGCATCCTGCGGCATGTGGGTAGTCATGGATGCACCATGTGTCCGAGACAGACACCTGCAGAAATGTGAGCTCCAGGTTTCGGAAATTGAGCGGCAGCTAGAGTCACTGTGGTGCATCCACAAGACCAAGGACTATGTGGGTAGCACGTTTAGGGAGGTGGTCACACTGCAGGGCAGGCAGAGAGGGAATGGGTGACCTCCAGGCAGTCTAAGAGAACCAGGCAGGTAGTGCAGGAGTCCCCTGAGGCAATCACACTCGCTCACCCGTTTTTCATTTTGAATACCGGTGCGGGTGATGGTTCCCCAGAGGAGTGCAGCCAGAGCCAAGTCTGTGGCCCACAGGTGGCTCAGCTGAACAGGAGGGGAGAAGAAGATTGGAAGAGCAATAGTGATAAGGGATTCGTTAGTTAGAGGAACAGACAGGCGTCTCTGCGGCTGTAGACGTGACTCCAGGATGGTATATTGCCTCCCTGTGCCCCGGGGGCAAGGATGTCACAGAGGATTTTATTCTGGAGGAGGGTGAACAGCCAGAGGTCGTGGTCTACATTGCTACCAATGACAGAGGTAGGAAGAGGAATGAGGTCCTGAAAGCAGATTTTAGGGAGCTAGGAAAGAGGTTAAAAAGCAGGACTTCAAAAGCAGGTATCTCAGGATTACTCCCAGTGCTATGCGCTAGTGAGCATAGGAATAGGAGGATTGATCGATTGAACACGTGGCTGGAGAATTCGTGTAGGAGGGAGGGCATCAGATTTAGCAGGCATTGGGACCAGTTCTGGGACAGATAGACAGGTTGCACCTGAGCAGGACCGGGACTAGCATCCTCGCAGGGAGATTTGCTAGTACTGTTGGGGAGGGTTTAAACTAGATTGGGAGGGGGGTGAGAACCTGAGGGGTAGCTCAGATTGGAAGGAAGCAAAACTGGTAACTGTAAGTAGCAAAGTAAGTGAAATTAGAAGGCAAACAAAGCAAAGGCAATCATCAAATAGGATCAGGATGCGGAATAATGTTAAAAAGACAAATTTAAGGGCACTCTTTCTGAATGCACGCAGCATTCGCAACAAAGTAGATAGAATCATAAAAAGTTTAAGGCACAGAAAGATGCCACTTGGCCATCGTATCTGTGCCAACTGACCATTGATCCATCCATTCTAATCCCACCTTCCAGTATTTGGTCCGTAACCCTGTCGATTACGGCACTTGAGGTGCACATCCAGACTGATTTTGAATGAGTTGAAGGTTTCTGCCTCAACTACCCTTTCAGGCGGTGAGTTCCAGACCCCCACCACCCTTTGGGTGAAAAAGATTCTCGTTAACTCCATTGTAATTTTTTTGACCAGTCACTTTAAATCTATGCCCCCTAGTCACTGACCTCTGCTAAGGTGAACAGACCCTTCACCTCCACTCTATCCATGTCCTTCAAAATGTTGTATATTTCAGTCAGATCTCCCTTCAGCCTTCTCTCTTCCAAAGGGAACAACCTCAGCCTATCCAATATTTCCTCTTAGCTGCATTTTTCCAGTCCTGGGAACATCCTTGTAAATCTCCTCTGTACCCTCTCCAGTGCAATTACATCCTTTCTGTAATGAGGTGACCAGAACTGCACATAATACTCAAGTTGTGGCTAAACAATGAGTTATACAGTTCCAGCATAACCTCCTTGCTCTTATATTCTATACTTCAGCTAATAAAGGAAAGGATTCCATATGCCTTCTAAACCACCTTATCAACCTGTCCTGCTCCCATCAGGGATCTGTGGACATTCAGTCCAAGGTCCCTCACTTCCTCTACTCTTCTCAGTATTTTTCCATTAATCATGTATTTCTTTGCCTTGTTTGACCTCCCCAAATGCATCACCTCACATTTCTCCAGGTTGAATTCCATTTGCCACTTTCCTGCCCATCTGACCAGACCATCAATATCTTCCTGCAGCCTACAGCAATCCTCCTTGCTATCTATCACACGGCCAATCTTTGTGTCGTCTGCAAACTTCTTGATCGTACCCCCTACATTTTCATCCAAATCATTAATATATACCGCAAAAAGTAGGGGACCCAGTACTGAGCCCAGCGGAATGCCACTGGAAACAACCCTCCAGTCACAAAAACACCCATCAACAATTATCCTTTGTTTCTTGCCACTGAGCCAATTTTGTATCCACCTTGCTGCATTTCCCTGGATTCCATGGGATTTTATTTTTTTAACCAGTCTGCCATGTGGAACCTTGTCAAAAGCCTTGCTAAAATCCATGTAGACCACATCAACTGCACTGCTGTCATCTATCTTCCTTGTTACTGTTTCAAAAAATTCGATAAAGTTGGTCAGACAAGATCTTGCCTTAAATCCATGCTGACTGTCCTTGATTAACCTGTGCCTTTCTAAGCGACCGCTTATCCTGTCTCTCAGAATAGATTCCAATAATTTGCCCACTACTGAGGTTAGACTGACTGGCCTGTAATTATTCGGTCTATCCCTTGCTCCCTTTTTAAACAGAAGTACAACGTTAGCAGTTCTCCAATCCTTCAACACCACAGCTGTATCCAGTGAGGACTGGAAAATGATGGTCAGACCTTCGACTGTTTCCTTTCTTGCTTCTTTTAACAGCCTAGGATACGTTTAATTTGAAGACACAAATAGAGGTAAATGGGTATGATTTAATTTCCATTACAGAGACGTGGTTACAGGGTGACCAAGGCTGGGAATTGAATATTCAAGGGTATTCGTCATTTAGGGGAGGTGGGGTAGTGCTCTTAAGGGTCAAGATCAATACATTAGTGAAAGAGGATCTTAGAGTGAAGAATCAAAATGTGGAATCAGTTTCGGTGGAGCTAAGAAACAGTAAGGGGCAGTGAACGTTGGGAGTTATTTATAGGCCACCAAACAGTAGTGGTAATGGGCACAGTATAAATCTGGAAATTAGAGGTGCATGTAACATGGTTAATACAGTAGTAATGGGCGACTTCAATTTATATATGGACTGGGTAAACCTGATCACTAATGCTGTGGAGGATGAATTCCTGCAGTGTGTACAAGATGGGTTTTTGGTGTAGTGCGTTGAAGAACTAACTAGAGATCGAGTTATTTTAAATTTAGTATTATGTAATGAGAGAATATGAATTTATAACCTTGCTGTTAAGGAGCCTTTGGGAAATAGTGACCATAATATGATAGAATTTTACAATAAGTTTGAAAGTGATATAATTCATTTCTGAAACTAGGGTCTTAAATCTGACGAAGGAAACCATGAAGGTATGAGGGGCAAGTTTCTGGAATGGTTCCTGCAAACTGGAAACTAGCAAATGTAAACCCACTATTTCAGAAAGGAGGGAGAGAGAAAACAGGGAACTTTACTACAGGTTTGTTTGTTTGACGTCAGTAGTGGGGAAAATGTTGGAATCTATTATAAAGGATGTGCTAACTGGACACTTAAATGATGATTTATGAAAGGGAAATCATGTTTGACAAACTTGTTGGAGTTTTTTGAGGATGTTACTTGTAGCATAAATGAAGGAGAACCAGTGGATGTGTTGTATTTGGATTTTCAGAAGGCTGTTGATAACCTCCCACAGAGGAGGTTGGTAAACAAAATTAGAGCACGTGGGATTGGGGGTAATATACTGGTATGGATTGAGAATTGGTTAATAGACATAAAACAGAGTAGGAATAAATGGGTCATTTTCAGGATGGCAGGCTGTTAGGAGTGGGATACCGCAAGGATCAGTGCTTGGGCCACAGCTGTTCACAATCTATATAAATGATTTGGGGACCAAATGTAATATTCCCAAATACGCTGATGACACAAAACTAGGTGGGAATGTAAGTTGTGAGGAGGATGCAAGGAGACTTCAAGGGGACTTGAGCAGGCTAAGTCAATGGGCAAGAACATGGCAGATGGAATATAATGTGAATAAGTGTGAAGTGATCCACTTTGGTAGAAAAAACAGAAAGACAGAGTATCTCTTAAATGGTGAGAGGCTGAGAAGTGTTGATGTCCAAAGGTACCTGGGCGTCTTTGGTCATGAGTCACCAAAAGCTAGCATGCAAGTACAGCAAGAAATTAGGAAGGCAAATGGTATGTTGGTCTTCATCGCAAGGGGTTTTGAGTACAGGAGTAAAGAAGTCTTGCTGCAATTGTATCGAGCCTTGGTGAGACCACAGCTGGAGTCTTGTGTACAGTTCGGGTCTCTTTATTGAAGGAAGGATATACTTGCCATCGAGAGAGTACAACGGCGGGTCACCAGACTGATCCCTGGGATGGCGGGATTGTCTTATGAGGTGAGATTGAGGAAACTGGGCCTGTATTCTCGAGAGTTTTGAAGAATGAGAGGTGATGTCATTGAAACGTACAAAATTCTTAAAGGGCATGACAGGATGGATGTAGATAGGATGTTACCCCTGGCTGGTGAGTCTAGAACCAGGAGACACAGTCTCAGAAAAAGGGGTAAGCCATTTAAGACTGAGATGAGGAGGAATTTCTTCACTCGAGGGTGGTGAATCTTTGGAATTCTTCACCCCAGAGGGCTGTGGACGCTCATTAATTTTCAAGACAGAAATCGATAGGTTTCTGGATACTAATGACATGAAGGGATATGGGGATAGTGCGAGAAAGCCGTGTTGAGGTAGATGATCAGCCATGATCTAATGGCAGAGCAGGCTTGACTGGCTGAATGGCCTTCTCCAGTTCCTATCTTCCAATGTTCCCAGCAATAGAGGCCAACATGCCATTTGCCTTACTAATTGCTCGCTGTACCTGTATGCTTGCTTTGTGTTCCTTGTACGAGGATACGCAAGTCCTTCTGAACATCGACATTTACAAGTTTCACTCCTTTTAAAAAATATTCTGCTTTTCTGTTCTTAGGACCAGAGTAAATAACTTCACACTTCCCCACATTAGACTCCATCTGCCACCCTGTTGTCCACTCACTTAACGTTTCTGTATCTCTTTGCAGCCTCCTTGTGTCCTGCTCACAGCTTAAAGCTCAGCTAGCTTTGTATTATCAGCAAACGTAGATACATTACTCTGTCTCTTCATCTAAGTCATTAATATAGGTAGTAAATAGCTGAGGCCCAGCACCAATCTTTGTGGCACACCACTATTCACAGCCTGTCAACTTAAAATGCCCCTTTATCCCTACTTTTTGCATGCTGTCCATTAACCAATCCTCTCTCCACGCTAATCTATTACCCCCAACTCCATGAGCCCTTATCTTGTGTATTAACCTATTGTGTGGCACTGTTGCAACCAGGTGAGAAAGGTGTCTATGGGTCCCACTCAGCCTTCTTCTGGTCTTACCGTAACAGGGTTTAATTTTAAACACACCGTGTTTTTAGCTCCCCCTTGGTGAATCCTTGTTCACTGCTTTCCAATTATAAGGCAAAGAAACCAGCACAAGCAGACGTTCTTAGGTTTAAAGAGGAAAGATTGAAATTTATTAAACTTAAACTCTAATTTGGTTAATGCCTATGGATACATGACGCGCCCCACGTTAGCATTCATACGCGATACATACATGCAAATAGAGACAGAAAAGAGCAGAAGAAAAATAAAGTGGAAAGGTTTCAGGCAATATCAGAAGAGTAGTTGTTAAAGTTCTTCGAGCTCACTGTGGAGTCCTTGATTATAGGTAGATCTTGCTTTTCGTTGGGGCCCAGTATTATTCTTAAACCTTGTTCGCTGTAGGAGACTTTTCTCTCTTGGGGTTCATGTGTCTTCATTGGATTCAGAGGCTTGTGAGAAAGAGCTGGGAGCAGACAGGAGAGAGATCTTCTCAGTCCAGGAGCAAATAGACTTTCTGCCCAAATTGTTTGTACAAATTCAAAAAACTCAGGTCGGCTAGCAGGTTAGTCATGTGACTAGTTGTTTGACCATGTCCGTTTGTGTATTCTGCCATCTTAGCAGTCAACCTGGAATGCGAGCTGCCCCACCTTCAACGTCTGGTAATCAAAAGTCCATTGTGGGCTGAATGTATCAGGGAATAGCTGCTTTGTCCTTCCAAACACTGTCTGTTAATATGCAAATGTCTTTTCCAGCCACGGCTGATCTGTTTACCAAGTCCTTTCTTCACTCCAGTAACAGTTTAAAATCAATGTTCATGACCAAATTAATATGCCTCACTCTTGGCAGGTGGGGGCCTAGCATGACACCTCCACACCCAGCGGAATGAAATGCGATTTGAGAAAAGCACATTTCATTAAAAGGGTCGAGAGAAAAATGTAAGACACAGAAAAAAACATACATTTCTGTCATTCATTCCCATTCATTCATAAATCCTAAAGCCTATTGCAGCTTGTCTTCTCTTCATGCCTGTGCTGCTTTAATTGCCCCCTTTTTGGCATCCCAATAAACATCTTTTTTTGGGTAAGTTTCTCTTCCATTTGCCCATTTCCATGGCTGCCTCGGGTCTTTGTTCCTGCTGAGGTAATTTAAAAAAATGTAAGTATTAGGCGGGTCTATCCTGAACTCTTTTCAGTGCTTTGCTGAGTCATGCAAAGGCTTTTGACTTCAGGGGATGGGTGGTTCACTTTCTTTCTGAATGTGGGGGAGGATTCTTCTCTCAGCTCCCCTTTGTCCCAGAGGACACTCCTGCCTGCAGGTATTTGTACAGACTCTACTGCACTCCTCTGTGGTGCTTTGACTAGGTGAGGCATCACCCTCTCAGTTTCTCTGCCCCCTAGAGTTCTTTTTTTGTCTCTGCAGGTTCCTGTAAGTGCTGTTAGAAACTCTGGTGGGGTGCTTCTGGAGTCTGCATTTACGTAGGAGGATGTGGGGTCTAACGTTTTCACATTTTGCAGGCTAGGCTGACCGGACAGTAGGGGTTTTCATTCGGGATTCCTCCCTGACTTCCTTTAACCTGCCTTCTTGGTCACTTTTTCCCCTTCTCTATTGAACCTTTTGCCAGCCTGTGCCTGCCTGTCCCTTTTTGTTCTCGGCGGAGGTCCCTTACAGTTCACCAGCCCTCGGCTGGAGGGTCCTCCTATCACCAGTCCAGGACTTAGGGGTGCAGCCTCACTGTAGGCTGGGGCTTCCCCTCAACCTGATACATGTGGCAACTCCTGCAGTACTCCACCACATCTTTGTGGAGTTTTGGCCAGTCAAAATGCTGTCTTATGCGGGCTTTGGTCTTTCGTATACCGACATGTACAGCCACTGTAGTCTTTTGGGCCCTTTTCAACATTTCTCTCCGGTACCTCTGCGGCACCACTAATTGATGAACTACTGTCCACTCCTTGCTCTCAGGTCTGTGAGGAGAACTCCATTTCCTCATCAGTACCTCATTCTTTAAATAGTCACAATCAGGGACTCCCTCTGCTTCACTTTCATACTGGGCAGCCTATGCTGACTCTCATAATATTGGGTCGGCTCGCTGAGCCTCAGCTCGGGAAAATCCATTTAATTAATTCCCTGGGTCTCCTAACTTTCCAAAGAAAGTCTCAGACAGACAGACCTGGTCATCTGCCTGCAGTGCTAATTCAGTCTCCTCTGGGGGAGCTGGTTTGATCATGGCCTGATCCACTACACATTCGGGGAAACTGCAGGGATCCGTCTCCCCCCACTGCCCTGGCTCTCTGACCTCCTGCAGCCTTTCTTTCACTACTTGGGGGAGCTACTACCTTCACCCTCACCAGATCATTACCTAGGAGCAGATCAGCCCCGTCCACAGGCAAACTAGGGACAATCCCTACGGTCACTGGTCCCGAAACTAGGTCGCATTCCAGGTGCACCCGGTGTACAGGTACAGGCATGCACTGCCCTCCAATACAATTCACCACCATTCTGGTGTTCACTGCACTCCCTGAGGGAAAAGTCAGGCCTTTTCTCAGTAAAAGGAATCTAGTGGCCCCTGTGTCCCTAAGAATTACTATGGGCTTGCTTGCCCCACTCGAGGGGTATGGGGTTACTTTCCCTTCAGACAGAAAGCCCTAATAACCTTCAGGAATCCTATTAAATTTTCCTGCACTTTTTTTTTTAAAGAGAGATACAGCACTGAAACGGGCCTTTCGGCCCACCGAGTCTGTGCCGACCAATAACCACCCATTTATACTAACCCTGCAGTAATCCTATATTCCCTACCACCTACCTACACTAGGGGCAATTTACAATGGCCAATTTCCCTATCAACCTGCAAGTCTTTGGCTGTGGGAGGAAACCGGAGCACCTGGCGAAAACCCACGCGGTCACAGGGAGAACTTGCAAACTCTGCACAGGCAGTACCCAGAATCAAACCCGGGTCCCTAGAGCTGTGAGGCTGCAGTGCTAACCACTGCGCCGCCCACTTGCAGCCGTAAGCTTCCTGGGTCTCACTCTTACTGCAGTTAAAGCCACAGCTTGTTCTGCTGTGCTTTCCATCAGGTTCACTTCTTCACTGAGCGGGCGTGCCCTGATTAACCCTACAGGTTTTCCCTTTAGTTTCCAGCAGCCTTTAAATGTCCTTCTTTATTACAATGGAAGCACACATGTCTCCAGGTCTTAAGTTTGCTCACAGCACCTTTCTTTTTGGCTAGAGGAGGGCCCCCTATGTCTCCTGCTTTCTTTTCTCCCTGGACTGCTTGGCCTCCTATCACCTTCCCACCCTTTGCCCCTTTTGGATTTGTGGGGGTGACTAGGAAAGGTTCTCCCCTGGGAAACTGACTTATAAATTAAAGCAAACTGATTGGCCCGAAGGACTGCTTGCCGGGCTCTCTCGACCAACTGCTCCTCTACATGGGTCTCTATTGTGAGTGGGAGAGAGTGTTTAAATTCCTCTGACAGAAGTACTTCTGAGATTTTCATAGCTGAGCTGTACCTTAAGAGCCCTCAGCCACTGTTCAAAAGCCAGCTGCTTACTTCTTTCAAACTCCAGATAAGTTTGATTGGCTTGCTTGAGGGTTCTAAACTTCTGGCGATAGGCTTCAGGTGCTAATTCATATGCCCCGAGGATAGCATTTTTTGGTCAGTTCATAATTTGATAAACTCTCATCTGGCAACGGAATAAACTTCATGGAATTTTCCAGTTAGCGTGCTTTGCAGTAAAAGAGGCCAGGTCTTAGCTGGTCATTTTAGCTGCCTTGCCAGTTTCTCAAAGGACCCAAAAAACTTCTACATCTTCCTAATTTAATTTTGGAATTAATTGACCTAGTTTTAACAATTCTGTACTCAGCCCTGAATTACGCTGCTCCATATTGGCCGTGTTTTCACAGGGGTTACTCTGTCGCCTCTTAGTTAATTCAAGCCGCTTCAACTCTCTCTCTTCACATTCTTTCTGAATGTTCTCTCTCTCTCTCTCTCCCCCTCTCTCCCCCCCCTCCCCCTCTCTCCCCCCCCCCTCTCTCTCTCTTCCCCCCCCCCCCCCTCTCTCTCCCTGTTTTTCATTCTCTTCACATTCCTTCTGGAAGGCTCTTTCTCCCTTTCCCTTTCCTCAAATTCTAGTTTCCTCTCTTTCAATTGTATTTTTGCTGAAAAAAAAACCTTTCGGAGTCTGCTTCTAACCCTGTTTCTGCTTATTCAGTTTCAGGGGAAAAATGGCTGGCTACTAGTTTTAGGACTTCCAAGCCTTGTCACGTACAGTGATCCCACACTGCTCAGCCATTTTCCTCAACTCCTCTATAGACAGTGCTTTTAACTTATCCCAAGTTACTTCACCCTGGCTTGGGGAGCTACTAGCTTCAGTTGCAGACATGTTGGTATTCAAGCACACACAACCACAAGAAAACCTGTATTGATATCTTGCTCTTTTTTGATTGGTAACAATTTGGCTCCCACTTCCAATTTCACTCGTTTGTCTGTGCGTCAATTCCGGACACTAGCACCCAAATCTCTGTTCCGACCAGGTGAGAAAAAGGTCTAGGGTTCCCTTTCAGCCTTCACCTGATCTTACTGTAACAGGGTTTAATTTTAAACACTTTTTAGCTCCCCCTTGGTGAATTCTTGTTCACTGCTTTCCAATTCTAAGGCAAAGAAACTTGCACAAACAGGCTTTCTTGGGTTTAAAGAAGAAAAGTTTTAATTTATTAAACTTAAACTTAAAACTCTAATTCGGTTAACGCCTATGGATACATGACGTGCCCCATGCTAACATGCATACGCTATACACACATGTAAATAGAGACAGAAAAGAGCAGAAGAAAAATAAAGTAGAAAGTTTTGAGGCAGTATCTGAAGAGTTATTGTTACAGTTCCTCGAGCTCACTGTAGACTCCTTGATTGTAGGTAGATCTTGCTTTTTGTTGGGGCCCAGTATTATTCATAAACCTTGTTCACTGTAGGAGACTTTTCTCTCTTGGGGTTCATGTGTCTTCAGTGGATTCAGAGGCTTGTGAGAAAGAGCTGGGAGCTAACAGGAGAGAGATCTTCTCAGTCCAGGAGCAAACAGAATTTCTGCCCAAATTGTTTGTACAAATTCAAAAAACTCAGGTTGCCCAGCAGGTTAGTCATGTGACTAGCTGGTTTGACCATGTCCATTTGTGTATTCAACCATCTTAGCAGTCAACCTGGAATGCGAGCTCCCCCACCTTCAACGTCTGGCGATCAAAAGTCCATTGTCTGCTGAATGTGTCAGGGGATCGCTGCTTTGTCCGTCCAAACACTGTCTGTTAATATGCAAATGTCTTTTTCCAGCCACGGCTGATCGGTGAAACAAGTCCTTTCTTCACCCAGAAACAGTTTAAAATCAATGTTCATGACAAAATTAATGTACCTCATTCTTGGCAGGTGGGGGCCGAGCATGACAGGCACCTTATCAAATGCCTTTTGGAAATTCAAGTATACTACATCTACTGGTTCCACTTTATCTACCCTACTAGTTGAATCCTCAAAAAAACTCTAATAAATTTGTGAAACATGATTTCCCTTTAGTAAAACCATGTTGACCTTGTCTGATCATACTATGATTCTCTAAGTGCATTGTTGAGACTTCGCTAATAATAGATTCCAGCACTTTGCTAGTGACTGATGTCAGGCTAACTGATCTGTAGTTCCCTCTTTTCTCTCTCCCTTTTTTGAATAGCAACGTTATTTTGCTAACTTCCAATCTGCTGGGACAGTTCCAGAATCTAGGGAAATTTGGGAAATCATAACCAGTGCATCCAATAACTGCAGCTTTTAGAAGTCTCGGATGTAGTTCTTCAGGTCCAGAAGATTTGTCGGATTTTAGTCTCTCAAGCTTCTCCAATACTTTTTTTTTCTCTGCTGATAATTAATTGCCTAATTTCCTCACTCTTGTTGCCTTCTATTTCCAGCATGTAACTTGTGTGAACACTGAGAAGACTGACAAAATATTTGCTCAATGCCTCTGTCATTTCCTCATTCCTCATGATGTCTCCTGTCTCTGCTTCTAAGGGACCAACATTAATTTTAGCTACTCTCTTTTTATATACTTGTAAAAGCTCTTACAATCTGGTTTTTATATTCCTGGCTAGTTTACTCTCATATCCTGTTTTTTCCCCCTTTTCATCCACATTTTGGTGGCCCTTTGCTGGTTTCTAAAACACTCCTAATCCTCAAACTTAGTACTATTCTTTGCAAGGTTATAAGCCTTTTAATCTAATACTATCCTTAACCTCCTCAGCAAGCCACAGATGGATCTATCTTGCTGAATTTTTTTATTTTTCAATGGAATATATTTTTATTGAACATTTTGAATTGTTTCTTTAAATGTTTCCCACTATTTATTTACTGCCATACCTTTTAGTTTATTTACCCAATCAACCTTAGCTAGCTCTCCCCTCGTACTATGTAATTGGTTTTGTTTAAGTGTCAGGTTCTTGTTTGTGATTGGAGTATTTAGTTTTCAAACTTAACATGGAATTCAATTGTATTATGATCACTATTTTCCAGCAGATCTATTATAGTGAGATCACTAACTAATCCTGCCTCATTACATAATACTAAATCTAAGATAGCTGGTTCCACAATATATTGCTCCAGGAAACTCCTGAAAGCATTCTACAAACTCATCTTCCAGACTACCTTTTCCAATTCGATTGATCCAGTCTTTATGAAGATTAACGTCACCCATAATTATTACATTGCCTTTGTTACATGCTCCAATAATTTATTCTTTAATGCTCTGTCCAATGGTCTAACCACTGTTAGAGGGCCTATAAACTCCTCCTCTGACTCTTGTTATTCCTAATCTCCACCCATACTGATTCTACTTCCTGATCTTCAGAGCCAAGATCCTTTCTCACTAATGTTTTTATGTCATTCTTTACTAACAGCACGACGACTCCTTTTTCATTCTGCCTGCCTTTTCGTAATGCTATGTACTCTGGAATACTTATTTCCCAAACTTCGTCACCTTGCAGCTATGTCTCTGTAATGGTGATTAGATCTAAATCATTTATTTCTATTTGTGCCAGTGGTTCATCTGTCTTAATGGGGATGCGTCACACATTCAGCTTAAGAGCCTTTAATTTTTTTTCAACTATTCCTTACATGGATTTTACGTGCTGATGCACTATTACCGTTAGATTCTCTGTCCTTTCCTGTTGCACTCTGCTTAGCTTTACCCACATCGCTACACTGTTCTATTGCCTCGACTTTTGTCTTTGGATTTCTAATTCTCTCTTCATCCGAACTCTCTTCCAGCCACGAGGAAATGTCCTTAACCCTGGCACTGGGCAGGCAACACAACTTTCAGAGCTCCCAGTCACAGCTGCAGGGAATAGTATTTATTCCCCTGACTAAACTGTCTCCTATCACTCATTCCTTTTCACTCCCACACTTGAATGACTTCCTGCACCATGGTGCCATGGTCAGTTTGCTTATCCACCCTGTAGTCTTGCTTTTCATCCACATCGGTAGCAAGTACCTCATATCTGTTGGTCAATGTCAAAGGCTGAGGCTCCTCCATCTACATGTTGGATCCCCATATCTGCTTGACAAGCAGTTGCAGCATCCTGTCCCTGACCATTGATTAACTCAAGTTCTACCTAATCTAAGGGGTGTGACTGCCTCTCGGAGCAAAGTGTCCAGGTAACTCTTCCCCCTCCCTGATGCCCTGCAATGTCTGCCACTCAGACATAACTCTGAGCCGAAGTTGCTCAAGCTGCAGACAATTATCGCAGATATGGTTATCTGGGATTGCAATGCATTTCACAGATTCTCACGTTGCAGTCATAGCACACCACCATCCCTGCCTTGCCTGTCTAACCTTATTTATTAAATTAGTCAATTAGTTCTTAATTTAGTTATCTAAGCTAATAGTACGTTAGAGTCTCCTAGCTTGCAGACAAAAGAACAACACCCACCAGCTACTGGAGGTTGAAAAAAGGTATAAAAAGGAGCACCTGCTTCCCACTCTGCACTAAAGTCCTGACTGAGCACTTGGTTCATGAAGCATTTTGTCTTCGGATCAGTCTTGGCTGCAGACATGTCAAGAATACATGAAAGGGTAGTTTACTTTCATCACAGTTACATAGGAGGCCATTTATGACTTTAAGCAGTTTCACTATTATGGCAGGGGTACAAACCTGACTAGAGGATTCAAGCATGGAATCTGTTCCGCGCCGTCCCCCAAACCCCGATCTCTTTCCCTTCCTGCCTCATCCCCACTTCCCTTTGCCCCACCCACTCCTGCCGAGGAGAGGGAATTGTCAGTTCAGGTGAGAGTCGACAATATGAACTCGCATCCCAACTGAGATTTGAGGCTGGCATCAGAGTTGTCTCTGATAGCCTTTTCAATAATGAGCAATGCAAACATCTTCAGTTTTAACTGCAATACATTAGTATGTTCATTTTAAATAGGGCTTTATAGACCTTGCTGTGTGACCATGATTTGAAGTTTTGACAATTTTTGGATTCTATCCTCAACTAAACCGTCTTGTAGATTGAGGCTTACTTGGCAACCTTTTAATTTAATTCAGCGGTAATATTCCTTCACTAATTCACCCTCACACTCTTTCAAAATTAAGTGTCAGTAGAATCACCCCTTAAAGGTGATTGCTGTAGTGAAGTTGCTCCAATTTATCATGTTGTCATAACTGTCCTTTCATCCCTGATATCGTCCTAGTGATCATACATTGAAGCTTTTGCATGACTTTGATATTGTTCCATAATGGAGTTACCAAAACTGCATGAACTATTTCAGTTGTCGCCTAACCAATGTCTTGTACAGATTTATTATTAACTTCTTGCTTTTGTAGTCATTGATCTGGAGACGAAACCTAGGCCAGAATTTTACGGACCCCCACTAGAGCGGGCTGGTGGCCGGGGGCTGTAAACTTGAGTGGGAGGCGGGTCCAATCAAGGCCCTTAAGTGGCCAATTAACTGCCACTTAAGGGTCTCCACCCACTGCTGCTGGTATTTTACCAGCGGTTGTGGGGAGGCTCAGGCCCCCAGAACGCTGCCAGGTAAAACCTGGCGGCCTCATTGCGGGCGGGGGGAGGGGTGGCCCTCCTGGTTGGGCACCCTGTGCCCACGAAGGACTGCCCCCGAAGCCCCAACTACCCCCACTGAAAAAGTCCTTCCCCCCCCCCCCCCCCCCCCAAAAAACCAAATGACCCTCTTTGTCTCACCGATTGTCCCTGGCGAGGCCCCAAAAACTTGCCTGTCTTCCGGGGCCGCCATCCTCTTTCTGCTGTGACTGATTTGCAGTCCCAGCAGTAGCCACTGCTCCACTGATTGGCCGGCAGCTCCATTTGGCAGGACTTACTGCCTCAGAGAGGTGGACGCTCTGCCCAAGACCAGTTAAGGGCCTGGGGACCGTAAATTCCTGGCGTGGTTCCCCAGGCCCGATGGAGGCGGGCTGCTCTGACCTTTTGGCCGGTGGGCGGGGCCTCCTGTCAAATGTAATATTCCAGCCCTAGATCTTTTTCCATTTGTCATCCTTTCAAAGATCTGAGTATCTGGATCCCGAAATCATTTGGTCCCTCCACTCGATCAAAAATTGCTATTTGGATCATATTTCCATTTTCTGTTTGTTTTCTACAATGTACAATTTTGCATTTATGTACGTTGAACTGCATTTTCCACACATTTGTCTTTGTTCTCAGGTTTGCTTCTTGCAGTGTACCATACCCCTAATATGGTATAAATAGCAAACATTCATATTCCCCTTCTGACAATTCCCAAATGGAAATTATAGGTCCTAACATAGATCAATGGCTCATACCATTAGCTGCATCTTACTAGTCCAAGAAACATACATTTACTTCTGCCATCTGCCCATTGTTTAACAATGCCAGCACTTCACCTTTAATATTATGAGCATTAATCTTTTCAACAAAGCTTTTGTGTGGTTTGGATGCTTATTAAATATCTAAATATGTTGCTTCACTGTATTCCCTTAGTCAGTTTGCTCTGATAATTTGAAATACTTGAAAACTAGTCAAGCTTGTTCTGTTTACAAATCCCTGTTAATTATTCCTGATCATTTCATTGCTACTAGCCTTATCTTTTCCTATGGTCTCTAGCAGGTTTTCTTTTACTATCAATGCAAGTCTGAGGGACTTGGCTTATCCCTTTGGCCTGTTTGTACAGGGATATAACATTCTCTGCTCTTTAATGCTTTGTATTCGATCTGCTGCTTTGAAAATTTGGATTGCTGACATAATTTTTATCTAAAACAGTTATCAGGTGTCTTTTTTGTAACTTCAGATACTTTATTTAAAATCTCTTGCTTTTTAGCCACAGTGGTTAATCTATTTTAAACTATACAGTGAGGCTGCCTTTCCACTTTACACCCTGCAGTTCAGAGGTGAATAAGTAGCCTGATTCCAGGCTTCTCTAAATTCAGGTTTGTAACTGACTACAAGGAACCTATAGGTACTGAAGATATCAAAAGGGAAATTTTGACATATGGGAAAAATAAAGAAAAATATGTAGTAGATGTGGAAAAGAATGCCTATAATACTGGCCTATTTTGATTTTTTAAATCTACTGGAACTGGAGCTGTGCAAAGAGGGGTTAAGACATATGCAAGCCATTTAGGCATTAATTGGATGAACATTATATACTCAAGGATTTTCTTTCATACAACATGGTGTATGAAGATGAATTTTTCTTAATTTCTCTGGTCAGTACACTATACTTTTCCAATCTGCTTTTTTCCCCTTTCACCACTTTCCTCAACACTCAATAAATGGAGCAAAGTTGTCTACATAGCAAGAAGTTGATAGAAATAGAAATATTCTATAACTGCTTTAGCAAGTAGTATTGCAATTAAATTGAGCCAACTGCAATTTTCGAAAAGAATGCTCATTCTGAAGAGAAAATGCCATTTAAAATTACACAGTCCACCTGAAAGGCTTGAAGGAAGAAAAGGGCATAAATAGTTGCTAAGTTTTGCAGTGAAAATGACTAGAATCTGTTTAAGTTTCAAAAACCATAGAATTTGATTCTTTTAGAGGTCACTTGCAGAATGGCACAAAATAATTAAAGGACATAATCAAAAAGAAAGACTAACATTCACATCGCTCCTTATTATGTGTCTCAAATCTCCTGAAGCAAGTTATGTACAATAGGTTACTTTGAATTGCAGTGCTTGTTCTGTAGACAGTGTAGCAGCAAGATTTTGTATGCAGCAAGATCCCAGGAACAGCGCTATGATAAGTGAACAGTTGATCTCTTTTTTGGCTATATTGATTGGTTGAGGAGGGAGAAATTTTGGCCAGAACAACTGCCAGAACACACTTTATGGATAGTGCCATATGACTTGTAACATTCATCTGAATTTTCATCTAGAGCATCCAGATAGACCTCAATGGAATGTGAAGCGGCAATTTGATAGATTATTTCTTGATTAGGACTGCTTGATTAGCATGTAAATTGTGGGAGTGTGGAGGAAGAGGGAGTGGAGAGAGGGAGGAAGCAGGAAATTATTCAAAGTTTTTTGTTTACCAGAAGTCTGCCTACTTTATTGGCCATTATATTTTTTGGCATCCTTTCTCATGGCCAGGAAAAGCAGCAGCATGTTTTTGGTGGATACATTCAATGTGTGTAAGATGCCATTCATTTCCAGTCATTTCACAGGCAAAAGAGATTGGTAATGGGACAAGTGAAGAAAGTAAATATGGGTCTCGAGTAAGATAAAAACAAGAAATGCTGGAACCACTTAGCAGGTCTAGCAGCATCTGTGGAAAGAGAAACAGAGTTAACGTTTCGGGTCAGTGACCCTTCTCTGGAAGGGTCCTCCTTCCGAAGAAGGGTCACTGACCCGAAACGTTAGCTCTGCTTCTCTTTCCACAGATGCTGCCAGACCTGCTGAGTGGTTCCAGCGTTTCTTGTTTTTATTTCAGATTTCCAGCATCGGCATTATTTTGCTTTTATTTTATGGGTCTAGAGTAGCTGTAAATGGGAACACAGAATCATTACCAACACCTGCTGTCTGAAACAATAGATACAGTGGTTATGATCTGAAATTGTTGAACTCAATGTTGAGCTTGGAAGGCTGCAAAGTGCCTCATGGAAAGAAAAGCTGCTGTTGTTTGAACTTCCATTGAGCTTCATTAGAGCAGTGTAGCAGGCCAAGGACAAGATGAGATTGGGCACAGAATTAAAATTACAGGCAACTGGAAGTTCAGGGTCATGAATTTGCATCCATTTCACTAGTTTATCTAGTTTCAGTGGATAAAGAAAACACTGCTATTTATTTTTCAGGGACCAGTCTTTAAAAAAATCTTTATTGTTTGTGTTGTTACAACTGGGGCGGGAGGAGTGCACTGTCTTTCTCTAGTTACACTTCTCCACAGGTCACAACATATATTTAAATGTTGACCCAGTTACTGATATGGTCAATCATATACTGTACTCTTTATCCCAGAATAAAATATACCAACCAGGTTTCTTTAATAAACAACAAAACATGAAGACAGATGAAATATGAAAGTTCCCTTTTTAAATGCCCAGCGTGCACGCGTGTGCACACACACAGGTTAAAGAAAAAAAAGAAATTCTCTCTACAGAGCTCTTTTACAAAAAGACAAAAAAGAATACTTTGGCCAAATACTTGCCAATTCTTGAAGATAAAAGGATGAGGTATGTTGTATCCCAAAAATGGTATACAGTCTGGCGTCCAAATACACGTAGATGGGTCATTGGGATCTTTTCTGGAGCAATTGTTTTCAGGGGGCATCGAAAAGTAATCTGGCAGGCTTTCCAGGTGCGTCTCAGGAGAAATGCAGCATCAAGGATTTTAGCACTCTCACACTGGATTCGCAAGGTTTTTTCAGAGGTGGAGAAAGAGGAACTGGTTGTTTTTCAGTGGGCTACAACCCAATTGCTTTCAACATTGTCCACACCCAAACTAAACCAAAACAATATTCCAAAAGCAAAACCTCCTGACCGCCATAAATCTTGACATGTCACTTCTCTGTAAACATTGCCCTCAAGTCACCAAGGTTTCTGTTGTTTATTGAGCTTAAGGCATGTGACATCCAGTAAAGGTTTGTTTTCAAACAAGACCTCTGTGACCCTTGTAAAAACATATCCATGGAATCTTTTCATTTTCCCAAATGAACCAATATCCATAATTAGAATAGAAGAAGAGAATAGAACATTACAGCGCAGTACAGGCCCTTCGGCCCTTGATGTTGCGCCGACCTGTGAAACCATCTGACCTACACTATTCCATTTTCATCCGTATGTCTATCCAATGACCACTTAAATGCCCTTAAAGTTGGCGAGTCTACTACTGTTGCAGGCAGGGCGTTCCACGCCCCTACTACTCTCTGAGTAAAGAAACTACCTCTGACATCTGTCCTATATCTATCACCCCTCAACTTAAAGCTATGTCCCCTCGTGTTTGCCATCACCATCCGAGGAAAAAGACTCTCACTATCCACCCTATCTAATCCTCTGATTATCTTATATGTCTCTATTAAGTCACCTCTCCTCCTCCTCTCTAACGAAAACAACCTCGAGTCCCTCAGCCTTTCCTCGTAAGACCTTCCCTCCATACCAGGCAACATCCTAGTAAATCTCCTCTGCACCCTTTCCAAAGCTTCCACATCCTTCCTATAATGCGGTGACCAGAACTGCACGCAATACTCCGGGTGCGGCCGCACCAGAGTTTTGTACAGCTGCAGCATGACCTCGTGGCTCTGAAACTCAATCCCCCTACTAATAAAAGCTAACACACCATATGCCTTCTTAACAGCCCTATTAACCTGGGTAGCAACTTTCAGGGATTTATGTACCTGGACACCAAGATCTCTCTGCTCATCTACACTACCAAGAATCTTCCCATATGCCCAGTACTCTGCATTCCTGTTACTCTTTCCAAAGTGAATCACCTCACACTTTTCCGCAATAAACTCCATTTGCCATCTCTCAGCCCAGCTCTGCAGCCTATCTATGTCCCTCTGACCCTTCGTGTCATCCGCAAATTTACTAACCCACCCTTCTACACCCTCATCCAGGTCATTTATAAAAATGACAAACAGCAGTGGCCCCAAAACAGATCCTTGCGGTACACCACTAGTAACTAAACTCCAGGATGAACATTTGCCATCAACCACCACCCTCTGTCTTCTTTCAGCTAGCCAATTTCTAATCCAAAGCACTAAATCACCTTCAATCCCATACTTCTGAATTTTCTGCAATAGCCTACCGTGGGGAACCTTATCAAACGCCTTACTGAAATCCATATACACCACATCCACGGCTTTACCCTCATCCACCTGTTTGGTCACCTTCTCGAAAAACTCAATAAGGTTTGTGAGGCACGACCTACCCTTCACAAAACTGTGCTGACTATCTCTAATGAACTTATTCTTTTCAAGATGATTATAAATCCTATCTCTTATAACCTTTTCCAACATTTTACCCACAACCGAAGTAAGGCTCACAGGTCTATAATTACCAGGGCTGTCTCTACTCCCCTTCCTGAACAAGGGGACAACATTTGCTATCATCCAGTCTTCCGGCACTATTCCTGTCGACAATGACGACATAAAGATCAAGGTCAAAGGCTCTGCAATCTCCTCCCTGGCTTCCCAGAGAATCCTAGGATAAATCCCATCTGGCCCAGGGGACTTATCTATTTTCACACTTTCCAAAATTGCTAACACCTCCTCCTTGTGAACCTCAATCCCATCTAGCCTAGTAGTCTGAACCTCAGTATTCTCCTCGACAACATTTTCTTTCTCTACTGTAAATACTGACGAAAAATATTCATTTAACGCTTCCCCTATCTCCTCTGATTCCACACACAACTTCCCACTACTATCCTTGATTGGCCCTAATCTAACTCTAGTCATTCTTTTATTCCTGATATACCTATAGAAAGCCTTAGGGTTTTCCTTGATCCTATCCGCCAATGACTTCTCGTGTCCTCTCCTCGCTCTTCTTAGCTCTCCCTTTAGATCCTTCCTGGCTAGCTTGTAACTCTCAAGCGCCCTAACTGAGCCTTCACGTCTCATCCTAACATAAGCCGCCTTCTTCCTCTTGACAAGCGCTTCAACTTCTTTAGTAAACCACGGTTCCCTCGCTCGACAACTTCCTCCCTGCCTGACAGGTACATACTTATCAAGGACACGCAGTAGCTGCTCCCTGAATAAGCTCCACATTTCGATTGTGCCCATCCCCTGCAGTTTCCTTCCCCATCCGACGCATCCTAAATCTTGCCTAATCGCATCATAATTTCCTTTCCCCCAGCTATAATTCTTGCCCTGCGGTATATACCTGTCCCTGCCCATCGCTAAGGTAAACCTAACCGAATTGTGGTCACTATCACCAAAGTGCTCACCTCCATCTATATCTAACACCTGGCCGGGTTCATTACCCAGTACCAAATCCAATGTGGCATCGCCCCTGGTTGGCCTGTCTACATACTGTGTCAGAAAACCCTCCTGCACACACTGGACAAAAACTGACCCATCTAAAGTACTCGAACTATAGTATTTCCAGTCAATATTTGGAAAGTTAAAGTCCCCCATAACAACTACCCTGTCACATCATACGAGTCCTCAAAAAAAAAAACTGAAGCACTTTCATAAGTGTGCATATCTCTCTAAATTCTTTCTAAATCATTTTAGCATCCGTGTGCATCTTTCCTGTGCTCTCATCCCCATGCAGCAATGTAACCACTGTCTTCTTGTGAACACGCCACAGAAGTTCAGGTTTTGCTTTTTAAATTGGATTTTTTGGGTAGATGTGACATAATATTTCATAGATAATGTGATAAATATATTGTTTTCCGTAAAAACGTATCACGTTATCCACTGGCTTTTAGAATAAATGCATACCCTTGTAACTCGTGGCTTGAAATCTGTTACTGATTCCTCCTCAAAGGATACTGCTGCAGTACCTCTTTGATTATTCCAACAATAGCTATTTCCCAATACTTCAATTCTGATGGTGTCCGACACGAGCATCTGCAGCATTTTCTATCTTCCCGATTTCTAGCATTTGCAGTGTTTTAGAACCTGTTTGTAGCTAGTCTGTATCGAGTGTGTATGTGCAACCTTTTTGTATTGAGTGTACGCGGAGTCTGTTTGCAGTTTGTAGGGATATACAGATATTATTCACAAAATTGAATTCAAGTGACCACAGTCATTTTGATAACTGCTATTGACTGAGGGAAAAGTGTTGTTCTTTAACTTACTCCGATCATTGATGGACCTATTTGTGTACTGCACAGACAAAATTTGTTAAAACAAATTCAAGTCTAGATATGGTACAGGAAACCACAGTGCCTCTAATCAATTTCCTGGCAATTGAAATGTCGAAACAAACAGGATTTCCTTACTGATGTGGTTGAATCACACCTGGTGTCACTTAAGGCAATCAATATTACGTGGAAATAGTACATCCATTGGTGTTACACCTCTGACTGCAACACTTCAGGGCGGAGGCATCCCAGCCATTGTCCTGAATTGGAGCCCATCAGTTAACTTTCTCCGAGCTCCTGTAGCATTTGGCCCTGCAACCTTTCCACAATTTACTGGAAATTCAATTCTGGAGCACCTCATTGGCTCCTAATTCATGAAGGGAATCTGGAAAATTAAACTCTTTGTTTATCACTTAACTCCCACTTTAGATTTCAGTCTGGCATTGAGCAATGGTTCTGATGATGCTCGCAATCTTAAGTTTCTTGCTCTGGAGATTGGGTTAGCCTGTGTACCAAAATTAGGGAAGTAGAGTTAGTGTACTTGGATAGCAAATTCATATTGTGTTGTTTGGCACTCTGACAGGACAATAATAAGGTAACAATCTATTAGTCCTTCTTGAATAGCAGGATGGTGCTAGAGGACTGCAGCTGTTAAACCCTGTTTAGAAAAGCAGAGTGGGATAAATCCAGCAATTGCATTTGTTGTATCTGCAATCTTTTACACTAGTTTAACATTCAATATTGTCACGCCAACTTGCTTTGTTGAACGATAATTTTCTTTAATCCACTGACTGGAGATCTGAGTTTATATTTTTTGAAGAAATTTTAAAAAGAACAGATAAAAAGATGGCCATTTAATTTGCAACACTGTATCCCACATTGTAAGGCCTGTGAGGAGGGAGACAAAATGTCTGCTCAATCCCCGGCAAGAACCAAGACCCTGGATATTTAAGGCAACTGTTTGTTCTCTTTTAGCACAACAGAATACTGCTAACTACTATGCTTGCATGACTAATTATCATGTGACAAGCCCCTCTGCATCTGTGGTTTTTAAGCTTGTGTTTCTCTGCAGCCGAAGGAGAATCCTCTGGACTCTGACACGTGCAGACCCAAGTGGGGGTCCGCCTGTCTGTCTGCCTTTCTCTCTTCTCTCTCTCTCTCCCCCTCCCCACAGTCTGTATACTCTTTTTATGCACTCTTAACTCCACCAATCTACCTTTCCCTACTCTAACCTATTTGTGTGTGAGAGTGTGAGTGACAGTTGGTGCAATATTATTTTCATTAGTTTAATTTAGGTACAATAATGTTAACCTCTTTCTTTATTAAACTCAAGAAAGCCTGTCCGATTGGTTCTTATGTTCATAGCAAGTAAGTAACCAAATGCCTACTGAATTGGCCAGTACATCCACTTTAAGAAAGAATTAAACCTGTTGTCTTACAAGAGGGAAGCCCTTCGGCCCCTCCTCACTTGACCATAACAATATGTTCCAATCAGGCCTTACCCACAAAACTGGGCGTGTCCCCAGGTTGAAGTTGCGACATTCCACTGAATGCACTGGTTCAGGAATGCTCTTCAAATTGCATTCATTTTCTTCGGTGCACAGGCACTAGTAGGCACATTTTAAAAGATTTTACATATTTTAAAAAATTTAGTTTACTAAGAAACTGACCATTGTACACTAATGATACTATTAAATGGTTCAGTATAGTTCTATTGAGCCATTTTCAAAGATTTTAAACGTATTATTTACAGGTGAAGAACTGATTGCCCATATTAAAAATGCTTAATTTTTGTTAAACCTATTTGCAGCTGTATTCGTAAAACTCCACCAGATTACAACTCTTAAATCAAGGAATACTTTTTAATGACGAGAGAAAAGAAATGATAGTGCTCCATTACACTGCCCGATTGCCATGGTTCTTGGATAATTTTAGGTTTCTGATTATGCAGATGAATTGTAGCAGTACTTAAAGTGTAACCTAACCAGCGCCATCTCAAGTGCATTTTGGGTGCAATTTCCTGATTGCGCCCAAAGTGGAAACTTCACCTTATACTGTTCTAGTTTGAGTATAGTTCAGTCCCTCTCCTACTTTTACTGTTTGTGGTGTACACTTGGAGTAGTATTGAAACTTCAAATATAAAAGTAGTAAATTAATTTCTTTGAAAATCAGCACTTTGAACTTTCATCCCTCTTAGTTTGGACATTTGCTAATGACAGAATTGTATCTGAGAACCACAGCAAATGGATAATCAATCCAAGTCCTAGCAGTGGAATGAGCTATAAAATGAGTCTTGGGTCACTGTCAATAGTATCAGGGTCTTTCCATTAAGATAAGTAGAATTTTTCTTGTGTGCTAAAAATAGAGGATACTGAAATAAAGCAGCCATTCAATACTTGGAATAACTGTGTTCCAGATGGCAATATTTTAGATTTTGTAATCACAATAATTATACAGTAGGAGAAAGTGCTGTGAAGCTTGTGCCTTGGTAACAGCATATTATAAAGTAAATTAGATTAAAATGTTGTCCAGTTTGTTCCAGCAATCTTCCATTAATTGGCAAAACTTGATTTGGATGGCTAGAATTTATA
The DNA here is from genome assembly GCF_036365525.1 of Heterodontus francisci. Classification (NCBI taxonomy): domain Eukaryota; kingdom Metazoa; phylum Chordata; class Chondrichthyes; order Heterodontiformes; family Heterodontidae; genus Heterodontus; species Heterodontus francisci. The sequence continues at coordinate 18,519,903 of NC_090397.1, read as the reverse complement.
TCCTTTTTCATTTCATTCATGGGATGTGAGTGTCACTGGCAAGGCCAGCATTTGTTGACCATCCCTAATTGCCCTTGAGAAGATGGTGGTGAGCTGCCTTCTTGAACTGCTGCAGTCTATGTGGGGTAGGTACATCCACAGTGCTGTTAGGAAGGGAGTTCCAGGATTTTGTCCCAGCAGCACTGAAGGAACAGTGATGTAGTTCCAAGTCAAGATGGTGTGTGGCTTGGAGGGGAACTTACAGGTGATGGTGTTCCCAGGCACCTGCTGCTCTTGTCCTTCTAGGTGGAGAAGGTCACTGGTTTGGAAGATGCTATTGAAGGAGGCTTGACGTGTTGCTGCAGTGCATCTTGTAGATTGTACCTACTGCTGCCACTGTGCACCAGTGGTGTAGGGAATGAATGTATAAAATGGTGAACAGGGTGCTGATCAAGCGGGCTGTTTTGACTTGGATGATATTGAGTTTCTTAAGTGTTGAAGCTGCACTCATCCAGGCAAGTGGAGAGAATTCCATCACCCTCCTGAGTTGTGCCTTGTAGATAGTGGATAGGCACTGGGGAGTCAGGAGGTGAATTACTCGCCGCAGAATTCCCATCCTCTGACCTCTTCTAGCCACAGTATTTATATGGCTGGTTCAGTTAAGTTTCTGGTTAGTGGTAACCCCTCAGGATGTCGGTGGGAAATTCAGTGATGGCCATTGCCTGGCACTCGTCTGGCGCAAATGTTACTTGCAACTTAACAGCTCAAGCCTGAGTGTTGTCCAGGAGTCGTTGCATGCAAGCATGGACTGCTTCAGTACCTGAGGAGTCGTGAATAGTACTAAAACCAAGCGATCATTTACCAACATCCACACTTTTGCTCTTATGATAGAGGATAGGTGGTTGGGTCCAGGACACTATCCTGAGGAACTCCTGCAGCGATGTCCTGGGGCTGAGATGATTTGGCCTCCAACAACCACAGCCATCTTCCTTTGTGCTAGCTATAACTCCAACCAGTGGAGAGCTTTCCGCCTGATTCCCATTGACTTCAGTTTTGCTGAGGTTGTTTGATGCCATATGCTGTCAATTGTTGCGTTGATGACCAGGGCAGTTACTCTCACTTCACCTCTGGAATTCAGCTTTTTTGCATCAAGGCTGTAAAGAGTTTTGGAGCCAAGTGGCCCTGGTGGAACCCAAACTGAGCATTGATGAGCTGGTTATTGGTGAGCAAGTGCTGTGATAGCACTGTCAATGACACCTTCCAGCACTTTGCTCATGTTTGAGAGTAGACGGATGGGGCAATAATTGGCTGATTGGAGTTGTCCTGCTTTTTTGTGGACATACGGGCATACCAATTAGGAGCAGGAGTAGGCCACTTGACCCCTCGAGCTTGCTCTGCCGTTCAATAAGTTCATGGCTGAACAGATTACTCCACATTTCCACCTACCCCCGATAACCTTCCACCCACTTGTTTCTCAAGAATCTATCTACCTCTGCCTTTAAAATATTCAAAGACTTTGCTTCCACTGCCTTTTGAGGAAGAGAATTCCAAAGACTCATGACCCTCTGAGGGCCAAAAATTCTCCTCATCTGTCTTAAATGGGCGACCCCTTATTTTTAAACGTTGATCCCCTAGTTCGAGATACTCCCACTAGGGGAAACATCCTTTCCACATCCACCCTGTCAAGACCCCTCAGCATCTCATCTGTTTCAATCAAGTCGCCTCTTACTCTTCTAAATTCCAGCGGATACAAGCCGAATCTTTCAATTTTTTTCTCATAAGACAGGCCACCCATTCCAGGTATTAGTCTAGTCAACCTTCTCTGTACTGCCTCCAATGCATTTACATCCTTCCTTAAATAAGGAGACCAATACTGTACACAGTACTCCTGATGTCTCACCAATGCCCTGTATAGCTGAAGCATAACCTCCCTACTTTTGTATTCAATTCCCCTCATTATAAATGATAACATTCCATTGGCTTTCCTAATTACATGCTGTACCTGCATACTAACCTTTCGCGATGCACTAAGACGCCCAGATCCCTCTGCAGCTCAGAGCTCTTCCATCTCTCACCATTTAGATAATAGGCTTTTTTAGTCTTCCTGCCAAAGTGGACAATTTCACACTTTCCCACATTATACTCCATTTGCCCGGTCTTTGCCCACTCACTTAACCTACCTATATCCCTTTGCAGTCCCTTATGTCCTCTTCACAGCTTACTTTCCAACCTATCTTTGTGTCATCAGCAAATTTAGCAACCATATCTTCGGTCCCTTCATCTGAGTCATTTATATAAATTACAAAAAGTTGAGGCCCCAGCACAGATTCCTGTGGCACACCACTAGTTACATCTTGCCAACCAGAAAATAACCCATTTATGCCTACTCTCTGTTTCCTGTTAGCTAACCAATCTTCCATTCATGACAATATGTTACCCTCTACACCATGAGCTTTTATTTTCTGCAACAACCTTTGATGTAGCACCTTATCAAATGCCTTCTGGAAATCTAAGTACAATACATTCACTGGTTCCCCTTTTATCCACAGCACATGTAACTCCCTCAAAGATCTCCAATAAATTGGTTAAATATGATTTCCCTTTCACAAAATCATGTTGACTCTGTCTGATTCTTTTGAATTTTTCTAAATGCCCTGCTATAACATACCATGAATCAAATTGACTGAATACTGGCATCTGTGATGGTGGGGACCTCAGGTGGAGGCCGAGATGGATCATCCACTCGGCAATTCTGGCCGAAAATAGTTGCAGATGTTTCAGCCTTGTCTTTTGTGCTGATGAGCTGGGCTCCCCCATCTTGAGGATGGGGTTATTTGTGAAGCCACCATTCATGACTGGATGTGGAAAGACTACAGAGCCTTAATCTGATCCATTGGTTGTGGGATTACTTTGTCCTGTTTTTGCCTATAGCATGCAGGTAGTCCTGTGTTGTAGCTTCACCTGGTTGGTATTTTAGGTATGCCTGGTACTGCTCCTCGCATGCTTTCCTGCATTCCTCATTGAACCAGGGTTGATCCCCTGGTTTATGGTAATGGTAGAATTAGGGATATGCCGGGCCATGAAATTGCACATTGTGATTGATTATAATTCTGCTGCTGGTGGACCACAGCACCTCACAGATGCCCATGAAATGATGGAACCGCTAACCCAATGTCTTTTGTGGCTGAGACAACTCAAATTAACTAATAAATATTCTCAATGCAAAACTTTTCAAAGGAAACAGTTATGCTTTTAGAATTCATTTTGCTTCAACTAGCCATAATGTTTTCAGATCACTGAAGGTAGCAGCACAGGTAGATAAGGTGGTTAGGAAGGCATATGGGATACTTGTCTTTGTTAGCGAGGCATAGAATATAAGAGCAGGGAGGTTATGATGGAACTATATAAAACGCTAGTTAGGCCACAGCTGGAGTACTGTATACACTTCTGGGCACCACACTATAGGAAGAATATGATTGCAGAGGAGATTCAACAGGATGTTGCCTGGGCTGGAGCATTTCAGCTATGAAGAGACACTGGATAGGCTAGGGTTGTTTTTGTTAGAGCAGAGAAGGCTGAGGGGGGAACCTGATTTGAGGTATACAAAATTATGAGGGGCATAGATAGGAAGGAACTTTTTCCCTTAGCGGAGGGGTCAATAACCAGGTGGTATAGATTTAAGGTAAGGGGCAGGAGGTTTAGAGGAAAAACTTTTCACCCAGAGGGTGGTTGGAATCTGGAACACACTGCCTGAAGGGGTGGTAGAGACAGGAACTCTCAAAACATTTAAGAAGTATTTAGGTGAGCACTTGAAACGCCATAGCATACAAGGCTACGGGCCAAATGCTGGAAAATTGATTAGATTGGATGGGTGCTTGATGGCTGGCACAGACACAATGGGTCAAAGGGCCTGTTTCTGTGCTGTATAACTCTGACTCTGTAATTGATTTTTCAAGTACATCATCTTTGTCTTGTTTTACATTTCCCTTTGATTTTTACCTCATTTGATTAAGATATGCAGTTTTCAAGAAACTGGAGTAAGGATACAGTTTCTGTGTGCCATTCAATATTATAATTTAGTTCTCAGTTTCTGTTTCTTCTCCCGCATCCCACCTTCTCCTCCCCCCCCCATACCAACCCCCTTGTTTCATGAATTCTGCTTCAGCTGGGAGAGTGAAGCCCACTAATTGCAAATCTTTTTATGATTGCTGGTAATGATGCATCGTTAACCATTGGTAAAATCTGTGCTGAGTGAGATTCCAAGATTACTCCTCGCTCTTCCCCAGCCCCCCTCAAGGTGTAAAATTCCACTTTAACAAGTTCTCCATTTTTGGATGCCATAATGGTCGGTGAAATATGTGTTAATTTTGGCTGGTAACCTGGAGCCTCGTACCTAATAATTGGGAAGTCAACTCTCCCACTGGAAGGTTACAGAGCTAATTTGATGTAATTACCCAACTAAGATTCTGAGCTTCAGAATTTCATTTGAATTAAGCTTTACATTTTGAGCTGTCAATGGATTAATATGGTAGTGAACAGAAGGTTAAATTGTAGTGGTGGGAACTAAATTATATAAGTGCTTCAGAGAACAGTTACTATTTGTGCTTTTGTAAAAACATATTTTATTCAGCATGAAAACAATTTATCTCCAATACAAACACAAACATAAAAGCAAAATACTGCAGATGCTGGAAATCTGAAACACAAACAAGAAATGCTGGAAATACTCAGCAGGTCCGACAGCATCCGTGGAGAGAGAAGCAGAACTAACGTTTCAGGTCAGTGACCCTTCATCGGAATGCATCTTGCCAGTTATGATGAAGGGTCACTGACCTGAAACGTTAGCTCTGCTTCTCTCTCCACGGATGCTGCCAGACCTGCTGAGTATTTCCAGCATTTCTAGTTTGTGTTCTCTCCAATACAGTTGCAGTGGTGGGCAATGTTTCGTATGTGCATCAATAGTTTAAATTTTTATTGGATTGGACTCCTTACCTACACCAAGATGTCCCAGTGCATTTGAAAGACAAAGGAAAATGTCATCAAATTAGAGGGACGAGAGCAAACAGTTTGGGAGGAGCAGAAATTACACTTGGAGAAGTTTATTTTTGAAAATAGGGAGGGTCAGAAGATGTAACACAATCCACTGTGCACGGTATACCACAGTTGTGCAGAATTGATCCTTTATTGACTCCTGTTGAGTGATACATTCACATCCACTGACGACAAAATGGTGGAGGAGAGAGACAGTTATTTTTGTACATTTCAGATTATTATCTGAAGTGAAGTTTACAAATCAGTTCTGAATTATTTCCGTAAGCATTGGTTTAATGATGTGGATTCCATTGATTTACATAGGTGTTATGTTTACGTGTTACAAGAAGTAGTTTTGATTTGGCATAGAGCCCCTTGGATACCAGATTAATCTAATTGATGAATTTGAGAGGAATTCATCATTTTGCATAATAGGGAATGCAGTTTACTTTTTACAAAACTGTGCAGCTAAAAATCTTGCAAAAAATGTTGAACCATTTCGAGCTTTGAAAAGTGCATTGTAAAATTTTAGAACTAAATAGACCTACTTTATATATACCTACAATGAACTGTGGAAAGCGAGCTGAATGTTAGTAGAATAATAGATATTAAAATTCAATCTAACATGCCGTTACTTTCCTCAAATAAACATTTATATTTACCCATCCTTGAGATTCTGTTGACTTTGTTAAAGCACTTGTTTAAAATAGAGAATAAAAATATGTAGTGATAAAGAACTATATTTTTATTTTTGTTATGTAGAAAACTCTACAGGCACCTGAGTGAAATCACAATAATTGTATTCGCCCCACATTTTTTCACATCCATTATAGCCTGAGTGCTTATTGGAATACAGTATGTGTCTAGTAAGGCAGCTAGAAAATAGGACGTGGCTGGAGAAACGGCGAGGGAGCGTTTTCTATTTATAACTGTTCTGGTATATAGTTGACTGTGTGCTTTCACTATACCCCATTTACTAGTTTCAGGACTGCTGCAGCAATGGCAGCGCAGGAAAAAAAAGACCGACCAGTGAGCATGGTGAGTGAAGTTTCAACATACACAATGGGATCCGAAATGGCATTGCTTCCAACGAGTCCCGCAGGCAGGGTAAGTACTCACTCTTTTAAGAAATCTAGTGTGCATTACTCACTGGCATTTTTAACTTGGTTTGCAAGTAGCAGACAATAATTGTTCAAAATGCAGCATTGTCATCATTATTATTTCAGCATTGAGTGGAAAATATGTAATGCTTTCCAAAATCTGTTTTAATTTTTTAAATTTACAATGAAAATAACAGGTACTTTCAAACAAGGAGCTCTGTAAAGCTTTTGGTTCCGCTTCAAAAAGCTGCATTATTATGTATCATTTAATCTAAAGAGTTTAATGTTTTAATTGAGCTGCTGGTATTATAATGCTTCAATAAATGAGCCAGCTGTCAGTAAATCATTCCAAAGAGATGAATAGCTGATCAAATTCAGTTGTTCAATGTCTCTTGCAATCAATTTATTTATGCTGTAAATAATATTTGATTATCTTAGTCTTTGGCAAATGGAAAAAAAATTACTCTGTTCGATCATGTAAGTTAAGCTATGATCAATGAATGGAGCTTATGAAAAGCCATAAAATTAAGCACAATCATAACATGAATCACAGAGGATTCAATAGGTGCGATACAAAACTATGGTGCTATGGAATTATGATCTGGAATGTACTGCCTGAAAGGGTGGTGGGAACAAATTCAATAGCTATTTCCTAAAGGGAATTGGATGAATATTTGAAGGGGAAAAATTTGCAGGGGTAAGTGTAAAGAGCAGGGGAGTGGGACTAGTTGAATAGCTCTTTCAAAGAACCTGCACAGGCACAATGGGCTGAATGGCTGCCTCCTGTGCTATATGATTCTATAATAATTAAAACTCAGTTCCAAATGCATTAAAAGATTATATACTTTGCTAACTCTCATCAGCGAAAAACCTGGCTCAACATCTAAACTGTGAACTTTATAGGTTAGGCTGAAAGTACACTAGGGAGTTTGCAGTAATCAAGTCTAAAGTGGTAACCCTATAATCCTTAACATATAAGGATTGACTCGAGAAAGAAGGATTGGTATGAAAGATGAAACAGATTTCCAGTGGGTTACAGTAGTTTCCTCACCAAGTGAATTCCTCAACTCAGCAATGCTGTTGAGAGCTGCTGAGGCCAGTTACATTTTCATGCAAAAAGTTAATCAAAGAGTTCACTTTGGCCAGTTTTGTATACCTTCCTCGCAGCATTGAGTGGTATGGACAGAGATATGGAACCAGCTGACCCGAGTACCAGCTCAGCTTTCTAATTCTGTGGCTGTCAACCCTGATTCAGTTTTATAAATCTGTGGTGCACTGAATTGTATGCTTGTTTGGAAAATAATGCATACTTTGGAATCCATTCTGAATACTGTTGAATATCCATATGCTGATTCAAAAGCTATTGTGAGTCATTAAGCTGTAAATGGTTTTTCAGTCTGTAATAACTCCTAAAGCAAATGAATGAATTCATGATTTACAGATCAGCACATACTGAAAGAATCCTCCTGATCTTTGCCAAAACGGCAAACTGTAGTTTGAAACTGGGGCATTGGATAGAATGGTTATGGCAGCAACTTCACCTCTGTAATTTCATTTTGCTTTCTGCTGTATTTGATCATTTAAAAATAACTCTATACTTTATGTATCTGTAATAAAATCTCAAAAACCACATATCATTTGAAACCTGGAGAATTTCTAGTGCTCCAGGGATTTTAAAAAAGGATTTACTTTAAAACAGAACAGCTATTGCCAATGATTGTAACATTAGTGTTAGAGTACAATGTATGTCCACATTTGAGGAAGGGAAAGGTAATAAAAACTTGTGGTAGTAATGACATCTGTAGCTTTAGCTGACTATTCAGTTCATAACGTTAATGTGCTTCAGTATCTAACCATTAGAACTGAGTACTTGTTAATCGTTTCAGCCTATCCTTTGATTTTTTTTGGAACGGAGGAGTAGAAAATGTAAATGTTCTTTTACTGTTTGCACTTTCGTGAACACTAGGAACATGGTAGGCCATTTAGCCACTTGAGTCTTCTCCACCATTCAATTAGATAATGGCTAACCTGATGTGAAACTTAACATACCCACCTTGGTTCCATGCAAAAATATATTACAACACAGTTCGAAACAGTTCAAATTTCATATTTCGGAAAGTACAATAGAGATCAGATTCCTTTGATATGGAAAACATGAAGTGTTTCTCAACTCTTGCAATTCCATTTTAAATGTAATGTACATTGGCATTACATAGTAAAAAACATTTTGGTGCAGACAGCCCGAGGGGTTTTTCACGGGTTCCAGACCCTCGGTATACTATGGCGAGAGGACCTTACACACCAATACCGAATCAAAATCTATTGGTGTCAGTCTTAAATTTCAAGTTACCCAGCATCCACTGCCTTTTGGGGAGCGAGTTCCAGGCTTCCACTATCCTTTGTGTGAAAAAGTGTTTCTTGATTCCATTTCTAAATGGCCTAACTCTAATTTTAAGATTATGGCCTCTTTTTCTCGATTCTCACACCAGAGCAAATAGCTTTTCTGTATCTAACCTATTGAATCACTTCATTATTTTGAAAGCCTTAATTAGATCACCCTTCAATCTTCTGAACTCAAGAAAGCTTAACCTTCTCTTCAATATATCCATGTAACTGAACTCCCTCATCCCTAGAACCATTCTTGTAACTTTTTTGTAGCACCCTCTCTAATGCTTTCACATCCTTCCTAAAGTGTGGTGCCTAGAATTGGATGCAGTGGTCCAGTTGAGGCCAAACAGTGATTTATAAAGGCTCACCATAATCTCCTTGCTGCCTCTATTTATAAAGCTGAGGATCCCGTATGTCTTAATAACTGCTTTCTTGATTGCCCTATCACCTTCAACTATTTGTGCACATATACCCCTCGGACCCTCTGCTCCTGCGACCCCTTTAGAATTGTATCCTTTATTTTATGTTGCCTCTCCTCATTCTTCCTACCAGAATGCATCACTTCAGACTTCTTTGCATTAAATTTCATCTGCCATATGCCCGCCCAAACCACTGTCTATGTCCTCTAGAAGTCTATCACTATCCTCCTCACAGTTTACAATACTTCCAAGTTTTGTGTCATCTGCAAATATTGAAATTGTGCCCTGTCCACAGAAGTCTAGGTAATATAGATCAAGAAAAGTCTAATACTAATACTGATCCCTGGGGAACCCCACTGTATACCTTCCTGACGTCCGAAAAACAACCATACACTGCTCTCTGTTTCCTGTCACTCAGCCAACTTTGTATCCATGTTGCCACTGTCCCTTTTATTCCTTGGGATTTAACTTTGCTGACAAGCCTGATATGTGGCACTTTATCAAATGCCTTTTGGAAGTCCATGTACACCACATCAACTGCGTTACTCTCATCAAAGCTCTCTGTTACCTCATCAAAAAACACTCAAGTTAGTTAAACACAATTTGCCTTAAGCATGCCCTCACCATATATATGGTGAAAAGTTGAAGCCTCAGTACAGATTACTGGGGAACTACTTGTCACATTCCACCAATCAGAGAATGAACCCTTTCTCATTACTTGTCTGATTCTTAACTCTCAAGCAGTTACTGACACATCACAAGCTTACCTCTATTTCCGTGTGCTCTTGTTTTTGCTAATAATCTCATGTTTAGTCAGTTAACCCCCTTCAGTTGTGAAAGGGGTAGGAAAGCTTAGTCAAAGAACGTTATCTCAGAAATGCTTCCCAACTTTATAAAGGTGGAATAAAAACATAGAAATCAATATTTTGAGTAGATTCAAAGCTGCATTGCTAAGGGTAATGCTGCTATAGTTCAGTCTTCCTTCCAACGCTTCTGTCATCTATTCACAAGGAAAAGAGGATTTCCATAAGCAGACCAAGTCTTCTTTGATTTGAAGCCCATACCCTAATGTATGCCATTTGAGGAGTAGCAACCCCAAGTGTAATAATTCCCCCTTAATTAAGATATGCAGTGGGTACCAGGGATTTCATAGAACAAACATTACTGTGTCCTTTCAAAGACAGAAAATACCATGTCAAAAGACCAGTGTTTACAGGCTAAAACTATTATGTATTTACAAATTGAATAATGCACAGAAGCAGTAAGATACAGATTACAAACCAGATTTACACAATAAATAAGCTGTTCCAAAACAAGAACAGAGACAGTCGATAGTTGTTTTACATTTCTGATTGGTCCTTTTGCAAAAGTAGATGTCCATGGAAACTGCACGTTGCAGTTTCCACAGAAGTTGTGGTTGAGTTTTCAATTGCAAAAGCTGTTCTAGCTATATCCTTCTGGCACGTACTATTTCACCTCCACATTTCATCATTTATTTTGCTTATCTTATTCTCAATCATGCAGGGCTACAGTGTGCCTGTTTCTCTTTAAGCATGCCCTTCAGGTGATGTAAGTGTTATTTTGACTGAGCAATTTATGGTTCTCATGCAGCTCTTTCAGTTCTTTTTCACTTCTGCCTCTTCATCGTCTCATTCAAACTCTTCCACTCTTTTGTATGTGGAACAAATGTTGACCTTTGCTTTAGTTTGTCCTTTTCTTTCATAGGTCATAATTTGTACACTTGACAATCTGGCTTCTCCTTATTCTCTATTCATTTGAACAGTTTATTCCTTGAGTTATTATGTTTTAGTGGCACTATTAAATGTCATTCGAAAAACTCAATAGGTTGTCCAGCTGCTCATGAACTGAGGGTTATAGCTAAGATGCTTGAGAAGTTGTTTTTCCCCCCCACTGGAACCTAGAAGATTAAGCGATAACCTGTCACAGGCCTTCAAAGTTATGAAGGGGTAATGGGGTAAGTAATGATGGATTATTTCCACATGTGAGCAAGATGATGACAAAAGGGCCTACATTTAAAATAATAAAGACATTAAGGGAAGTTGTTAATCTTTGAATAGAAGCTGGTTAGAATTTGGAAATGCCTACTAGAAACCTTTGTTGAAGCTGAGTCTATAACATTTTATTAAAAAGGAATTAAATAGTTGCTTGAAAAAAAGGAAAAGTAAGGAGTATGAAGAATGAACATGAAAGTGGAATTAGACAACGTTTCTCCAGATGTGTTAATAAAGTCATCCACCAACTATTTCATGTTAGTTTGGTCCAGATTGTTCTAATTTTGCATCAGTACTCTTCTAATTAACTATAATTTGATTTTACATGGCAGTCACACCATAACCTTTTGTCTTCTAATTCATTGTTTGGTCTAATTGGTATAAATATATACATGAATAATGGCCCAGCTGTTGCAGTCAGTGGTGAACGAACAACGCTCGCTGTTCATTATATTTACAGCTGTCCACTGATTTTTTTTAACTTTTGTGGCAACCTATGCTCATCAAGGGTCCGAAACTAGATCTGTGAAAAGGACAAGTACGGCGTGTCTCTTTAATCACTGGAAAGTTCTTACTGAGTCATAGAGTCCAAACCAGGAAGTCTTAGTTAGAATATTTAATTCAATGTAAAATCATGTACAGGAAGTGAAATAAAAACAGGGAAAGAAAGATGGGATTGAGAAAGAAAGACGATTTTTAAAATTTGTTTTAGGAAAGATCTCCAACAATAATTAAAACCGTGAGGAATGAGACTCCACACTTGTAAAAGTAAATTTTAATTCCCAAAGAGATTGTTACTAATTAAAGCTTATCACATCATTAAAAACTCACTTGCACTTGAATGGACAAGGTTTTCTGGTGTTTTTCGTGGGTATCGCAACTTCACGCCCTTCATGTATTGGCCCGGATTTTGGGGGAGGAATGACGGTGACGATTACTAGGGCCTAAATTGGACCTTCCAGCATTTGAACATGTGCAGCTAAACGTGCAAAACAAGAAGTTGCTGTCCAATTTGCCGTGCTGAATCTCTTAGCGAGGTACGGTGTAACAAAGCTCGCAGATGAGCTGGGAAAATCGGACAGCAACTTAGTCATCCCAATGTTTAATACTCATTTGCCAATAGTAGACCGTGTGTTACATCCAAAAATTCAAAATTCTATTTTTAATCTGTGCTGTACTGAATTTGTTTCTAACTGATACTGCATTCAATTTTTTTTTTTGCATTTTAACTTTGGTGCATTTACAGTTTTTTCATTTTTAAACTTTCCCTTTGCTGTTTAATTCTTGTAACTGCTCATTCTCCCTGCTTTTTACATTTCTTCTTCCTCTACTCACTTTTCTATATGAATCAGACAGTAACTATGATTAAGAGTGAGGCAAGTATGGGCAATTTAAAGAGAGAATGGATTGGAATCTTATTGAATCAGTTTTAAAAGAACAATAAAAGGAAATGCACAAATTGTGACAAGAATGTCCTGTCACACACCAATTTGAGATCAAAACCAGCAAAGATTGAAAGGAAAGCATGAGTTGTTGTTTTTCAACAGTTAAAGGATAAAATTCCCTCTTCACAGGTGTACACTAACTGTAGGCGACAAGTAGTTTGCTCCTGGTCTCTGGTAGTGCCACTTGTGCTGACCTAGTTTTGTATCCCCTCCCCCCACCCCCACTACCCTCCCCGTACCTTTGAGGAGTAGCAGATTTTAGCTTAGCATTTTGCACACAGTCCTGGAACTCTGATCAGAAACTTAAGCAGTATGGGACGCAGAGGCAAAAAGCCACATTCCACCACTCTGTGGTGTTACAAATTGGGGCTGCAACACTGCTCTGGAACAGGATGCATGTAAAATTCAAACATATCAGTCAAAATTTAATTTTCAACCTATTGGACTTTACATTTGGAGAAAATTTAAATATAACCTATAATGTTAAGTAGCTTCCATTGATGGTGAAAAAGGAATAGAGCCATTATCTAAGAATAGCATAACAACTGAAAACTTATTTTTACTACACAAGGAGCGAGTTGAGCTTAGCTACATAAAAATATATTAATTGCTGTCATTACTGTGTTCTTTTATTATTTAAGACACATGTTTGACAGTCAGAGCCTAAGTCAAAGTCGGGTATACACTGCCATCTTCTAAAATTCATAAATTTCATGTTGAAATAAACTCTTAGGTTCTGTGTTCTTTCTGCAGGCACCAAACATTTAATTTACGGTCTGGAATGCACTGCCTGGGAGGGTGGTAGAGGCGGGTTGCCTCACATCCTTTAAAAAGTACCTGGATGAGCACTTGGCACGTCATAACATTCAAGGCAATGGGCCAAGTGCTGGCAAATGGGATTAGGTAGACAGGTCGGTTGTCTTTAATGCATTGGTGCAGACTCGATGGGCCGAAGGGCCTCTTCTGTACTGTATTGTTCTGTGATTAATATCGGGGCAAATTAAAACATTTTCTCTAAGATGTAAGGAGCAGAGGCTTACAGAGAATAGACAAAAACTTGAAAGTCACAAATATCTAGTGAAAAAAACAGCAAACATGTATGTGACTGGTATAAATTTGATAATTATTTACAAGACATATGAAGGATCTTAGGACAGGGTTTCATTACATCATCAATTTTCTTTGTTTTAATTTTGTGAATTCAGTAATGGTCTCTTGAAAATTAAATGTGGGAGTTTGAATTGAATCTGTAGGTAACAATACTTCAGCTTAAGTACAGGTTGGCATGTATGGCTTGTTGGCCAAATTTAACAAATAATTTTAAACAAAGGAATGGCTCTTTTGCAGATGCTCTTCCCCAATGTTCTTGAATTTCTAGCTCAGGTGGTGCTTTGCGCTGAGGCGCTCTCTGTTGCATCCACAATACTGTATGTTGTAGGAAAACACAGTATTAGGTGAGACATTTTGCAAGTGATTTATATGTAGGTTTGTCTAACTACAACTGCTACAAATATGTTTATTTCAAGCTAACATTTGGAATGTTGGGCAAGGCTGCAGAATTGAAGGATGAAGTGTAGTAGGCTTCAATTTGGTCCAAAAAATGGCTACCATCACTAATTGTGATATTAAGTCATAACTTACCTTTTTAGTTGTTAATCATAGTATACATAGTATTATGTAATAAAGTGGTTCATCTGTCACATTTCCTTTCAGAGGCTTTGCACCTCCAAAGTGGCACATGCATAAGCCAAAAAGATAAATTGGCTGAAATAATCATTCAACTCTGAAGTTGCAAATTAAGTATCTGATTTGTGCTTTTGAATCATTCAATTAATCAATAAGGAATGAGTCACCAGCAGAAAGCCAAGCAGTAAAATCCCTCATTTGAAAGCTACCATTCAGCAGCTGTGAAGTACCACAAAATCAAACAATCCAGTTGTTGAAATAATTTCTCTATGATTTTGACCATTTTATTTCTTTACTCTGGCAAGTGTATACAACAGCTATGAAGCGAGAAATAACATATCATAAAACATGAAGAAAATCATGAAACATACCCATAAAGTTGGTTATTTGATGTTGGAAGTGCCTGCAAGAAGTTTTCCCAGATAGGCCTGACATTTTACTGAAGTCTGGGGCTTGAGTTGTGTTTTCCCTGGGCCTGGAATCTGTCGATAACATCGCTGCAGTCAAGTTGAGAAAAAGGTTTCATGGGGTTGATAGTTTTCATTCTGCATCTGTATAGAACTGCAGTGGCTACAGCATAGTGTCGCAGCCAGATTTGCAAATAACTGAGGCATGAGCAGCACAGAGGAGAACAAAACTGGAGATTCTCTTTCTGAGGAAATCGTATTTGGAATTTTTGTATCTCTTTGAGGAGGATGGTGATGCTTGGGTGAGAATGGAGAAGGAAATGTTTGTAACATAAAATCCAGGTCTGGATCATGGCAGAAGACACTTGTTCAGTTGCTAATCATTAGTAATTCAGCAACGAGAGAGCAAAAATAATTAACAATGTCCAAAAACTATACGGTAGTAGTTTTGGGAAGCTAAGAAAGATGTAATGAAGTGGAAGTAAATCCTGAACAGTTTAAAAATCAGATGTATAGGGTATTATAATCAGGCTGTGCTTGCTGACAATGCAACCACTAGGTAACGCAGTACTGGCGCATGTGCAGATGCAGCCTCATTGACTGAAGCATCATTGTCTGTGATGTCTCAGGCAGCTGCCAATAATAAAGATGGCGCTGCCCAATTTGACACAAAAAAACAAATTAAGCCCAAACTCCCTCAAGGTCTGCAATCACTGCCTCCATCCCACCTCCAACAGTACCCCGCTCCCTCCAACTATCGCCATTTCTCTTCGCCGCTCCCTCCGGTGACCATCTGCTCACCACTTGCTCCCTGCCTTGATGCTCCCCATCGCATTGTCTGGAGAAGTGGTGGGGGAGTGAGGAGCGAGCGACTCGAGCAGGGTGGGGGGGGGGGGGTGGGTCAAGGCAGGGAAGGTGAGGTCGGGAACAAACAGTCGAAGCAGCGAGGCAGAGAGCGAGCAGCCGAGGGAGGGAAGCGGCAAGGCCGGGAGTGTGTGGCTGACGGGGGAAAGCGGCGAGGCCGGGAACAAGCGGCCGAGAAGTGGGGGAAGCGCTGAGACCGTGAACGAGCAGCCGAGAAGTGGGGGGGGGAAGCGGCAAGGTGAAATGGAGCAGTAAGTATTTGGGAGTGGGAAATTGAAAGCGGCGATTAAGGCGGATTAGCGGGAGGGTGTGGGGTACTGTTGGGGGAAATGGAGGCGGCGATCACAGCCGTTGAGGCAACGCTCAGACGTCGTCACGTTTGATGACATTGCATGGTGACGCAGCACGCGCATGCACGCATTCATGCTGGCAAATGTTTGGTGATGTCCACGACCGCTCAGCGTATGCACTGCATGAAAGTGTTAGAGAGGTTTTTTAAGCTACAGGACAAAATGATGGGGTCTTAAAGGATACATCCAAGAATCCTGAGGGAAATGGGAAAAGAAATAGTTTGGAAATTATACTTCAGGGTTCCAATGAGAATGTGTGCCAAAGGATTGATGAAAAGCCAGTAATAACTATTAATATCAGTTTTCAAAAATGGAGAGTGAACTGAGGTAAACCTGGGACAGTTAGTTTAACATCTGTGATGGGGAACATTTTAGACTCTTTACAGATGAGATTATTAAATATCTAAATGAAAAAATAGTTCGAAAAAAACCAACAGAGATTTCAGGAAGGAAGGATTATACCAACAAACTTGATTGATTTCATTGAGGAGGTGACAGATACGATGGATGGCTTTGGGCGTGAGCGTTCCCTGCAGAGTCTCGCTTGGGTTTGGAGCTGTACTCGACGTAACAGGAATGAGTGACTCAAGAACAAATAATGTCAAAATAGTAATTTTATTGAGTAACTATTAAGTAATTATTAACCAATTATTAATGATAAAGGAAAGAAAGATAACTATTAAAGAGAAAGTAAGAGAAAGAGTATAGAAAGACAAAAAAACTTATAGCACACTGCTATAACACCAAATTGGTCTGTTCACGACTGCTGCCTAAAATGGTACCATTCCCCTTGGTGCATATATCATTAAAGCTCCGGTGAACCTTGCACGGGGAGTGGAGTTTCCTGTCAGTCACTCCGTCGTGTCCCTTCCTCCGTAGTCTTTAGTAGTTGACGAGTCTACTCCAGCTGCAGCCTCAAACATTGGATGCTGTGCCCCTTTAAGTCCAATTTCTGGCTCCATTCCAGCTTCCAGAGGTTTCCATCCAGACTTTCTCAAAACAAAGGTCTGACAACCATGAATCCTTATCAAATTCTTCTCACAGGCACTGTAAGGCCGTTCAGGCTGTTGACACGTCCTTTGATGGTGTCTCTCACTTGTCATCAATTAGGTTATACTGTCCATCAATTAAACTCCATCTTCTGATACCATGCCATAGTGTACCACCCCATGTGCAAGGTTATCCATTGTCCTGGCTTGTAATTCAAGGGTCATTGAATACCACAAGAACTGACTTCTGTTTAAACAATGGGTAAGCAATGGTTATTTTCAAGAGGAAAACAGTAGCTTAGACAGAACAACAGCTGTACATGGTCTACCCTGACCAGCATGAAAACAAAAAGAAAAAATTCTTGGGGGAAATATGCTGTGGATGTGATGTACATAGACTTTTAGAAGTCTTTTGACGGTGTGCAACATGGGGGACTGTTGAAGGTTAAGGGATATGGAATTAGAGGAAGGGTAGAAAAATTGGACGAAAAACTGGTCAGAAAGGATTAAACAGAGTGGGGGTTAAGGGCAGTTCTCAGAGTGGATAGCAATGTGATTTGGTTTTGTTCATGGACTATTTCTGTTCACTGTGTACAGCATTGATTTGGATATAGGACTAAGGGTAGTCGTGCCAAATTTGCAGACAATGCTAAAGTGGGAAGTGTAGTAAATAATTGAGAACCAAAGGAACTGTGTAACAATACTGATGAGATGGTCGAATGAGCAAGAAAGTGTCCAATGGAATTCAATATATGTCTGAGGTGAAACATTTTGCTTTTATCAAAATAAAAGTAATAACTGCATTTTGAATGGAGGGAGGCTGGGTTCATTGGAAGAGCTGAGAGTTTTAAGGGTTCAGCTTTACAACATTACAAGCAGTGCCTTCAGTGGATAAAGTCATTTTAAAAAATGGTAGTGGAATATTTGGTTTTATAGCTGGAGATACATAATATAAAAAGTAGGGATGTAATAGTTAATCCATATAAGACCTTACCAAGACTGCAGTTGAAGTGTTGTTTCCAGTTTTAGGCTTCATGCTATGGGAAGGATGTTGTACACTAGTAAAGGAGGTACTACATAGATTCTCTTGGATTCTGCATGGTATGAACCAATGTAATTACAAAGAAAGATTAAAAAACATTGGGGTATTTCCTTAACCGGAGATTGGGGTAATTTATTTATTTTTTTATTTATTTATTTTATTTAGAGATACAGCACTGAAACAGGCCCTTCGGCCCACTGAGTCTGTGCCGACCAACAACCACCCATTTATACTAACCCTACAGTAATCCCATATTCCCTATCACCTCCCTACACTAGGGGCAATTTACAACGGCCAATTTACCTATCACCTGCAAGTCTTTTGGATGTGGGAGGAAACCAGAGCACCTGGCGAAAACCCACGCGGTCACAGGGAGAACTTTCAAACTCCGCACAGGCAGTACCCAGAATCGAACCCGGGTCCCTGGAGCTGTGAGGCTGCGGTGCTAACCACTGCGCCACTGTGCTGCAGTTTGATATAGCTACGATTATGAAGGGATAGGCACCGTTAGGTAGAAACATTTCCACTGATTGAGGGGTCTGGAATGAGGGGGCGTAGATGTAAAATTGGATGTAAGAGATTTAGGACAGGGGTCAGGTGAAACTGTCACACAGGGTTGTGAGGGTGTGAATTCCACTCCTAGAATTAGTGATTGGAGCAGTGTGGAGGATAAATAAACATCAAATGATCTGGTTGGGCTGAAAGGCCAGTTTCCACATTGTCGTTTCTGTGTAAACTATGTAAAAGTCCAGGTCAGTAGTTTTAAAAACATTTATACCTGTGAGGTCTGTATCCTGCAATATTGATAAAGGGCATACCATTGCTACTTCATGCCTGTCTTGTGACATATTGCTTCAATAAATTTGCTATATTGCAGTAATGAGTAGAGTGCTATTGCATTTAGGCTATAGAAAGACCTCAGTAAACAAAAGAAACTGCACTCTAGGCCCAATACCATGGGATATATATCAATTTACATTTCATTTATTTATTTTTGGTTTGTAAAACTGATTTTATTTTGGGTCACTTTGACAGCAAGAATAGTTATACAATATACACTAAAAGTCTGGAAAAAAGAAATGAATTGGACCAGTCTTGTAGATAGGTACATGGAATTACATCGGATATACAGCACAAAAACAGGCCACTCAGCCTAACCAGTCCATGTGGGCATTTATGCTCCACTCGAGCCTCCTCCTGTCTTTCCTCAATTAATCTATCAGTGTAATCTTCTATTCCTCTCGTGTATTAACTTGAGCTGGGACATATGCAGATTTTAAAAAACAATGAACGAAAGGGTGGCGCAGTGGTTAGCACTGCAGCCTCACAGCTCCAGGGACCTGGGTTTGATTCTGGGTACTGCCTGTGTGGAGTTTGAAAGTTCTCCCTGTGATCACGTGGGTTTTCACCGGGTGTTCCGGTTTCCTCCCACAGCCAAAGACTTGCAGGTTGATAGGTAAATTGGCCATTGTAAATTGCCCCGAGTGTAGGTAGGTGGTAGGGAATATGGGATTACTGCAGGGTTAGTATAAATGGGTGGTTGTTGGTTGGCACAGACTCGGTTGGCCGAAGGGCTTGTTTCAGTGCTGTATCTCTAAATAAAAATAAAAAAATAAAATAGAAAGCCCTTAATTCATGGCAAATCTCTGCTGCCACTTGATTTTCTCAGGTGTTAAAGTCAATTATCCTGCGACTCCTGAACCTAGGGTAAAGTGTTAATCATATTTGTTTCTCTCTTTCTGTCTTGAATATCTATATAAATCTATCTCTCGCTCGCTTGCACATGCACAGATGTGCACACCCTTCAGCTGCTTTTTGTAGCTATATCAAGCAAAGATACATTCCAAATGAGTCCTGTGAAAATAGTAGTTGGAGTCCATTTTACATAGGCTCACAATGTAGTGGGCTGACTTTAGAACCTTAAGCAGAAATAAAAACAGTATAAAAGTGGTTATGTTCTTGCCTAAATATTTTGTTTTTGCATGGTGGCAAATTAGGGCTAAATTGTCTTTGTAATTTTCTTCATTGTTAATTTCATATTAACTGCCATAAGATAGCTCTTTTAATACTGAATAGTTTGCAATATAGTGTTACACCCGAGGTGGGAGGAGTGCACTGTCTTTTCTAGCTCCACTTCGCCACAGGTCACAACATCTGTTTAAATGTTTACCCTGTTACCGATACAGCCTACAATATACTCTATTTTTTTATCCCATAATAAAATACACCAACCAGGTTTCTTTAATAAACAACAAAATTATCAGCTGATTATTAAACAAGATTTAACCAGTAACGAAGCAGAGCATTAGAAAAGCAGTTCACACCACAACTAAAACAAAACAATGTTCAAACTCTAAACAGAGAGTCGACCTCCTGACTTCCATAAACCTTGACATGTGGCTTCTCTGTAACCATTTTCCCCAAGTCACCAAGGGGTTCTGCTGTTTTCTGAGCCCAAATCACAGGCGGCTTTCAAACAACATCTTGTCCTGTCAGTGAACTTGGTTTTAAAAAAAAACACATCTATGGAAATAATGGAAGCACTTTCGTAACAATAGTCAACTATCTCTGGAAACCAAATCCTGGTAAAGAAATTTGCCATCATACAAAAGAAAAGTGTTATATGAAAACAAACCCACCTTTTTGATTGGCTTTATTTCTGTTGAAGTTTCTTGTCAGATCTCTGCCTGCTATGTTGTAGGCCTCCAAATAATGAAAAATTTAATTAAAGTGGACTGTAGCTGTCAATTCTTCTTGATCAAGGATATAGTGTAATAGAGTAGCTATGCTTTTGTCGGATGAAGTTTGATCTTTTAAATAATGCAGTGTGCATTTTAGTGAAATAACTGGCTTATAAATATATTGCTTTTCTTGTAGCTGTTGATGTGCTTGACAGGAAGCTGAATTGTAAGCTGAAAAGCAGAATTAAGTATGGGTATTCATCAGCATCAAATTAAGTTCAAAGTTGGTTGCTTTGATTTTGATGCAGCATCAGATTTTAACTGGTAGAGTTTGAGAATTCCAAACTGTCCCTTGTTCTGAAGATTTGCAAGTTAACCTGTAATTTGATTATATTGCACTTTCAGCTGTGAAGAGGTTTTAAATTGGGTGCCTGTATTATTTGACTCTTCTAATGAATCATCCAGCAATATGTTCTCTAATTCCGTGCCGTTCTTAAATTTTTAGCATTTCATTAAAAACAATGACTTAATGCTATTATGACAGTACATTGAATCATTCAAAAACCTGAACTGAGCCACATCTTGAAAGTATTAGCTCTTTGCAGACTAGTTTGTAAAACATCTAATAGTGTATATGTACACAGTAATGTGTAAATATTTATTCAAGATACTCATGGAATCTAAGAATGAATAGCTTCTATGCCATTGCCATGTGCCATTAAGGGATACCGATATGTTTATTTTTAAAAAAACTACATGCATCATGAGGTTATTTATTGGGTCTGACCATAGCTTTTGTTAGTTTTGTAGTTTTACATAGATTTGCCTCTATAGTGCTTTCCAAAGTTACATTTTGAATTGCACAGCTTCACAATGAACTAGTACAGATTGAACCAGTCCAATAAAAATTGTAGTGTGAACCCTTTGCACCAGAGAATAATGCAAAATAGGTCTTTCTGACAGTGAGTGTGGGAGTATTATTGCACTGTTAGTTCAGATAATGCTGTTGTTGCACCTGGTTATCACTTTGAGTCTTTCTGTGCTGATATTTCATGCATTTTAGTTCTGCTTACAAGATAATGCTAACTATGCACAGCAGCTTTGTACTGCACATAATCTAGACCCATACACAGTGCACCCTATCTTACATTCATATATATAGAGTTGTGCTTTGTGGGAAGCCTGAGTAGTCATTATTATTTGGTTGGCATGTGTTGCAAAGTGTATTGCTATTAATTTGAAGGGTGAGGCTCATGACATTGAGTTGATCCATGATATATGTTACATGGTTATGGTGCTATGCTGGCTCCTCAGTGCAATGGGACCAGCAAAATATTCCAATTTATCATTAGCACCATTGTTACATATCAATACAAGCATAATCTGAAATAATAAGGGAGTGTCTGGCATTTGAATAATCTTAGAAACTGCAAAGACTATGGGTCCTGACAACATTCCGGCAATAGTACTGAAGACTTGTGCTGCAGAACTGGCCGAGCCCCTAGCCAAGCTGTTCCAGTACAGTTATAACACTGGCATCTACCCAACAATGTGGGAAATTGCCCAGGTATGACCTGTACACACAAAGCTGGACAAATCCAACCTGGCCAACTACCGCCCCGTCAGTCTACTCTCAATCATCAGCAAAGCGATGGAAGGTGTCTTTGACAGTGCTATCAAGCGGCACTTACTCAGCAATAACCTGCTCACTGATGCTCAGTTTGGATTCTGCCAAGACCAATCAACTCCTGACCTCATTACAGCTTTGTCCAAACATGGGCAAAAGAGCTGAACTCTGGATGTGATGAGAGTGACTGCCCTTGACATCAAGGCAGCATTTGACTGAGTATGGCATCAAGGAGCCCTTGCAAAACTGGAGTCAATGGGAACCGGGGTGGTGGGGGCGGAAACGCTCTGCTGCTTGGAGTTGTGCCCAGCACAAAGGAAGATGGCTGTGGCTGTTGGAGGTCAATCATTTCAGTCCCAGGACATTGCTGCAGGAGTTGCTCAGGATAGTGTCCTAGGTCCAACTATTTTCAGCTGCTTCATCAATGACCTTCCCTCTATCATAAGGTCAAAAGTGGGAATGGTCGTTGATTGCACAACGTTCAGCACCATTCGCGATGACTCAGATACTGTGCAGACTGTGTCCACATGCAGCAAGACCGGACAACATTCAGGCTTGGGCTGATGAGTGGCAAGTTACATTTGTGCCACACAAGTACTAGGTAATGACCATCTCCAACAAGAGAGAATCCAACCATCTCACCTTGACATTCAATGGCATTACCGAATCCCTCATTATCAACATCCTGGGGGTTACCATTGACCAGAAACTGAACTGAAGTAGCCATATAAGTACTGTGGCTACAAGAGCAGGTCAGAGGCTGGGAATTCTGCAGCGAGTAACACTCCACCTGACTCTCCAAAGTCTGTCCACCATCTACAAGGCACAAGTCAAGAGTGTGATGCAACACTCCACTTGCCTGGATGAGTGCAGCTCCAACAACACTCAAGAAGCTCGACACCATCCAGGACAAAGCAGCCCGCTTGATTGGCACCCCATCCACCATCTTCAACATTCATTGCCTCTACCAGCGACGCTCGGTGGCAGCAGTCTGTACCATATACAAGATGCACTGCAGCAACTTGCCAAGCCTCCTTCAACAGCACCTTCTAAACCCGTGACCTCTACCACCTAGAAGGACAAGGGCAGCAGATGCATGGGAACACCATCACCTGCAAGTTCTCCTCCAAGCCACGCACCATCCTAACTTGGAACTATATTGCCCTTCCTTCACTGTCACTGGGTCAAAATCCTGGAACTCCCTTCCTAACAGCACTGTGGGTGTACCTTTGCCACATGGACTGTTGCGGTTCAAGAAGGTTGCTCACCACCACTTTCTCCAGGGCAATTAGGGATGGGGAATAAATGCTGGACTGGCCAGCGATGCCCACATCCCATGAAAGTATTAAAAAACATGAAAGTGGTGTGAAGGTCCTGGTAGATTAAGGGCATTGTTCTGTGTTTGGACTGGTACTGTGATTTATGATTTCACTTGACTCTGTATAGGGAAGGTGGTCAGGAAATTACCAGTATAAAGGTACTACATATTACAATACAGGGTCTGCAGTAGCGTCAGTATTCCAGACCTTAGACTATGTCTTCCTAATACTTACTGATTGAGGTACAAGTGTAAAGTAGTGTGGCAGATGATGCACTGGTAAGTATGAATACCTGAGGCATTCCTCTCGAGTTCAAAACATCACTTAGTGTATTTTAATGCAGTGATGGGCAATGCGTAGTTAATTGCTGCCACATTTCTGCATTGCTTCTTTGAATAATGATTGACTGAACTAAGTGAAAGATTCTGTGACTTGAACTCATTCCTGGCACAGAGACAACTCGAGCTTTTCTCCCCAGCCTCGTCCCTCAACAAGTGGCACAGGAAACCACAGCTAAATTGGTGCATGTTACTCTAAGGCAACTGTGAGTTGGAGGAGCTTGGTGCACCTTTAATTTTGATTTGGTGAACTTTCCAAACTCGTCAGCGTTTGTTCATTGGAGCATATGTTAGTCCAGATTGGAACACCAAGGGATTTGCATTGATTGGATAGAATACACAAGGGAGTTTGTTTGGCTTAGCATATGAAATGACTTCTGGTTGGTATGTAACTAACATTGCTTGCATATTTATAGGAATGTAAATCCTAAACTGAGAGATTTCTGAAGTACATATGTAGACCATTGAGTTTCAACATGTGCTTTCAAATGTAGTGGCTTCAATAATTTGAAGGGTGTGTGGGGAAAAAAATCCCCTAATTTTACTTTAGTTTGGACAAGATAACCAGTATGGTGAGACAGGGATAACAGCCAAAGTATCATCAATCAACCAGAATTTATTAAGGTATACTTAACAATAGGCGATGAGCGACGACTGTCCGCGGGTCCTTGCTTTCCCAAAACTGTCGGACTCTAGGCGATGTTCTGCCCTCTGTTCCTCCTCTTCTGGTCTTGAGTAGTAACTAGAGTACCTTGGACAGGCTCCAGAGACTTTTATACAGTTCTAATCGCATATTCTAGTGGTTTAGTCTCTGGTCTCATACATTCCTTTTTTGGTCTTCGGTTCATTAGTTGCTTTCTCATTGGTTACTAATTAATTGTTTTCTTGTTAATGACGAAGCCCCTTCCCCAATCTATATTTTCAGTCGGGTCCAGAAATATTCTATTCCCATATTTGGTAAAGGTAATTAACTTTAACTCTCATTAATTCATACTATAATTAATACAATCGTGGCCATATCCTGGACTACAATAGATAGAGTCTGAGAAATGCAGATGATTTGTAGCTTAAATTGTTCTTTGGTAACACAATTACAACCAAAAACATGCGAACAGCCTAGTCATTCCAAATTGACCCTTTCCTGTTCTCATTGTTAGTCTGTGTCTGCATGGCTGAACCATACCTTCCAACTCAATCATTTTAAACTATTCTAATTTCCACTTAGTTACTCTGAATTGTTCTAACTTCTTGCCCTTCCTCTCTATCTAGTTTCATCCAACATGTTACCCTAATCATTATGTGACATCCTTTATCTACGCCTAACTTAATCAATGCAAACAGCTCTTCACATGCCAATAGTTAACTCGTTGCTTACTAAAAGGAACCACACTGCTTATATGAAGTACAGTATCTAAAATTTGTAGTACAAGGAAAATTATATAAAAACCGATATTTCTTACTGGGTTAGCCAGTGATATTTTGTTGTGGAGTGAAACCATTTTTGGTTCATTCCTATTCCCCCATATGGTCACTTGACAGTTTCAGCTGGATCATCAGGGAGATGAAATTGGTTGCTTCCTGTAATTAGAGGTAAAAGTTGAACGTGAAGCAAGCTGTACAGTCATCCTACAACTTGCAGCTGTCTTAAAGTAACAGGCATCAATTTAGCTGTGGCTTTCCTGGGCCACTCGTTGAGGGATGAGTCTAGGGAGAAAAGCTTGGAGTTGTCCCTGTGTCAGGAATGAGAGTTCTAGTCACAGAGTCTTTCTTATATGTGAGCATCATTTCCTGTAATTAATGTATAAGTGACTTATGATAATGTGATAGATGCTAAGCTCAGTGTTAAGGTGCTCGACAATCGATCTTCCCTCATTCACAATACAATACTCTTAGCTCCGGGCCGTTATATCTTACTCCCTTCCATCATAGGAGTAACAGCAATGCAGAGTACTGGGCTAATGGGAAGATTCTTGGTAGTGTAGATGAGCAGAGAGATCTTGGTGTCCAGGTACATAAATCCCTGAAAGTTGCTACCCAGGTTAATAGGGCTGTTAAGAAGGCATATGGTGTGTTAGCTTTTATTAGTAGGGGGATCGAGTTTCGGAGCCACGAGGTCATGATGCAGCTGTACAAAACTCTGGTGAGGCCGCACCTTGAGTATTGCGTGCAGTTCTGGTCACCGCATTATAGGAAGGATGTGGAAGCTTTGGAAAGGGTGCAGAGGAGATTTACTAGGATGTTGCCTGGTATGGAGGGAAGGTCTTACGAGGAAAGGCTGAGGGACTTGGGGTTGTTTTCGTTAGAGAGAAGGAGGAGGAGAGGTGACTTAATAGAGACATACAAGATAATCAGAGGGTTAGATAGGGTGGATAGTGAGAGTCTTTTTCCTCGGATGGTGATGGCAAACACGAGGGGACATAGCTTTAAGTTGAGGGGTGAAAGATATAGGACAGATGTCAGAGGTAGTTTCTTTACGCAGAGAGGAGTAGGGGCGTGGAACGCCCTGCCTGCAACAGTAGTAGACTCGCCAACTTTAAGGGCATTTAAGTGGTCATTGGATAGACATATGGATGAAAATGGAATAGTGTAGGTCAGATGATCGGCGCAACATCGAGGGCCGAAGGGCCTGTACTGCGCTGTAATGTTCTAATTCTAATTCTAATCATCTTTACCCTTGGTTTACATTAACTTCCATTCAGCATTCCAGAGATTTGCTGTCTCTAATTTAGTAATCTATGCCCTTCACTTAGAAGCTGCCTGTCCAACGACAACTAGGGTGAAAACAACCAAGACAGATAAATATATCTATTAGAAGGTTGAAACTACACAAACAACAGGCAACCATCTTTTATAACTTCACAAAGATCACTTGAAGGCCTAAGCTGATTTTGGATATGTTTTAAATACTGCCTGTTACAGGAGTCTTCTGTGGACACTACCTTTGAATAACAAAAATGGAGTACGCAATGCTAGGTGGAACTTAACATAGCTTCTTGAACAAGTCTGTGACAGAGTGGAAGGAGAACCTGAAGAGGAAAATGTTAAGCCAAATTGGATTTGTGGAGAGGGCTTCAGCTATGACATGAAATGAAGAGGGAAAGCTAGAAGCATTTTAAATGGCTGTGCAATTTGAACAAATCTTTGTGAAATAGTTATCTGAAACCTTTTCATTTAGAAATATACCATGATAGAATTAACATCTGTGCACAGATGCATTTGATCATGTGAAGTCGGGACACTTTTTTTCAGTATGAAGCATTCTCTGCTGCGTCTTGCTGCATTGTATAGCAATCAGTGAATAGATATCTGTTTCGATATACCATTCTACTGTACTGTGCAGAGAATATTTGGCTACATGTACACTTTATGAACAACTAGTCACTGTGGTGTCTTAAATTTTCTTATTTCCATTTTTTATTATACTGTAGAATTTATTTGGCACACTTAAAATTATTTTTACTGACTCAGTATTTGTTTTCTCAATTCTTATTCAGTCAAGATCTTCAAAGAAAATTCACAACTTTGGCAAAAGGTCGAACTCTATTAAGAGGAATGCAAATGCACCAGTTATAAAGCGTGGCTGGCTTTATAAACAGGTACTTCTAAATGTGTACCACTGTTTGAATTGTATTGCATTTCATGGTCTTTAGGAGCAATCTATTTTTGCATATCACTTATGAAACAAATCAGTTCATTGCTTTATGTTGGTATAAATACTGAAATAATGGTAAAACGTCAAAAATATGCATCTATGCTGAGACAGAATAGTAGAAACTATCCAGGTTTTTTCCCCTAATATGTTTGTGTTGTGAGGTACAAATGCATTTCAGATTTACAAATGCATTTGTAATTAGGTAAAGTAAGGTGGAAAACAGTTGTTTCCTCAAGTGGCAACTGAACAGACCAAAAAGACATTTTTCTTGAGAACAGAGTGATGTTGAATAGTACAAACCTGTCCTAAATAATCCACGGACAGATAAAATCCAAGGAAACACATGCTTTGAACAAGGCCACATTATCTTCCTGCTGATTTTCTGAGGACAACTCCCACAGCACTGCCATCCAATGTTAATCTATTTAAATATAATTGTATCAAAGTTGTAGAATTTCATGTTAAATTCCAGAAAGCTTGCTTTTGAAGGATAATGCTGGAGCCAATCTTTAGTCAGTGTTGAAGTTATTGTAAAGAGTAAAAGAATTACAAACGTGCAGCTCCTCACTCAAAACCTTACCATTCTCAGTAACTGTCTCCTTATATGTGCTAAAGTAGGACCCCAATTAACACCCTGCACCTGCATATAATTAAACAATTGATGCACGATTAGCATTTCAGACTTGCATAACTTATAGTAGTCTCAAATTATACTTCAGTTCTTTTAACATAAAGAATTGTATCAGAACATGCACTTTCTAAACCAGCAGTTCCTAATTAAAATCTATGAGATCTAATTATTTCATAGATCAATTCTGGGTGGTCTGGATGAGATGCTGTCTCGTGTCTGATTTAATATAGGGCCAATAAAAGTCTCTCTCCTGTAGTTGCTTTCCTATCACTGTAAGAAGACATGCCTCACTGGAGCGGAGGAATATACAGGGCCACAGAAGAACATTACTACCTGTCAGGCGAGCCCTGAAGTATGGCAAATCTGCACCATTTCACCTCATTTCCTCAGTAGTGGTTCTAGCCAAATACCCATCCATCTCTATTGAGTTTACCGAAGCAATCGTAATCCATTATACGCCAGCCCAAGCGCTGCATGCCACCCTCTGCTTAAAGTAATTAAGTCTGAACTGTTCAACTTTATTTTCTGAATTTGAGGCCTTGTAGCCTTTGTGACTATACCAAACCTATAATTAGGGTTCCTTCTTCGGAACTGACAAATTTGTTCCGAAGAAGGGTCACTGACCCGAAACGTTAACTCTGCTTCTCTTTCCACAGATGCTGCCAGACCTGCTGAGTGAATCCAGCATTTCTTGTTTTTGTTTCAGATTTCCAGCATCCGCAGTATTTTGCTTTTATATAATTAGGGTTCAATTGTTTAACCGACTCAGAATTTTGAATATTTCTCTAACCTCTTTCTTGAGCATTCTCTCTTCAAGCAAAAGTACTCTCACTTTTTGCATCTTCAAAGCAAAGATGTCCCCACTGTAGTATGATAACTCAAATTGTACACAATACTCCAGATGTGGCCGAACCAATCTTCTGTATAAGCTCTGTACCACTTCCCCAGATATATACTCTAACCCTCTGATTGTACACCCCAAGATCTTGTTTGCTGTTTTTACTGCAGCTGTACACTGCACTATTTCAGTAATCCATCCACCAGTATTTCCAGTTTGCACTCTTGTAGATGATTATTGTAAAGCTTGTAATCTCATTGTTCATTCTCATTCCTCATGTGTAACTGAAGAAAGATCCCCTCAAAAACTGTCGTTCAATTCTGGATACAAATTTGCACAGAACCTAAATAATTGCACCAAAGGCCATTTCTGCATTTTTCAGTCAGTTCTACAAGCCAGATAAATGAATATTTTTAAAACTGCTGAAATGTAAAATATACTGCTTTAAAAATATTGAGTTACAGTGCAAGATGGATGGACTGATAAAGTAGCTTCTAGCCTACTGTAATTTTGACATGAATAGCAGGATTCTATTTTGAGCCCTCAACAATTTGATCAAAATTGGAGCTGTAACTAACCAGGAAAGGTTAGGGAAGAAACATACAATTAACAGGGATGACTCTGATTATGTAGCATACACAGATTTGGGGCTGGGGCTTTTCACCAAAATGGATGATTGCTGCTCTTAATGAGCGCTACTTAGAGGTCTGCCTTAGCAAAGATACAAATAGCTAAACCATTGAAATGCCCGATGTAACATTTCTAATTGTTTTGTAGGACAGTACAGGTATGAAACTCTGGAAGAAGCGTTGGTTTGTGCTTGCTGATCTGTGCCTGTTCTATTATAGAGGTAAGAAGACTGCAATAAATTACACAGTAGAGATGCTGATCATTTTTAGGAAATGCAGAATTAAACTTTGAAAACCATTTCATAAAAAACCTGCTAATCTGCAGCTGTATTCAAAATGGGTTTTCTAAGTTCAGTTTTGCCACTGTTGCTTGTATTAATTAACCTATTTAGGGTATTTATGCATGTAAAATATTTGTTAGTGCTATCTATATTAATAACACTATTCAAGCAAGACAGCAAGCCCCAAACATAACGTTTTGGGAGGATGGGGTGTTGTGAGGGGAGCAGGAACACGAGTTATTAATCTGGTTGTTTATATGCTATGCTGGTGCTGTTGAGATGTTTGACAAAAATAGAAATACAATTACTTTCTCAAAAAGCTAATTTCCACTGAGAATTCTGGTCTCTTGACTATTGATGAAACTGAGCTGAGTGTGATTTATAGCATTTAATCTGTCTCCACAAAGATACTGATCCAAACAATTACTTTCACTTCGCTTCTAACAGTTATACAATGATCACCAGTAGCAACTGTAACAGTGGAAGAAAGGATTCTTTACCAATGAACTGTTAATACAGCCTTCAAACTCCTACTCTAGCTTCATTTCCAATTAGTTGGGCCTGACACCTCATTTTGCTGCTATTTTGCCAACTTGGCTCCTTGGTGGGACCCAGCTCAAAACGTTCAGAGTTCAATCTCAACTATGGGTTTGAGCAAACAAAACTAAGCCGGTCACTTCAGTGCATTACTGAGGGAGTGTTGCATTAACAGTGTTGTCATGTTTTGGATGAGATGTTAAATTGAGGCCCTGTCTGCCTGCTTAGGTGGGCATAAAAAATCCACTGGCACTATTCGAAGAGCAGGGGAGCTCTCATGGTGTCTTGGCCAACACTTATCCATCCATACATCAACATAATCGAAACAGATTAACTGGTCATTGATCTGATTTGCTGTTTATGGGAACTTGCCATGTTTGCTTACATATAGTGACTACACTTCAAAAGTGACCCATTGGCTTATAATAATGTTGTAGGGTTTCTAAGGGCGTGAAAGGCATTGCATATATCCAAGTATCCAAACAATTAGGAAAGCAAATGTTTTTTTTTCTTCTTTCATGGGGTGTGGGCATCACTGGCTAGGCCAGCATTTATTGCCCATCCCTAATTGCCCTTGAGATGGTGGTGGTGAGCATGGTATATTAGCTTTTGTTACAAACTGGTTGGAGTATAGAAGTAATGAAGTCTTAGTACTATTATACAGGGCATTGGTGAGGCCACATCTGGAGTACTGTCCGCAGTTTTGGCTGGAAAGGTTCCAGTGGATTGGAGAAAAGCTAATATAATGCCCTTATTCAAAAAGGGAGGGAGGCAGAAAGTGGGAAACTATAGACCAGTTAGTTTAACATCTGTCATTGGGAAATTGTTAGAATTCCTTATTAAGGAAGTAATAACAGGATATTTAGAAAGTTAAAATGCAATCCATCAGAGTCAGCATGATTTTATGAAGGGTAAATCATGTTTGACTAATTTGCTAGAGTTCTTCGAAGTTGTAACAAACAAAGTGGATAATGGGGATCCTGTAGATGTAGTATATCTGGACTTCCAGAAGGCATTTGATAAGGTGCCGCACAAAAGGTTAATACACAAGGTAAGTTCACATGGGGTTAGAGGCAATTTATTAGCTTGGATAGAGGATTGGCTAACCAACAGAAAACAGAGGGTCAGGATAAATGGGTCTTTTTCTAGCTGGCATGATGTAACTAGTGGGGTGCCACAGGGTTCGGTCCTCAGGCCCCAACTATTTACAAACCTATGTTAATGACTTGGAAGCAGGGATAGAAGGTACTATAGCCAAATTTGCAGATGACACTAAAATAGGTGGGATAATAAGTTGCAATAAAGAAATAAGAAATTTACAAATGGATACGGATAGGTTGGGTGAATGGGCCAAAATTTGGCAGATGGAGTTTAACGTGGATAGCTGTGAGGTTATCCATTTTGGTCAGAAGAATAGAAAGGCAAATTATTATCTAAATGGAGAGAAACTTCAGAGTGCTTCGGTGCAGAGGGATCTGGGTGTTCTCATGCATGATTCGCTGAAAACTAGTATGCAGGTACAGCAGGTAGTAAGGAAGGTAAATGGAATTTTGGCATTTATTGCTAAAGGAATAGAATATAAAAGTAGGGAAGTGTCATTGCAACTGTACAAGGCGTTAATGAGACCACACCATGGAGTATTGTGTACAGTTTTTGTCCCCTTCCTTGAGGAGGGATGTAGTTGCACTAGAGGCAGTTCAGAGGAGGTTCACTAGATGCATTCCAGAGATGAGCGGTTTGTCTTATGAACAGCGATTGAGCAGTTTAGGACTTTACTATCTAGAGTTTAGAAGAATGAGAGGAGATCTAATTGAGTTTTATAAGATGATTAAGGGGATTGATAAGTAGATGTAGAGAGGATGTTTCCTCTTGTGGGCCAATCTAGAACAAGAGGTCATAGTTTTAGGATAAGGGATTTAGGATTAGGATAGCAGATTTAAAAAAGAGATGAGGGGAAATTACTTCTCTCAAAGGGTCGTGAGTCTGTGGAATTCACTACCCCAGAGTGCAGTGGATGCCGGGCCATTGAGTAAATTTAAGGAGATGATGGACAGATTTTAAATTCGTAATGGGTTGAAGGTTTATGGAGAACAGGCAGGAAAGTGGAGTTGAGGCCGAGATGAGATCAGCCATGATCGTATTGAATGGCGGAGCAGGCTCGAGGGGCTGAATTGCCTACTCCTGCTCCTAGTTCTTTTGTTCTTATACTTGCCCTCGAGGGTATGCAATGAAGGTTCAGTAGACTGGTTCCTAGGTTGAGGCGTTTGTCCTATGAGGAGAGATTAAGTATGGTAGGCCTATATTCCCTGATGCTTAGAAGAATGAGAGGTGATCCAATTAAAAACATATTAAGTTCTTAAAGGCCTTGACAGGATAGACGCTGAAAAAATGTTTCCCCTGGCTGGAGAGTCTCGAACACGGGGTCACAATCTCAGAATAAGAGGTCAACCATTTAGGACTGAAATGAGAAATTTTTTCACTCAAAGGGTTGTGAATCTTTGGAAATCTCAACCCCTGAGAGCTATGGGTGCTCAATCATTGAGTATATTCAAGACAGAGATAGATTTTTGGGTACAAAGGGAGTTAAGGATTATTGGATAGTGTGGGAAGGTGGAGTTGAGATAGAAAATCAGCCATTATTTTGTTGAATGGTGGAGAAGGGTCAGGTCAAATGGTCTATTCTCCTTAATTCCTTATTGAATTGCTAGGACAGCACCAGTTTAAAAACTAATGTGGTATATTGCTGCAATTGAGCAACCAAAAATCAAGAAACTTCTCCAGCTCACGAATAATTTACAGGGTGTCAGCAAATTGAGGAACACAAGCAATATTCTAATACTTTCCTTTTACCAAAATTCTGAAGAGCAATAATTTCAAAGTAATAAAATAAATGACCTGGGAGAAAACTGCATGCTAATGAAAAGTTAGATCTGGAAACTCATAGAATCTTACAGTAAAGAAGGAAACCATTCAGCCCATCCTGTCTGTGCTGGTTATTTGAAAAAGCTATCAAATTAGTCTCGCTCCCTGTTCTTTCCCCATAGCTCTACAAGATTTTTCTTTTCAAGTATATCCAATTTCCTATTGAATTTGCTTCCCCACCCTTTTCAGGCAGTGCATTCCAGATCATCATAACTCCCTGCATACAAAGCTCTTTCATGTTATGTTTTCTTGAGGGCACCTGAAATATAATCCCGTTAATTACTTTGAGTTGTACTAAATCATATACGTAGGCTGACTTTTTAAAGAGGTCATAAAGTGATGGTGAAGCTGACAGCAAAGTTATTCTATAAATTTAAATCATAAATCTTGACACTGATGTTGACTAATTGTTGATTCAAAGAATGTAAATTTGTTGTCTTGGTAAACTGATGTAGAAAAGATAGATTACTCATTGGGAAATTCAGAAACCAGAACTACTGATTATTTTTGTTTGGAGATTTGTCAGTCGGTTTAGGTGAGCGGTGCAAAAGACTTGCACTGTAATCTTGGTATTCTAATTGCAGAATAATGCTTGGTAAACTGAAGTTGTGGGTCCAAAAGTGTCCTTTTAAGTCCCTTATCGTATGTCTTGATGGACATTTTCTTTGGCCCTGAAGTAGAACCATAGAAAAGTTACAGCACTGAAGGAGGCCATTCAGCCTATCGTGTCTGCGCCGGCTGAAAAAAAACTAGCTGTCCAATCTAATCCCAGCTTCCGGTACCTGGTACACAGCATTGCAGGTTACAGCACTTCAGGTGCAGGTCCAGGTATCTTTAAATGAGTTGAGGGTTTCTGCCTCCATCACCGGTCCAGGCAGTGAATTCCAGACACCCACCATCCTCATTCCCCTCTAATCCTTCCACCAATCACCTTAAATCTGTGCCCCCTGGTAATTGACCCTTCCACTAGGGGAAACTGGTCCCTCCTGTCCACTTTATCTAGGCCCCTCATAATTTAGTACATCTCCATTAAGTCACCCCTCAGCCTCCTCTGTTCTAAACCTTAGCTGATCCAATCTTTCCTCACAGCTGCAACTTTCAAGCCCTGGAAACATTCTTGTAAATCTCCTATGTACCCTCTCCATAGCAATTGTGTCCTTCCTGTAATGTGGTGACCAGAACCGTATGCAGTACTCCAGTTGTGGCCTAACCAGCATTTCATACAGTTCCAGCATTACACCCTTGCTTTTGTATTCTATACCTCGGCCAATAAAGAAAAGCATTCCATATGCCTTCTTCACCACTCTATCTACCTGTCCTGCCACCTTCAGGGACCTGTGGACATGCACTCCAAGGTTTCTCACTTCTTCTACCCCTCTGGTGCTGTGAGCTTACAATATCTTCCATTTCTAGAACCTGGATTCAAAGTCAGCCCCAAGAGATTAAATAAAAGTTATCTTCATGTAAGCTGTAATAATTCTTTGCGCAACGAGGTTGGACAACCTTGATCCATTTCTGAATGACTGGATACCCATGACAAAACTGCCCACAATTTTGCATAAATTGATAGGCTCAATTCACATAGGTGATGTGGGAAGTGGAAAAAAATTGCATTGGTGCTGTAAGTATCTGTTCAGGCAGTGGACATAGCTTACACTGCATATGCTGTGCATTTGATAAATGTTCTGTGAGTTTTAATAATGGTTCTGGGTGGCAGAGTGAAAATATGCCACTATTTGTATTGATGAACATTTTTTTTACTTGCCCTAATAGTTTGAAAATTATCTTAATAAATGTTTTCATATACTTGAAGGAATGTGTTGAAACATTTCACAATTTTCTTTACCAGCACTAATTAATTTACAGTAATGATGGCTCCTGGGCTGTAAGCTCCCTAGGAAGCTCCTTTGCTGTTCAACTCTATCCATGGCCATCTGCTCCCATTCCCAGTGTTTTCTCCCCCAATCTACCCTCTTAAACTGTTTAAACTCCCCTGGCTCTTTAAATCAGTTCATTTTAGCCCTAACTAAAAGCTAACAGTTAGTTTAGTTTATGTTACCTGGGCCCACTGCCCTCCCCCAGCCACACCTGCTCTTTGTTTTCTCAACGAAATTGATCCGGACGAAACTGACGAGCACAGCTGTCGATATTTTAATCTCCGATCCTGCTGTCTTCACCGTCCAGAGTGTCTGCAGCCACGGCGTGCGGTAAGTCCATTGAGGTGAAGAAGGAGCAGCGGGACCCTAGGGAAGTCTTGAGAAAAGGTGCCCCGAACACCCAAAAAATCCACGAACGGCCCCCCGGCCGCAACTTCAGAGCGCCCGCGGGAGATGGCTGGGCACTAAGGAAATGGCTTATTACCTGCACCCGCTTCTCCCCCCCCCCCCCCCCTCCCCAATCCCCTTCCCTGCTCCACCCTCTCAGCTCGCCCCGTCCCAGCCCCCCCCCTCGCACCATCTTCCCCCCGCACCCCCTTCCCCTGCACCCCCCACCCCCTTACAGCCCCCTTCCCAGCTCCCTCTCGCACCCCCCTCGCATCCCCCCCCCTCCTCGCATCCCCTCCTCCCACCGGCATCATCCTACACCTGTGTAGGAGCCCTAACAACCCCACTGCCTTGTGGGCGTCTCGGGAGAGACCAAGGCTCAGGGAGTAAACCCTAGCAGATAATCCGGAGCGGAACCCCGTAGTCGGTCAGTGTCACCTTTGGCATGTTTCCGGCAGTTCCTGCAGCCATACTGGTGCCAAACGTCGTTCGCTGCACTCCTTTGGACCCCACCAGAAAGGCCGAGAGGGGGGTTTTGACAACTGGGCAACTCTCAACCTCCATAAATTCGCCCAGGCATGCGCCATGGAGAGGTCACTCCATAGTTGCCTCACAGCGACTGAAACAATACGGAAGGCAGCAGTTACGAGTTATAAGTCCAGATAAATTGGCGTAGAAACTGGGCGCCACGGGTTGCCTTTGTCGGTGGGAGAGGTCATTGCACCTCACTGGACAGCTACAGCCCGCCTCAAACCAGGCAGCCACCGGTCAATAAGGTTCTGTCCCGCCACTGTCTACCTGCTTCAATGGGTGCTTGGAGCTCAGGGTCATTGCCCGAAAGGTGGACTGATACACCGCACCAAACAACACGAAAAAGGAAAGAAGGTACCAGCCCTTTGCTTTGCAAGCTGGAACGTCAGAACTGTGTGTCCTGGCCTGTCGGTAGACCTTACACAAATCAACAATTCTCGGAAGACCGCCATCATTAACAACGAGCTCAGTAGACTCAATGTAGACATTGCAGCACTTCAGGAGACTTGCCTCCCCGCGAGAGGATCTCTAGCAGAGCAAGACTACACCTCCTTCTGGCAGGGCAGGGATCCTGAAGAACAAAGACAGCACGGAGTGGGCTTCGCCATCAGAAACTCCTTGCTCAGCATGAGAGAGCCTCCCTCAAATGGCTCGGAATGCATACTGTCCATCCGACTGCTCACCACCTCTGGTCCAGTACACCTACTCAGCATCTGTGCTCCAACACTCTGCTCCGCACCTGAAGCTAAAGATCAGTTCTACGAGGAACTCCATAACATCATTAGCAGCATCCCCAACACCGAACACTTATTCCTGCTGGGGGACTTTAATGCCAGGGTTGGGGCCGACCATGATTCATGGCCCTCCTGCCTTGGGCGCTATGGCATTGGAAGGATGAATGAGAATGGACAGAGACTGCTTGAGTTGTGTACCTATCATAACCTCTGCATCACCAACTCGTTCTTTCACACTAAACCCTGTCATCAGGTTTCATGGAGGCACCCAAGATCGTGTCATTGGCACCAGCTAGACCTCATTGTCACAAGGCGAGCCGCCTTAAACAGTGTTCAAATCACACGCAGCTTCCACAGTGCGGACTGCGACACCGACCACTCCCTGGTGTGCAGCAGGGTTAGACTCAGACCAAAGAAGTTGCATCATTCCAAGCAGAAGGGCCACCCGCGCATCAACACGAGCAGAATTTCTCACCCACAGCTGTTAAGAAAATTTCTAAATTCACTTGTAACAGCCCTTCAAAACACTCCCACAGGGGATGCTGAGACCAAGTGGGCCCACATAAGAGACACCATCTATGAGTCAGCAATGACCACCTACGGCAAAAGTGCGAAGAGAAATGCAGACTGGTTTCAATCTCATAATGAAGAGTTGGAACCTGTCATAGCCGCTAAGCGCATTGCACTGTTGAACTACAAGAAAGCCCCCAGCGAGTTAACATCCGCAGCACTTAAAGCAGCCAGAAGCACTGCACAAAGAACAGCCAGGCGCTGCGCGAACGACTACTGGCAACACCTATGCAGTCATATTCAGCTGGCCTCAGACACCGGAAACATCAGAGGAATGTATGATGGCATTAAGAGAGCTCTTGGGCCAACCATCAAGAAGATCGCCCCCCTCAAATCTAAATCAGGGGACATAATCACTGACCAACGCAAACAAATGGACCGCTGGGTTGAGCACTACCTAAAACTGTATTCCAGGGAGAATGTTGTCACTGAGACTGCCCTCAATGCAGCCCAGCCTCTACCAGTCATGGATGAGCTGGACATACAGCCAAATAATCGAGAGTGCCAAGCCTGCTATACTCTCAGCACTACATGAACTGCTATGCCTGTGCTGGGACGAGGGAGCAGTACCCCAGGACATGCGCGATGCCAATATCATCACCCTCTATAAAAACAAAGGTGACCGCGGTGACTGCACCAACTACCGTGGAATCTCCCTGCTCAGCATAGTGGGGAAAGTCTTTGCTCGAGTCGCTCTAAACAGGCTCCAGAAGCTGGCCGAGCGCGTCTACCCTGAGGCACAGTGTGGCCTTCGTGCAGAGAGATCGACCGTTGACATGCTGTTCTCCCTTCGTCAGATACAGGAGAAATGCAGTGAACAACAGATGCCCCTCTACATTGCTTTCATTGATCTCACCAAAGCCTTTGACCTCGTCAGCAGACGTGGTCTCTTCAGACTACTAGAAAAGATTGGATGCCCACCAAAGCTACTAAGTATCATCACCTCATTCCATGACAATATGAAAGGCACAATTCAACATGGTGGCTCCTCATCAGAGCCCTTTCCTATCCTGAGTGGCGTGAAACAGTGGCTGTGTTCTCACACCCACACTTTTTGGGATTTTCTTCTCCCTGCTGCTTTCACATGTGTTCAAGTCCTCTGAAGAAGGAATTTTCCTCCACACAAGATCAGGGGGCAGGTTGTTCAACCTTGCACGTCGAAGAGCGAAGTCCAAAGTACGGAAAGTCCTCATCAGGGAACTCCTCTTTGCTGACGATGCTGCTTTAACATCTCACACTGAAGAGTGCCTGCAGAGTCTCATCGACAGGTTTGCGGCTGCCTGCAATGAATTTGGCCTAACCATCAGCCTCAAGAAAACGAACATCATGGGGCAGGATGTCAGAAATGCTCCATCCATCAATACTGGCGACCACGCTCTGGAAGTTGTTCAAGAGTTCACCTACCCAGGCTCAACTATCACCAGTAACCTGTCTCTAGTTTAGTTTAGTTTAGAGATACAGCACTGAAACAGGCCCTTCGGCCCACCGAGTCTGTGCCGACCATCAACCACCCATTTATACTAATCCTACACTAATCCCATATTCCTATCACATCCCCACCTGTCCCTATATATTTCCCTACCACCTACCTATACTAGGGGCAATTTTTATAATGGCCAATTAACCTGTCAACCTGCAAGTCTTTGGCATGTGGGAGGAAACCGGAGCACCCGGAGGAAACCCACGCAGACACAGGGAGAACTTGCAAACTCCGCACAAGCAGTACCCAGAATCGAACCCGGG
Source organism: Heterodontus francisci (assembly GCF_036365525.1). Taxonomy (NCBI): domain Eukaryota; kingdom Metazoa; phylum Chordata; class Chondrichthyes; order Heterodontiformes; family Heterodontidae; genus Heterodontus; species Heterodontus francisci. The sequence goes on along the minus strand of NC_090397.1, from coordinate 18,480,894 downwards.
TCCCTGGAGCTGTGAGGCTGCGGTGCTAACCACTGCGCCGCTGTGCCGCCCATGGGAACAAGCGCATGGGAAAGGCTTCGACTGCTATGTCCAGACTGGCCAAGAGAGTGTGGGAAAATGGCGCACTGACACGGAACACAAAAGTCCGAGTGTATCAGGCCTGTGTCCTCAGTACCTTGCTCTATGGCAGCGAGGCCTGGACAACGTATGTCAGCCAAGAGCGACGTCTCAGTTCATTCCATCTTCGCTGCCTCCGGAGAATACTTGGCATCAGGTGGCAGGACCGTATCTCCAACACAGAAGTCCTTGAGGCGGCCAACATCCCCAGCTTATACACACTACTGAGTCAGCGGCGCTTGAGATGGCTTGGCCATGTGAGCCGCATGGAAGATGGCAGGATCCCCAAAGACACGTTGTACAGCAAGCTCGCCACTGGTATCAGACCCACCGGCCGTCCATGTCTCCGCTTTAAAGACGTCTGCAAATGTGACATGAAATCCTGTGACATTGATCACAAGTCGTGGGAGTCAGTTGCCAGCGTTCGCCAGAGCTGGCGGGCAGCCATAAAGGCGGGGCTAAAGTGTGGCGAGTCGAAGAGACTTAGTAGTTGGCAGGAAAAAAGACAGAGGCGCAAGGGGAGAGCCAACTGTGTAACAGCCCCGACAAACAAATTTCTCTGCAGCACTGTGGAAGAGCCTGTCACTCTAGAATTGGCCTTTATAGCCACTGACCACCTCCAGGCGCTTATCCATTGTCTCTCGAGATAAGGAGACCAAAGAAGAAGAAAAAGGAAGAATTACTTTTAAAAAGGTTTATTTGGCTCATTAAATCTGCAGGTTACTAAGAATTACTATGTTTAGTATCTCTATTGATCGTCAGTAGAAAAAAAAGCTACAAAGTATAATTCTGCTGAATTATTTAATTTGATATGTACCTTTCAGCTTAATTATGCATTGCTGCAGCGTCCATTTCTGGTGATAAGTTCACCAGAACATTGTTCAAGAGCATTGTTAATTTAATGGTTTGTCAACACTGGATGGCTAGGATATGTTCATTATTATGGTACTACAAAGAAGCATATTGTTCAGTAGGAAATGTCAACCTAGTATCTTTGATATGCAAATGCTATTTTCTCACCTGTCTTACCTCTGAATGGTAACTTTTCTGATTTAATTCTCTACCCCCTGACTAAATCGCAAGCTTACTCTGCCAGGGGATCTGTTACAAAATCCCACAATATTACACAGTCACCAAAGTAGTGTATTATCCACAGCTGAAGCTGAGCTCAGAGTATACCAGCTGGCCTGATGCTGCATTTTAGACATAGCTGCTCAGTCTTTTGTCATGGGTTTTGCATATGTTAATATTTAGCTCTCTGTTATGCACTATATGTGAGGGTATCCAGAAAGTTAATGTAAAATGAGCATAGTGGAATTTGCATGTTTTGGGGATCTGGGACTTGGCACATTGCCTTGAAGTTCCAACAGGGTGAAGCACAGAATTGACAGACATGGGGGCAGTGATGACGTTGGGTTGCTTCTATCAAGTCCGCCTTGTGTTTTTAAATAGGAGTTACAGCAGTTGTTGCTGAAAATGTAGTCAAGCACCCATCATTAAATTGAATCAGCCATTTGAGCCCATGCCCACGTTGTCCAGACTCACTCCTGGCGCTAGCGCCAGGCAGCAGAAGATAAAGAAGGACCACCAGCTCTGACAATTTTGGCGCCAGAGGAGGAATAAGTTGCAGATTCTCCAGCTCATCCTGAAGGTGCTGTCAGCTCATAAGCAGCGTGGTGGCCTGTCACTCACCTCCCTGAGGAAGGAGCTGCTGGCCAACAGCTATGACGTGGAGAACAACGAGATCTGCTTCCAGTTGGCCATCAACAACCTGGTGCAACCAAGAGTGGTAAGAGTGCCACGGGCTCCTTTGTACTCAGCAAGAGGCAGAAACAGCAGCAGACAGATGCCGTGGCCGGGACCAAAGCCAAGAAGGAAAACACGAGACCAAAGGGAAGACCAGAAATGTCGGCAAGAAACCCGTCAAGACGCAGACTAAGAAAAAAACTTGCAGAAAAGCTAAATTGAAAAAAAATCTAAGTAAAGTGAAGGGAGACAAAAAAACAACTTAAAACTAAACAAAAAGGCTCTTTTCAGAGTCACATTGTCTCTGCAAAGGACTGAAATAATCATATTAATCAATTCATATTGCAATTGGAAGGAACGTTTGAACGGTGAATATGTGCAACATTACCTGTGGTGCCAGGTAATGCTCAAGTGGGGTCCAGATGCCTATTGAGCGGAGCAAATTTTGAGGCTGTTTAAGATTTTAGCAACTTTGACATAGTGGCAGAATGAGCGTAATAGTCCTTTATCAGGCCTGCACATCGCCAATGTAGGAACTGTCTTAAAGTTGAGATTATGTGAAATCTGGCAGTAACATAATCCCTCCTAGGGAAAGAAAAACAACCAGTTGCTCCTATCCGCACAACTTGCCATCAAATCCATTCAGGTGGCTTTTCTCATCTGCAGTCGGCCGACTTGAAGTTTTGGTTGCCCTAATCTTTGTCTGAGAACATCCTACAATAGATGTAGCGTAGATTGATAACTACATATTTGATGTAAGTGAGCATTCAGCTGGCTCTTATTCTGCCAATCGGGTTGAATGTATATTTTAGGTTTTCCTCAGGAACTACGATTATAGCTCATGAATTTGCCCTTTCATGGCAACTCCAGGAGCTGTTGAGAAGGCAATGATAGGCATCAGCGCTTCTAAACAAGTTGTCATGATATATAATCTTCCGCAAAAGCTATTCCCATCAGTACCTAGTTTCCTCACAAATTAATATACCTGCTGTTGGCATTTCATTCTCTTTTTCCATAGTCAGGTTTTCTGGGGTTCTGTCTTCTACGAATAAGTTACTGAAGGTTTTCTGAACCCATTAGTAATTAGAAGATGCTACAAGGATTCTGGGAAAACTGGAGAGGTTAATACTTGGATTCTATGAAATCCTTGTTGCTCAAAGAATTCCTATTATATATGCATATAACTCATAACATCCTGGCGTTTTAAAAACTACTGTGCCTTGAAACCCTTCAATCTGGATTTGCCCTTCCCACATCAAAAGGGCCATAACCAAAGCCATGAAAGATATTCTCTTTGACTGTCATAGATCATCCTTGTGTTTAAATCTCTCCTGGGCTTCATCTCTTCCCCCAACTCAATAACTACCCTCCAGGCTCGCTGTTCCAGATCCCTGAAGGTGGCATAGCAGGTAGATAAGGTGGTTAAGAATGCATATGGGATACTTTTATTAACCAAGGCATAGAATATAAGAGCAGGGAGGTTATGTCAGAACTGTATAAAAAAGCTAGTTAGGCACAGCTAGAGTACTGCATACAGTTCTGATCAATACATTACCGGAAGGATATGATTGCAGTAGAGAGGGTTCAGAGGAGATTTACGAGGATGTTGTCAGGAATGGAGAATTTTGCTATGAGGAAATATTGGACAAGCTGGGATTGTTTTCTTTGGAACAGAGGAGGCTGAGGGAGATTTAATTGAGGTGTAGAAAATTATGAGGGCCGAGATCAAGTGAATAGGAAGGACCTATTCCCCTTAACATTGAGGTCATAACCAGAGCGCTTAGATTTAAAGTAATTGGCAGAATGATTTGAGGGATATTGAGAAGAAATCTTTTCACCCAGAGGGTGGTGGAGTTCTAGAACCCGCTGGCCGAAAGGGCAGTAGAGGTAGAAACCCTCGCCGTATTTTTAAAATAACATACTTGGATATATACTATAAGTGTCGTAACCTATAGGGCTACAAACCAAGAGCTGGAAAAGTGGGATTAGGCTGGATAGTTCATTTTCAGCAGACAAGGACTCAGTGACCTGAATGACAAGCTTCTGTGTCTTTAAGTGTTCTACATTTCCATTTTTTATGTACTAGATCTTTTGCGTAGCTGGTTAGCATTGATCTGGGAATTGTATTTGTCTTTTAAACTGTCACATTGAGGCAAATGATAGGGTTTTATTTGGACAGCTATCTGTCAAGTATCAGCACAGTATGTGTTTAGTAATTGACATATCCTGAGTACATTTGCCTTCTGTACATTTTACTAATTTACAACATACAGCTTCCTCTTACATGCGTTTTGTGAAAGAATTTTCCAAGGTACTTCTCTGACATGCTTTTGGCTACAGATTACTCATCCTGAAATTATGCATCAATCAAGGTTTTTTTTGCAGGTCTAAACTATTAGCCATAAATCATTAATGCTCACTGCTATTGGCAATTGCTTCATGATTATTTGAGACGGCCTCCTTTTTATACCCACACTGAAAGATAGAATTTTCCTTCACTGTTGACTAGATTCTTGATCAGAAACAGCAGTTAAAAGATTCATACATTAGAAGTTTTTCCTCCTAAAAACTGAGCCAGTTTGCATCTCAAATAATTCTGAACGTATAAGTACGTCATGTTTGCACAAACTGCTTTTGTTTATTGTGCTACCATGTGACATCTCACATGTTTGTGGCAAAAATTATACTTGGCACTAGGATTTTATAAATAAATTATACAAATTGCTTTTTTCATTTAAGTTCAAACTTTAAACAAAAGAAATAGATTGTAAAACAGAATAAAATGAATAAAAAAACAAATGCAGCAAGTCTTGGGGAAAAAAGTGAACAAAGTATGAAACTGAGATTTGGATGTGGAAGTATAAACATTTGGTTACAGGAACAGGAGTATAGAGCATTTAGTCCCTCAAGCCTGTTCCACCATTCAATTTAAACATGGCTGATCTCCATTTACCTGCCTTTGATCCATATCCCTTGATACCCTTCCCTAACTAAGATCTGTTGATCTTCGTCTTGAAAATTTCAAACAAAACAATCCAGCCTTTTGGGGGGGAGAATTCCACATTTCTACTATCCTTTGTATGGAAAAAGTGCTCCTGATTTCAATTCTAAATGGCCTACCTCTAATTTTAAGATTATGCCCCCTTGTTCCAGATTTCCTCATCAGAGGAATTAGCTTCTCCGTATCTACTCAGTCAAATTTGTTTCATCATTGTAAACACCTCAGTTAGATCACCACCCAACCTTCTAAACTCGAGAGAATGCAACCCAAGTTTACACAACTTGCCTTCATAATTTAATCTTTAAGTCTGGGTATTATTTCTTTGAAGCTCCTTCTGAGATTATATATCTTCGCTATAGTTTGGGTGCCTGTAACTGAATGCAGTACTCCAGATTGGGTCTTATTTTAAAAAAAACTGTGCAACTGAAGTATAATTTCCTCCCTTTTATATTCCAACCTCTTGAGGTGTAGGCTAACATTCCAATTAACCTCTTTGGTAACTTTCTGTACCAGTAGGCTAGGTTTATACAGATTTAAGTACAGAGGCACCTAAATCCCTTTGCCCCTCAATAGCCCCTAGTCTGTCACCATTACGAAAGTATTTTATTTCCTCTTTCTCAGATCCAAAGTGGATGACCCCAGTTCATGTGGCACTGAAATCTTTACCCATATCTTTGTTACCTCCAGTCATGTATATTGTAGTGCTCTCCTGGCAGGCCTAACATCCACCATAAACTTCACTTCATCCAAAACCCTGTTGTCCATTTCTTACCTGACACCAAGTCCCATGCACCCATCAATACCCTCTCCACTGACTTACGTTGCCTCCAATTCGCAATTCACATCCATTGGTTTAAATATCTTCATGGCCTCATCCCCTCTATCTCTGTAACCTGCTCCAGCACTCCTTTCGAACCACCTCACCCCTACCTTGAACTTTCCATTTCTCTGCTGCTTATGCTCATGCCCCACCAGTGGCCATGTCTTCAGCCGTCCAAACACCACACCCTGGAATTCCCTCCCTAAATCCTCCTGCTTCTTGACCGCCCTTTCCTCCTTTAAGACTCTCCCAGAAACCAGCCTATCTCAGCAAAATTTTGGGTTATCCCATTTAATATACAGTAAGTGAAAGCTGTTGTAATAGCTAAGAAATAAAAGAACTTTAATTTTGCTGCTTTCCTGGCAGATGAAAAGGAAGAAAGCATTCTGGGAAGCATTCTTCTACCTAGTTTTAAGGTAGCTCCAGTTAGCCCTGAAGATCATATAAACCGAAAATATGCATTCAAGGTCAGTGTTTGTATTACATAACTTGATCCTTTCTGTGTGACTTGTGTTCTAGAAGCTTAAAGTTGGAGCACCAATAAAACAAAAGCATTAGTATTTATTTCTGTAGCAAGTATTCAACTCATTTTGCATCACTAAGCAATGCTTCATTAAACCTTCTCTATTTTTCATTATTGTAAATGAACAGGTGAGAGTTTTTGACTAATTTACAATCTATTTTAAAATACTGAGATGTTTTATAATGAGCGAAGGGAGCCGTATTTTAACTTGTTTTAATGTATCATACTGATTGACATGTAGTGATCAGAAATCCAAAATTCTCAACTTGTTAATTTTTGTTTGTAATTTAAAATGCACCTAATCCCTGATGGCTCAGTGACTCCAGTCAGGGAACAGCTAAGTGTTATAAAGAAGTTCTGAAGTTGTTTCCCTTCAAATTTCAGTATTTTCAGCATGGTGTAAATTTATTAATGTTGCAATTTTAATATGATGAAATAACCAATGAATTCTTTTCTTTTATAGTCCTGTTTAATCATGAACCACTTGTTGTGATGCCCAAAAACATTACTAATATCATTAGGATATAAGTGTATTAATATATGTATCTTTGTCTATTTTCAACCTGCATTATACTTCTGAGCCACTGGTGGACGCTTTGGATGTTTCACAGCTGTTGGAAATTCACTTGAAACAGCTAAGTAAGTGTGTTCAATGTTTATGCTACAGATACCTACCTAAGTTTTGCATCTGGCTCACATGCGAAACATGCTGATTGATTCAAATGTCTCACTCACTAAAAGAAAAAGATCACAAACCAGCATCTATTTATAAAAACAAACTAAGCAACCAATCAAAAGCACAGTAATTGGTCAGTGTTGTAATTTGGCTCTTTCGCAATTCTATATTTATGTTCACAGCAAATTACAGTTTCCATTGACAGTCCAATGCTTTCTGTGATCACACATTTACACTGATGTGTGTGCTGTGAAGAGGACTAGAATATCACGAAACTAACAATTCGCCGTTTTACTGAGATGATTCAGACTGGGAGTTGCAGGGGCTTCACACCATACATTCCACCTTTCTGACAGACAGAAAAGCACTGTGTTATCAGACAATTATCATTCAGGTTTCTTTAAAGACTTAGTACATTACAGAAGAAAACAAAAATGGCAAGATCCTGTTTTTACTTAAGTGTAGAGTTACTTAACGAGCAAATGTTACATCTCGTCCAGGTGTAACTATTCATTAACCTGAGGGTAAAGCCGTTGCATTCTGTCTAGTTGCATTTTGTGCCTAGAAAGGCAAGGCAAGTTTCATTTTAACACATGTTACTAGGGGACATAGTTACAGAATAAGGGGTTACACATTTAAAACTGAGATGCGAAGGAATTTTTTCTCTGAGGGTGGTGACTCTCTGGAATTCTCTACCTCAGAGTCATGGAGGCTAGGTCACTAAATGTATTTGAGGAGGTAGATAGGTTTTTGAAATCTCGGGGAGTCGAGGGTTATGCGGAGCAGGCCCAAAGGAGGAGTTGAAGCCTGGTACAGATCAGCCATGATCTTATTGAATGGCAGGGCAGGCTTGAAAGGCTGAATGGCCTACTCCTGCTACTATTTATGTTCTTTTGTGAAGCCAGAAAGATTAATATATTCAAGTACATTTTGTTTTCAGATTACAGTATTTTGGTCTTGCGCTACTTTGCCCACCCAGTGGGTTGCCTCTCCACACCTGCCTATCCAGATAATCAGGTGAAGTGCCCAACAGCACTTCAAAGGAGTTAAAAGTCAGAATACATGTTTATACACCAACTACTGCTCCCCTTTAAACTTTGGGCCATAGGCTGGTCGGCAGGAAGATACAGCAGTATCAGGAGTTGGGTTAAGGGCAGCAGCAACAAACAGATCACAATACACTTACTTTAGTTTTGTTGTAAATTTGTATATTGAAATAACTTTGCCAGAAAAGATATCCTATGGTAAGCAGTTCAAAACAATGTCAACCAAAGTAAGACATAAAACCTGAGTACATTGGTAGTAATAGGCATGAGAAGCATTGAATGGCATTGGGCAATAGGGAAGAACAGAAAATGTGAAGAAAGAATGAGAGAAGATCAAACACAAAGATAGAAACCACAGAAGAAGAGCAATAATCATGCAGTGGAATGTGGAACACAAACTAAGAGAGGAACACATGAAGAATTAGTGAGTATTTCTTCAAAACTCAGTCAGTTGCAGGATTTTAGTATTGCATAGAATTACTGTTTCTGCTGTGTAGCTTGACTTAATGTAGGAATTATAGTAATTATACTGGAATATTTTTGGCAGAGTTGGAAATTTAATACTTCTGCTTAGCACTAAGATGCTGGATTTATTTCCATTCCAAGTAATTGTGGTTTAGTGTTTACAATTGCTGCGATCAAGGCGGGAGGAGTGCTCTGTTAATTCAGTCCCACTTCTCCACAAGTCACAACATATTCTTTAAATTTTCCACTTGTTGAAACAGTCGATCTTTACTCCAGAACAGAACACACTAAACCAGGTTCCTTTACTGAATAACAAAATTAACAGTTTATTATAGAACAATTCTTAACTAGTAATGAAGTAAAACAATAGCACATAGATCAAATTTTTATATATCCCACATTAATTTTTTAAAAAGTCCTCTTTTCTACCTTAACCAATTTTTAAAGTCCTTTTTTACCTTAGTCTCTTCAAACTTGCACTCTCACACACATGTATATATTCTTATACATAAATCGGTTAGCCGGAAAAAGTAAAAAAAGGATTTTTTAGATCAGAGCTCTGTGACAGACAAAAAAACACAAATAGATCACTTGAAAATTTTTTGAAGTAAACAGCAGATGAGATGTGTTATTTCCTAAATAGCATACAGTCCAACCTTCTGAGCACACGAATCTGTAGGATCTTTAGAATCTTCCAGAAATCGGTTCTCCTCAAGCGACATTGAAAGCAATTTAGCAGGGCTTCTTGAAATACAGGAAATAAGACTAATTCACGACGGACTTCACAGGTTCCTTCAGAGATATTGGGAAATGAAGCTGCGTTCTGGTCTTTTCTTTCGTGACTTCTCCTTTAGGCTTGACGCACGCACACTGACTAACAGCTGAACAACTTGGCAGTTTTAGCCCGTTCAGATGTGCTGTGCCTGCTACTACTAGGCCTGTCCAATCAAAGGAGAGTTGTCAATTTTCTGTCCCTGTTGCATTAGCTTCTGCCCTAAGGCTAGCCCGTACCAGGTGACAAACAGTAACACTGTTGCCAGTCCAGCCCTCACTGTCCTCTTAATATTAAACATTTATTTTAGCTTAACTGTAAATTCCTTTTTAAAAAAAAATATTTTTAACAGAACAGTCACTTTCATAACACTATACATTGATTTCTTTTTTTTTTTCAGGACTCACGTAACTTAGTAATCACTGTCATTTCTGATCAGGCTGCTCATCCAAATATGCGGACCTATTATTTCTACACGGAAACAGCCAAGGAAATGGAGTCTTGGATGAAGGCTATGATAGAAGCTGCCCTTGTCCAAACAGGACCTGTGAAGAGGTACATTGGCTGTTCGATTTTTTTTTTTTCCACCCTGTCTCCACCCTCCCCCCCCCCCCCCCCCCCAAAAAAAACAATCATGGAGAAAATTGCATATTTCCAAAAACACAAAATTGGAACCTCTGAAGATGGCTTGAATTTGAATTGAATGATAGAATTTGTGTTAGGCCAAGGTTCAAATCCTGAATGATTATTACCATGAAAATTAGTGTCTCCGCGAAGAAAAGATCAGTGAACTCTCAATGCCATTAAGGATTGGGGAAGGAGGGGTGGGGAGAATAGGACATAATATCAGGGACAGTTCCACTCTGTGCATATTACTGATTTATTAGGGTGGTACTGGCAGAAACCCAGAATCTCTTTACCACCAACCAAAGGAGACATAAAGGATAATTATGTGACCCCACTGTTACGGCCAAGTGAGGACGGGATCACAGTCGCCCCTCTTGCCCTTCCTCTTATTTGACCGCAACAGGGTTTGTTCCTTTTTAAACAGTCATTGTGCTTACCACCTCAGTGAGTGTTTTACCTTTTACCATTAATGTGATCGTGAAAGAACCAATCGGACAGGTTTTTTAAAATTTAAACAAGGAAGAGGTGAGTTTATTATACTTAATGTAAAACTGATCTAAAAATTAAATTTATGCTACACATTCATGTACACATTCACGTGAGAATCACACATACACAAATAGATTACAGAGGAAAAAATAGGTTTAGCAGTTGGATTAGAGTCCAGAATCAATGGAATTTAAATACACAGTCTGTGGAGTGGATGATTCGGTGGTCTTCCGGTTGAAGCTGTATTCTTGAAGTCCTTGGCTGGTCATAGTGCACTTTGTAGTTGGCCTGCTTGGCTCAAGGCTTTCTTGGAGGCAAATTTGTAGTTGGTTCTCTTCCTCTGGTCTCTGGCTGCAGCAGTCTGCACGCTTGGAGGGATCCACGGTCGCAGATGGTTTTCAAACTTGTGTTATCTGGGGTGGGGGGGGGGGAAGCGAGAGAAAGGGAGTCACGCAGCCTTTTCCTGCTGCACTGTCTGATTTCCTGCTAGTCTCTTCTCTATGTAGTAAAACTCCCAGTTTTTTCAGAGATGATCAGACAGTCACATGGATCTCTCAATCCCCTTTGTTTTTAATGAGGTCCAAAGTCTAAAACACGAAACCTCTCTTGGGTCGTGTTGTCAGTGTTTACAGCCTGGAGGGACGTCTCCACTTATGAATGCATCAAGATGGCTTTGAATTTTCCACTAACGTGGGTGAGCTGGATAATCTACTCAGTTAGCCAAAACATTGTTCTGGCTGGGCTACTTGTCAGACTTCTGGCTCCGGTTGGGGCCTTGTAATCTGCAAAGGTGTTTCAGATGCAAATTGCAGTGGCCATCTTGGCTGCCAGTTTTTTAAAATTCAACTGTTAAATTTTCGCCATTAAAAATCGAATGCAATTTTTCAACCGATTTGATTAATATTTCTCATTTGGCATATAGTGTTTCCTTGACACTACATTCACAAGGCTACAATACATTACTGTTGGTGCAAATTTTCCGTCCGTATTCCCTGTGAGCAGGAGTGTGCCAGATTACAAAATTGCTCACATGGGGCAAGTGTTGATTTTGATGAAACACTAAGTGATAGGTTACATTGCTTGAGTTATTTCGAACTTCCATGTTAACTGTTTTAAGACTCGAATGAAAGGATATTTCACATTTTTTTTAAAAACTGGAAATCTGAAACAAAATCAAAATATGCCAGAAACAAACAGATCACAAAAAAACGCAAAAGATCAGCATCACAAAAGAAAAAAGATAGGTTATTGTTTTGAGGGTAACTCTTTAACAGAACTGGTATTTTCACATTCATTTGTGCAACTGTGCTCAGTTTACATTGATCATCTGGACTATATTTTTATTTGCTATTCTGTATGAAGCAAAAATCACGCAAGTGGATTTGTGAATTAAAATGAAATAAATATTCTTGCATGATTTTATTTTTATTTGAAGTTGAAAAGATCTACTTATCAGAGTTTTGTGAAAGTAAGGATGAAAGTAGCTATTATTTAAATGATTGCAATTGTATCAGTGAACATAAAATGTGAACTTCTTTTATCCAGCCAAAAAATAAATTGCTAAAATTTGAAGTAGACTAACTTATAACCAAAATAATTTCTAGCACTAAAATGCAGCCATCAGTAGCCCATAACTTATTGAATAGATGTTGCAAATTGAAACAGGTGAATCAATTACAGCCATTATTCAAGAATAGGTTAATATTTCCCAGTATTTCTCACAACCTTGAGAGTTGTTTAAGATGGCAAACCGCAATTGTAACATGATTTAAAATAGTTTTTTTAAAACCTGAAGATATGAATAAAAACATAGTAAGAAAAATAATTTTTGAGCCAAATTGTTCCTAAGTGTAAAATATAATGGACTGAAATTTGTGGCTATAATACCTGCAAAACTGTTGCCACCTGTTGTCTTTACTGTGCAAAGCTGGCAGCAACTTCTGGCTTCCACACAAAAATCCGGAAGTTGCTGTCAGTGATACCTTGCTCCTCCACAAGCTGCACTGTTGCAGTCTGCAGATGCAATCAACAGAGAGTCAGTGATTTGACATAAACTTCAACTTTTTAACGCATTATTCTTGCTGTTAAAACCATTGAAAATGTTGAGCCTTGTTGAATAAGGTGTAACTGAGTTTTTAAACAGTGTACTAAGTCATTTATTTCTGTTGAAAGACCTCTCTGGCCCTGAAAAACTAATTTTACAACTATTAATTCCTTCAAATAACAAATCAAGTTTCCAACATTTAAAAAAAAAAGTTTAATATTTCATTTTCTACCTTAATCCCATGTGTATGCTCCTATCAATATTTTGTTTTCTGTAAAATGATTAAAAAGTGAATGATCCATTCATTTTACTTCCTGATTTGTTGTCTGAGAAATCTTCAATCTGATTGGCTTATCAGTTTGCTTGACGAAGTCATTGTCGCTGGATTCCACAGGTCCCGGAATGCACCAGATTCAAAATCACATTGCAATAGGGGAAATCGACACTGTCGAGCTTGTTAAATCTTTTTGGAAGCTTTTTTTGAGCTCTGCAACAAGCGTCGCTTCTTCACCACTGACTACAAAATTGCGGCAAATTTGGGATCAAAAAGCTGGACTAAAATTAGCACTGAATTATGTAAGGGCATGATTGCCAAAATAAGACTATGATTTGAAATAGAAATGAGACAAAAGCAACAGTTCTGTTTCTAATGTGGAAGATTTGACTTTTGATTTTTGAGGATGTGGATGATGCTGGCAAGACCACAATTTTTACCCATCCTAGTTCCCTTGAGAAGTCAACTATATAGTAAGGATTAGAGTCATTTGCAGGCCAGACCAGTTAGGGGTGACAGTTTCACCTTCCCTTAAGAAGACTTTTTTTGTCGGTCGAGCAGCTTTCATAATCACTTTTTGTGGTGCTTAACTTAGTATATGCAATTTATTGAAATCAGTTTTACAACTTCTCGTGGTAGATTTGCACTCTCAGCCTCTTAGTTGCTGGTCCATAACATAAGTACTACTGTATCATTCCCATTAAAACTTTACTTTGAAAGTTCAAAGTTTGAGTATTCTTGGGAGCTAAATTTAAAAACATGATTGCTGCCTTTTGAATTGAGCTCTTTGGACTGGATATACAACAAAGGCATCCTTCTCAATAGACATCCAGGTATAGATCAACTACCACCACCAAGTCTGCATACTCTTTCCAAAAAGGCAAAAATAAAAGTCATTTAGTTGGTATGCTGATCAACATTTTGGGAAGGGATCTGAAATCAGCAGCAATTGGTGGCATTAGCTGTATAGATTCCATGTTATCTGTAGTTCCCCATGTAACAAAGTCTTGCTCTCTGAATTAAATAGTACCCTTATAACCTTCTTATACAATTGCATAGGTTACCATTCAAATTTTGGGGCAGGGAAGAGGGTGAGATTTTGCCTTTTAATTTTTTGTGCCTTGCAGTCTTTTTGCATCACATTGTGTATCTTGTTTATGGTGTCTTGTGGCTGATACACCATCTCATATAAATACTTAGGTGTTGGGTTCTCCATTTACCTATTAAGAGCAGAGCACAAGTCAGTATGATGGCTAAAGTGTCCAACAGTGTAGTCTTCCTTTGCAGGATCATCAGTTAACTTTGAAGGCAATCTCTCCTATTTTCCTTCTACAATGTTAAACAAAGGCAGCCTAATTCATTCTGATATATATTTAATTCATCAGTCGTTTATAATATGTGCTTAGTGTAATATGGAACTGCTGAGTCCTATTGATAATGCTCTTTTGTTGAAGTTTAAATATATATATTGTCGTTTCATTCCTGCTGTCTGCAATGCACCAGTTTTGCAGAATCATTAGCTTTGTGTGTGCATGTCTTTTTGGGGGTGGGAGAGGCGTGTAGAAAGGAAGAATTTGTTTTGACTGCAAGGGCACAAAAGACACCTCTTTCTCTTTGGAATTTACCTCCTATACTGGAAGTCCTAAAATTTCCCTCCACCTGTTGATTTAATGCCCTGTGGCGATGATACTGCTGGAATTTGTTCTCACATTGCAGAGGGTGCAATGTTTCACTGTTGCTTTCAAGTTGTTCCAAGTTCAGTTAAGTAAGCAACATAATTCTAGATATTAGCAGAAATTCTAGAAAAAATGTGCAACAGCTTCTAGCTCAAAACCAGTTACCTTTTTGTGTAGTAAGCTATTGTGCTTTTAACTTCCCTGGTGTATGAATCCGTTTCACCGTAATGCTTGGTGTTGGGGAAGGAGGTGTGCTACTGTGGCCAAGACTATGCATACGTCAAGACAAAGCAAAAAATAAGTCTGACTCATTACAGGTCAACGATCTCTGAACAATCTTGCATGATATGCATGACAAATACACTTTAACTCTCTCTCTCACACCCACAGGACTGAAAAGCTAACATCTGAAATTCTACCACCCAAAGAGGTTAACCACGTTGCAAACCACAAAATGTTAATGAAGCCTGAACTTCAGAACAACCAGAAAAATATAGACCCCACTCCGGGTCTTCAACAAATAGACAGTACAGACTTCACTCATGCTGACAAGTATGGTTTTGAGAGAGAAAAGCTGGACCAGCACGAGGCTTTGACTAAAATCAATAATATAAAACTGCAGCCTGCAAAATCAGAGAATGGAAGTGGAACTATCATGTCAGGTACCAGCAGCATTCAGTCTAAACAGTTCAAATCGCTGCAAGCAAATTGTTCCAACGAGCAAAATCCAGTTGGTCCTGTTTGTGTTCCTGTAGAAAATGTGGACACTGGAAGAGAAAGGCTGTTTAATCTAAATGACAGTGGAAGGGGCATTCAGAGGACTAATTCAATGGTGCAGTTGGAGCAGTGGGTGAGAACACACAAAGGAAAAGTCCAAGAGGAAGAACCTAGGAGGTATGGAGGCTTCTTAACACTTGTTAGTAATTTTTTTTAAGTTCAAAGCTTACATTGTTAGTTTAAGAGTATCTGGTAGGAAGATATAACTTTCTGCAACTGTCAGATTTTCTTCTCTTAAATGTTCAACAGTCTTAAACTATGTGTTATATAATTTTTCATTCCGTGACTGCAAAAATAGAATTTATATTTTAAAAGAATCGAACTTGCTTGCTTGGGAGACATTTCTAATATAGGTTTAATCACCCTTTATTCACAGCCCATGCTACTAACGTTCACAACTGAGCAGCGAGGACTCCATTGTGAAATGTGATAATTTCAGATCTGGTCTTTTCAGATCTATTGTCACTAAATTAACTGTCTTTCAAAACTTAATGTGATGAAGAAGCATTTTGGTACTGCAACATATTGTAGTTTGCTGTGATGTTTCCCATAGGAGGCTGGAAAGTAACTTGCCTTTGGCTGTCACTGTATAACTTTTAACAGCTGCTACAAGAATGGCAGTCCTAACCGATTTGTTTTACTGTGTGTAAATTAGAAGAACAGTTACTTCGGGTAACAAGTCTTACACATTCAGTTTTTCTGCAGTGTATTTTCATCTGGTTTCACTACAGCTTAAGTTCTATTCATTTTACATGCCACATACGAGTAAAATTTTAGTATGGCTGTTTCAAATACTATAGTTAATTGGTCAAAAAATACTGTAGCCTGGGGCCATGTTGAGCTGCATGTCCTTTTAGTTAGGAATGAAGTGTAGTGAGGAAGTAACATACAAAGTAACATTAATGAAGGCCTGGCTGATTATTTAATCTCTGTTCAGGGAGTCGTGATGTGGCAGTACTTAAGAGTGCTGATTGAAAATGCTTGTGTGGGTTGTTTGTATTTGCCGTGCAAGTACCTTGGAGATTTGTCACAGTATGCATGGGCTGCAAATCCATCTGATATTTCTGACTGGAAGAATATTTGAACTTTTTTTCCAGCCTTTTCTGCAATAGACAATTTGACCTTTCTTAATCTATCATATATATTTCTGCATTAAAGTAAATCAGGAAAGTCTGCATTGATGTTTTTCTCAAAAAAAAAACGTGTACTGCTTAAGACACAACTCATTTAGTTTAGGATCAGAGAAAGCAATTTTTACAGCAGAAGTGGTCGCTGAAAGGTTGGAATGATAAAAGAACATGGTCCCAATAATAAACCGATATTAACCTCCGAACAAGGAGACTAACTGACGATTGTCTTTTTTTTAATATATTGTAGACAGGTAAGGTGGATGGCTGCATTATTCAATTTAGTTTACTTTTTAAACAAATGAACATACGAATTAGGAGCAGGAGTAGGCCACTCGGCCCCTCGAGCCTACTCTGCCATTCAACAAGATCATGGCTGATCTGACTGTAACCTCAACTCCACACTCCTGCCTACCCCGATAACCTTTCACCCCCTTGCTTATCAAGAATCTATCTACCACTGCCTTAAAAATTTTCAAAGACTCTGCTTCCACTGCCTTTTGAGGAAGGGAATTCCAAAGACACACGACCCTCAGAGAAAACATTTCTCCTCTTCTCTGTCTTAAATGGGCGACCCCTTATTTTTAAATAGTGACCCCTAGTTCTAGATTTTCCCACAAGCGGAAATATCCTTTTCACATCCACCCTGTCAAGACCCCTCAGGATCTTGTATGTTTTAATTAAGTCGCCTCTTACTCTTCTAAACTCCTACGGATACAAGTCTGGTCTGTCCAACCTTTCCTCGTAAGACAACCCACCCAATTCCAGGTATTAGTCTAGTAAACCTTCTCTATATTGCTTCCAGTACATTCATATCCCTCCTTAAATAAGGAGACCAATACTGTACACTTTACTCCAGATGTGGTCTCACCAATGCCCTGTATAGCTGAAGCATAACCTTCCTATTTTTGTATTCAATTCCCCTTGCAATAAACAATAACATTCTCTTAGCTTTCCTAATTACTTGCTGTACCTGCATACTAATCTTTTGCGATTCATTAACAAGGACACCCAGATCCCTCTGTAATCTCTCACCATTTAGATAATGTGCTTCTTATTTATTCTCCCTGCCAAAATGGATAATTTCACATTTTCCCACATTATACTCCATTTGCCAGATCTCTGCCCACTCACTTAACCTATCTATAATCCCTTTGTAACCTCCTTATGTCCTCTTCACATTTTACTTTCCTACCTATGTTTGTGTCATCAGCAAATTTAGCAACCATACCTTTGATCTCTTCATCCAAAAAGTTGAGGCCCTAACACTGATCCCTGTGGCATACCACTCGTTACATTTTGCCAACCAGAAAATGACCCATTTACACCTACTCTGTTTCCTGTTATCTAGCCAATCTTCTGTTCATGCTAATAGGTTAGCCCCTACACTATGATTTTATGCAATAATCTTTGTTGCACCTTATCAAATGCCTTCTGGAAATAGTACAGTACATCCACTGGTTCCCCTTTATCCACAGCACATGCTACTTTTAGAACATTAGAACATTACAGACTTCTTCAAAGAAGTCCAGTAAATTGGTTAAACATGATTTCCCTTTCACAAAACCATGTTGTCTCTGCCTGATTACCTGGAATTTTTCTAAGTGCCCTGCTATAACGTCTTTAATAGCTTCTAACATTTTCCCTATGACAGATGTTAAGCTAACTGGCCTGTAGTTTCCTGCTTTCATTCTCCCTTTTTGAATAAAGGAGTTAAGTTCACTATTTTCCAATCTAATGGAACCTTTCCCGAATGTAGGGAACTTTGGCAAATTAAAACCAACGCATCAATTATCTCATTAATCAGAAATGCTGGAAATACTCAGCAGGTCTATCAGCATCTGTGGAGAGAGAAGCAGAGTTAATGTTTCAGGTCAGTGACCCTCCTTCTTCTGAAGGGTCACTGACCTGAAACGTTAACTCTGTTTCTCTCTCCACAGATGCTGCCAGACCTGCTGAGTATTTCCAGCATTTCTTGTTTTTATTTCAGATTTCCGGCATCCGCAGTATTTTGCTTTTATCTCATTAATCGCTTCTTTTAAGACCCTAGGATGAAGTCTATTGGGACCCGGGGACTTGTCAGTACACAGCTCCTACAATTTGCTCAGTGCCACTTCTCTAGTGATTGTAATTTTCTTGAGTTCCTCCCTCCCTTCCATTTCCTGATTGACAGCTATTTCTAGGGTGTTACTTATATCCTCTATAGTGAAGACCGATGCAAAATACCTGTTCAATTCATCTGTCATCTCGTTATTTTCCATTGTTAATATATGTTTATAGAATAGAATTTGAAGTGTGATTTTCATGATTTGGAAATATTGGGCCAGATTTTTTTTTGAAAATGTGTAAATCAGCCAGCAACTTGTGGCAAGGAAGAGATACTACATGAATTGCCACAAGTTGCTGGCCAATTTGCACAGCTCCGCTGTTAACTTTTGCAAAAATTGTATCTTGCCCTCAACCTCCCCTTGATTTTCATGAAGTGCTGCATTTGCATATTAATTGCCAATTAATTTCTGGACTTAAACTTTGTGGTGATTTTAATAGCTTAAGTACTCTTAACAATATGGTTATTAATGACCATCAATCAACCTCTCTGGCCCAGAAAGTAAACTGTTAAAAGCATGGTGTCTCATTATTTCAGATTGTGAATTGTTTTAGGAGATTTTAAGAATGTAATTTTGTTCTTTACTTTTCCTTTCTGCATCTCTTTTCTCTCTCAATCCAATCAACAACAACTTATTTATGTAGTGCCTTGAATGTAATAAAATGCCCCAAGAGGCTTCATCAGAGCATTATAAAGGAAAATTTGACACAAAGCCACATAAGGAGATATTAAGTCAGATGACCAAAAGGTTAGTCAAAGAGGTAGGTTTTAATGAGTATCTTAAAGAATGAAATGCCGGTACAGAGGCCGAGAGGTGTAGGGAAGGTATTCCAGAGCTTTAGGGCCTAGGCAACTGAAGACACATCCATAAATGGTAGAGCAGTTAAAATCGGGGATGCTCAAGAGGCCAGAATTTGATGAGCGCTGGTATCTTGGCAGGTTGTGGGAGGAGGTTACCGAGATTGTGAGGGGCAAGACCATGGATGATTTGAAAACAAGATTAGCATTTTAAAATCAAGGTGTTGCTTGACCGGGCGGCAATGTTGGTCCGTGAGTACAGGGGTGCTAAGTGAGTGGGACTTAGTGCAAGTAAGGACATGGGTAGCTTAATTTTGGACTACCAAGTTTACAGAGGGTAGAATGTGGGTGATCCGCCAGGAGTGCATTGGAATAGTCAAGTCTGGAGGAAACAAAGGCATGAATGAGGGTTTCAGCAGCATAAGAGCTGAGGTGGGGGCGAAATTAGGTGATGTTATGGAGGTGGAAATAGGCGGTCTTTGAGATCGCATGGTTAGGTGGTTGAAAACTGATCTCGGAGCCATACAACCGTAAATTTGTGAACAGTCTAGTCTCAGGCAGTTGCCAGGGAGAGTGATGGAGTTGGTAGCTAGGCAACAGAGTAGGGACTGAAGACAATGGCTTCAGTTTTCCCAATTATTAATTGGAGGAAACTTCTGCTCATCCAATACTAGATGACAGATAGTGATAACTTAGCAACAGTGGAGGAGTTGGGAGAGATGGTGGTGAGGTAGAGCTGGATATCATCAGCGTACATGTGAAAATGAACAATGTGCTTTCAGACAATGTCGCTAAGGGGCAGCATGTAGGAGAAATAGGGGACCAAGCATAGATCCTCTGAGAACACCAATGAAGGTGTTCTTTCATGGGATGTGGGCGTCGCTGGCTAGACCAGTATTTATTGTCCATCCCTGATTGACCTTGAGAAGGTGGTGGTGAGCTGTCTTCTTGAACCGCTGCAGTCCATGTGGGGTAGGTACACCCACAGTGCTGTTAGGAAAGGACTTCCAGGATTTTGACCCAGCGACAGTGAAGGAAAGGTGATATAGTTCCAAGTCAGGATGGTGTGTGACCTGGAGGGGAACTTGCAGGTAGTGGTGTTCCCATGCATTTGCTGCCCTTGCCCTTCTAGTTGGTAGCGGTCGTGGGTTTGGAAGGTGCTGTCTAAGGAGCCTTGGTGCATTGCTGCATTGCATCTTGTAGATGGTACACACTACTGCCACTGTGCATTGGTGGTGGAGGGAGTGAATGTTTGTGGATGGGGTGCCAATCAAGTGGACTGCTTTGTCCTGGATGGTGTTGAGCTTCTTGAGTGTTGTTGGAGCTGCACCCATCCAGGCAGGTGGAGAGTATTCCATCACACTCCTGACTTGTGCCTTGTAGATGGTGGACAGGCTTTGGGAGTCAGGAGATGAGTGACTCGCCGCAGGATTCCTAGCCTCTGACCTGCTGTTGTAGCCATGGTATTTATATGGCTATTCCAGTTTAGTTTCAGTTTTATTGATACTAGGGGATTCAGCGATGATAATGCCATTGAATGTCAAGGGGAGATGGTTAGATTCTGTCTTGGTTGGGGATGGTAATTGCCTGGCACTTGTATGGTGCGAATGTTACTTACCACTTATCAGCCCAAGCCTGGATATTGTCCAGGTCTTGCTGCATTTCTACATGGACTTCTTCAGTATCTGAGGAGTCGCAAAAGGTGCTGAACATTGTGTAATCATCAGCGAACATCCCCACTTCTGACCTTATGATTGAAGCAGCTGAAGATGGTTGGGCCTAAGACATTACCCTGAGGAACTCTTGCAGTTATGTCCTGGAGCTCAGATGATTGACCTCCAATGACCACAACCATCTTCCTTTGCGCTAGGTATGACTGCAACCAGTGGGGAGTCTTCCCCCTGATTCCCATTGACGTCAGTTTTGCTAGGGCTCCTTGATGTCAAGGGCAGTCACACTCACCTCATCTCTGGAGTTCAGCTCTTTTGTCCATGTTTGAACCAAGGCTGTAATGAGGTCAGGAGCTGAGTGGCCCTGGCGGAACCCAAACTGAGCGTCGCTGAGCAGGTTATTGCTAAGCAAGTGCTGCTTGATGGCACTGATGATGACACGTTCCATCACTTTACTGATTGAGAGTAGACTGATGGGGCGGTAATTGGCCGGGTTGGACTTGTCCTGTGATTTGTGTACAGGACATACCTTGGCAATATTCCACAGTGCTGGGTAGATGCCAGTGTTATAGCTGTACTGGAACAGCTTGGCTAGGGGCGTGGCAAGTTCTGGAGCACAGGTCTTCAGTAGTTTAGAGATACAGCACTGAAACAGGCCCTTCAGCCCACCGAGTCTGTGCCGCCCATCAACCCCCCATTTATACTAACCCTATACTAATTCCATATACCACATCCCCACCTGTCCCTATATTTCCCTACCACCTACCTATACTAGGGGCAATTTATAATGGCCAATTTACCTATCAACCTGCAAGTCTTTGGCATGTGGGAGGAAACCGGAGCACCCGGAGAAAACCCACGCAGACACAGGGAGAACTTGCAAACTCCACACAGTACTATTGCTGGAATATTGTCAGGGCCCATAGCCTTTGCAGTATCCAGTGCCGTCAATCGTTTCATGATACCATGCGGAGCGAATTGAATTGCAAGTGATACTCTCGCTACAATTAGATAGGTAAGAATAGAATCAGACGAGCAGGACTGTGTGGTCAACCAGGTCAGAGGATACAGGTTGATAAGGACGAGGAGGGATTGTTCACCTTTGTCACAGTCACATAGGAAGTCATCTTGCTACCCCTCCGTTTAGTCCTGTACCTAATTTGACATTGAATTCACCCACTTTAATTCACCTGCCTTCTCAATCCTTCCTCTGCTTATTTCTCAAACGTCAATTCTCATTGGTTAAAGAGCCCTGTTTCTCCCAGTGTTCACCAAGGTCCCTGATGCCCTCACTGCACCGTTATCAGCTTATACTTTCAGCAACTTTGTGGGCAGAAAGTGTTAAAACCTAATATGTTTAAGCAAGGCTAACTAATGGGGTACACCATGAAATGGCCCACTCTGGCAAAATCTGGCTTAATAAATGTTTTTCGTAAGAATGCTTATTAAAATGCAGAAACTTTATATTTCATACCATATCTCAGTGGATAATGTTTTCTCTTTTGCAACTGAATCCAACAGACCAGGAAGGCTCCATATTCACTTGCTGGCATGTGTCAATCAATGTAGGTTGAAGGCAGGTTTAGGAAAAGCCTGTCAATACCCACTCACTGGGCTCACATATGCAAAATGTTACTTGCCTAAGACGCTAGAGGCAGCTGCTGTTGATACATTTGTATTTTCTTGAAGGTCACTGTCTTCAAGAGAACCAGGGCAACAATACAACTTGAATAAAAATGCAATTTATTACCAACCCTGGTTCACTTTATTCGGTAGCATTACTGTCACAAAGGGCATGGTAGCACAGTAATTAAGTTACTGGTTGAGTAATGCAGATGGCTGGACTGATGATCAGAAACTTGAGTTCAAATCCCACCACAGGAGCTGGGGAATTTAAATTCAGTTAATTAAATTTGATTAGAACTGTTCTCATTGATGGAAGGGTTAAGAACCAGAGGACGCCGATTTAAAGTGAATGGCAAAAGGACCAATGTCGATATGAGGGGAAACCTTTTTATGCAGCTAGAGGTTGGGATCTGGAATGCACTGCCTGAGATGTGGTGGAGGCAGATTCAATCGTGGCTTTCGAAAGGGAATTGGATATGTGCCTGAAGAGAGAAAATTTTCAAGGGCCACAGGGAAAGGGCTGGGGAGTGGAACCAGCTAATTTGCTCTTGCAGAGAACTGGCATGGACATGACTGACCGAATGGCTGCCTCCTGTGCTGTAACCATTCTAACATTCTATTCTTAGTAACGGTGGCCATGAAACTATTGGATTGTCAGAAAAACCCATCTGGTTCACTTTAGGGAAATAAATCTGCTATCCTAACCCAGTCTGGTCAAGATGCGACTCCAGCAATTTGGTAAACTCTTAACTGCCCTCAGAAATGGCCTAGCAGACCACTCAGTTGTATCAAACTGCTACAAGAAAGCCTAATAAGAATGAAACTAGTTAGTCTACCCAGCATCAACCTAGGCACTGGATTCAGACACAGCAATAGCACACCCAGTTGAGTCAACTCTGTAGAGACCTGAGCAGAAGTCTAACAAAGCCATATTCACCAATTGACACCTTTCATCCAACATCCCAGACTCCTGCATCATCATCCTTTGCTATGTTCTGTCTGTACAGTTGGGACGGAGTAGCCCTGGAAGTCCTCAACATTGAGTCTGGACCTTGCATCCCATGGCATTAGCTGATGAATTAGTACTCCTAATTAAACGGGGATCCTGTTAAACGCCAGTTGGAAAAAGCATTGAGAGGAACAGGACACAGAATGTACTCTGAGTGGGACACTTCAATGTCCATCACCAAGAGTGACTCGGTAGCACTGATGTAATTCAGTCTCCACTTTTTAAAGTCATGCATTCAGCCTTTATTACAAATTTCAGTGTCCTCAATTATAATGGAAACTGCCAATGTAAAATGATCACGTGTTTCCTACAGTGCAAACAGTGACTACAATTCAGAAATATTTAATTGGCTGTAGAATGCTTTAGGTCGTCATGAGGCCATGAAAGGGACTTGTCATGCAGACCCCCAACTGCCAAGAATGAGGCATATTAATTTTGTCATATGAACATTGATTTTAAACTGGCTGGAGTGAAGAAATAGCTTGTTTTAAGATCACCATATCCTGGGCTGGAAGGACATTTGCACACTAAGAGAAGCTGCTTGTGGAGACGAAGGACACTGCTCCAATTAACCCAAATGGATTTTGATCACCTGAAATTGAAGGTGTAAGGAAGCGCATTCCAAGCCCTGCTAAGATGATACAATCCACAATGCCAGGACTGGTTAAACCAGCTGGTCACATGACTAACTGGCCCAGGTTTTTTGCCACAGGACACTTTGAATTCAGAAGTCAGTGTGAAATTGAAGCTGGAACAAGGAAGCCTCTCTCACTCTCTTTCTCCCAAGCCACCAGACCCACGGAAGGCACGTAAACCTCGAGAGAAAAGACTCCTACATTGGAACAAGTTGAAGCGTGAACTGGGCCCCAACGAATTGCAAGACTTACTGGCAACCAAATATTCCACATTGAACTTCAAGGACTGTAACTACCAGATATTGCCTCAAAAGTTTCCCCTTTATTCCTTCTACTTTTTCTGTCTCTATCAGCGTGTGTTTATCGCATATGAATGCTAGCGTGGTCGCGTCACATATTCGTAGTCGTCAACCGGATTTGAGTTTAAGATTAATAAATTTCTACCTTTCTTGTTTAAATCTAAGGAAACCTGCTTGATTCCTTTGCCTTACAATTGGAGCAGTGAACAAGGATTCACTAAGGGGGAGCTAAAAACAGTGTTTTAAAATTAAACCCTGTTATGGTTAAACCAGGCAAAGGCTGAGAGGGAACCCCTAGAACCCTTCTCACCTGGTCATAACAGACTACATAAACACAAGTTCTCTCTTTAATTATAGCCTCCTTATAGATGTGATGCTGCAGTGTATTGACTGACAGGAGGGTGTAATTGCAATGTGACAAGTTTGGTCAGGCAATTGTCAATATAAATATGGACTTTGGAATTAAACTGGAAAAAAATTACAGGAAGCGTGCAGATCTAAAATTATCATTTTTATAATCTATATGTCTATATTATTTATAGATCTATACTGTGAAATAAACACTACTAGGTTGTAGAAACCAGCAACATTATTAAAGCAATGTCACTGGTAAAGGATTTTTTTTAAACACTGTTAGCTGGTGCTCAGTTGAATTTCATTTACTAGCATCCTCCCACATAGCTATACATGAAGGGTTGTTTTGCAGCCTATCTTGATGTGCATGTAAAAAGCAGCAAATATGCCAGGTAACTGATGTTAAATATTCAAATCTGCTGCAACACTGTTGACTGTAATTGGCTGCTTACTTTGTGATGTGTTGAATAAGGGATCAAATTTGATGTATTTACTGAGTGCAATATGCTATTTGTGCTGAAAATTCTCTAAATAGGCATTGTTCTGTGCAAATGCACACATGTTCATTATTAGTTCATGTAATTGGTACGTGTTAGTTTTTATATCCTTAATGCTTAATTCAGCTTTGTGGCAAATAATGCACTCTATTTGATCAGATTCCGGGTATCTCCAAACAAACAATACAACTATAGTACAGAAAGCACACTTAATTGGTGATTGTGCATGGTCGTGCCACTATGAACTGTCTGTTGCCAGCACAATCCAAGTATTGAAAAAATAACCAATAATGGAGCAATTTTTCCTTTAAGCAGTTCATTCAATATAGTTTGTCTGTTGCATTTGTCCCATTACTGTGATCTATCATGCATTAGAAAGTTATAATGTATCAGTTCCTTGGATTGACTTCTGCCCCATTGTTAGCTGTCACCTATAGGAAAAAAATATAATTTGCCAACTATATATGGTGGAGATGTTGCAGTCTCTGCCACATGTACCACTATCCACTGCAGCTATGGGAAGGAAATAGTGTAGAATGTATCTTAAAAGTAAGACCAAGGTGTAGAAGGAGACATGTCTGAGAGATTGAATGTTAGCTAAAGGTACATTTCCATCTGGTTCATGAGAGTGGCTTACTGACCTCCATGGGACACCTGTTTATGTTCAAATCTCCCCCAAGTCTGTGAAAATGTTGGGGTGAATTGGGTATAGGAAGACCATTTCTTTGTACATGAGCTGTGTCCAGAAGTTAGAAGTAGCCGAGAGAAGTAACGGTTCAGTCTTTGAGTTTGTTTGCCTATTTCATCTTGGGAAGAGTTCTGGTGCAGTGCGTTTAGAAGGAGGCAGTTCCAGCACGAAAGTGGATTTCCAGTACCATTGGCTGTACAGAGGATGGATCACTTCTGTTTAGCCGCGACACGGATTGGCAAGGAGAGAACCTAATCTCTCCAATCAGTTGCAATTCATAAAGGTAAAGGCATCCTTAAGTCCAGCTGGTGTTTTTTTCAACATTTCCCAGGATAGGAAACTACTGTGCATCCAAGCCAAATGAACAGTGGATCAAGTCTTACCTTGAAGTTTTGATGCTGCTTTCAGCTATCATTAGCTTTCTGTTGCAACATGTTTCCTGAAGCACATGTTCCCACTTCAGTTTGTTAATTTGAAATGTGCTAGTATTATATTCAATGAAAAACATTTTCTAGTGGATTCCGATACAGCACCTTTTTTGGTTGTAATGTCTTGCACACATCTAAGTTTAATTGTAATACTTCTCCAGATTGTTCAATGACCTTCAGTAAGAATTGAAATGTTTCGGAGTCAATTATGGATGCACTGAAGAGGCATATTTTGTTGTGGGTTGAACCACAATAAGAGTAAATTGGTTGTTTATGGCTTAACCTGATCCAGTATTGTGGTGCAGATTTGTTCTGTGGTTGGTACATTGTGCCAACCCACCTGGTACAGAAAATACTGAAAACACTCAGCAGATCAGGCAGCATCTTTGGTAAGAGGAACAGAGTTAATGTTTCAGGTCAATGCCCTTGCATCAGAACTGGAATTGGTTTAGTTTTGTGCTCAGTTTTTTTTTCCTCTTTTCATTCTCTTCCCCAAAAGTATTACCTATGATGAATCCTCAACTCCTCTCTAATTCTTCAATCCCTTTACCATGTCACCAGTGCTGTTGCATCAAGTGGTCCTTTGGAAGAAATTCAGAAAGCAAGTTTTGTCATTTTGTGAGGGAGTTGATAGCTTTCTGTTTCTAAATCAAGTATTTTAAAATGGATTAAATAATGTTTTGTTCATTTACAGCATCACCTGTTATCAAACATTACCAAGAAACTTACCAAGCTATCGGGCTCAAGTCATGCCATGTTACAGAACAATGCCTCGCCACAGTACTACAAGACCAGACAGCATCTGTACGGTGTCACCTTCTGCATATGATAGGGTGCTCCGACGACCTTCATCAGAAGAAAAACGGAAGTCGATGCGGGATGATACCATGTGGCAACTGTATGAATGGCAACAGCGTCAAGTCTACCATAAGCTTGGGACACTAAGCAGGCATGGTACTCTAAGTACTCCTGTCACAATGATGAATATTGGTGAACAGTCACACTCTATTCCTCCATCACCTTCTCACGGTTCACTGGCCCCCTACCAGGTATACTCTCCCCTGAGATCCTACAACATTGAATCAAGATCAGAAGTATTGTCACCTATTTTAAGAGGAGACATGACCATTGATTCCATAAAATCCCGGCGGCACAAGACACCTGTCAACAGGGTAAGGCACCTTCCTTGGTTTTGCCATTCAAACTGAGTTACTGTTCTTAAAATCTAGATTCAGCACTGCTAACTGCTGGGATTTGATTTCATGTATTTTATTGAATGCGATGACATGCTTTTGTATCTGGACAGTGTGGCTGCATAATTCTATGATCTTTTGTGAAGTGAGAATTCTATTTGTGAAAATCAAAACTAATCTGGCTGCTAAATATTTTGCGTTGGGTGGGGTTGAGGTGGAGCATTCATTTCCAAGGGGGAAAATACTTTAGGTTGTATTTGAACTTTATAATTCACTGGGCACACATTGCTCGATTGAAATATAATACTGCAATAGAAGATGTACTTTATCATTCCTCATTTTAAAACAAAATGATTCCCCAACTATCACATTCCCAGCCTTTACTAGGCTTAAGAATCTTCATCCAAAGTATTGAAGGGAGAGCTTCCTGTCCCATTCTAATGCACAGTCTAGTAATCAATTATGGAGTAACTTTGATGAGGACTTTGGTATTGGTCTTCCGCTGGTGCTCTTGGTTTGTGGATGGTGAATTCTCAGAAGGAGCTAAATGAAAAAAGAAAGGACAAGGATAGGAAAAACA
Organism: Heterodontus francisci; assembly: GCF_036365525.1. NCBI lineage: Eukaryota > Metazoa > Chordata > Chondrichthyes > Heterodontiformes > Heterodontidae > Heterodontus > Heterodontus francisci. The sequence goes on along the minus strand of NC_090397.1, from coordinate 18,452,830 downwards.
TTACTGATTTAGAATTCTGTTTTCATTCTTCTCTCCTTAGTTTGTCTATCCATCAGACAGAAGGTCAATGCCTGCTAGTGTACCGATACAAACCATCACACCTGAGAACTTGCAGGGAAAAACGGTGAGTCAAATTAGAGTTTCATTATGGCAAACTTGCTGAAAATTTGTTGATCTAAGTAAAATCTTCATGAAGTTGGCCACTGAGTCATCTCTTCTGTTTTTGGCCTTAGTTCTGTTTTAGCAGTTTTGATTCTGTGATTGAATTGGTGCACCATTGTTTATAAACTTTGTAGAGTGCCTAATAAAGGAAACTTAGAAAACTTAAGGAATATAGATGGCTTGTAGTTTGCTTAACGATGCAAATTTGGTTGTGACCAAGTAGTAAAGCTGCCACAATTTGTCATATCCAAGCACTAGGACTGTGTTTGTTCCTTGACACACTTCCCTTCTTTAAAGTCTTTCATATAAAACCTATAACGTATGATTGCTATTACTGATTTGGTCTACATTAACCATAAAACACCATGGAGCAACTGGATCCGACAGGTCAGCTGTTCAGATATTTCCTGTTTCTCCTTTGTTGATCCTACACCTAAGCCATTTTAACCATCTGTCTGGCTTCTGCTCCATCAACACTCAATTTCATCCATGCTCTGTTCTCTCTCAACCTCTCCTGAAAATTGCAGCTTTGGTATGGATCATTCATTTCCTGCAGTCTGTGCTCTTTCCTGTCTCAGATATGGTGAATGAATTTATGTAAGATACTTAGCAATGCAATTTTTAAGCTTGTGATTCATAATTATCAATCTATTGAATTGTTATACAATATTTTATATCTGAATTATTCATCTATTGGGTACCCCTCTATATAATAAATAAAATGATTTTGTCTGTAGTCTCCTTGCAGATCTGATCTGTGAATTGTATTATCACTCATATGCACCCAAACAACCTTAGCCCTGTTGTCAGTCTGCAGCCAAGCCTTCACCTCCCTGCCCCCTTTCAGCCCCTAGCAGTTCTAGAACACTCACTCCCAACTGCAGGCACTGGCCTTGCACTTTGTCAGCAAAGGCAACAAGAGACAGCACCGTACCTTCAGTTTGCTCTGAGATTTGGATCCCTGAGTCTGCCATAGACTCTCAAAGAGAAATGAAACAAAGAGTTACTAAGAAGAACAAAGAACAGCACAGGAACAGACCATTCGGCCCTACAAGCCTGCGCTGATCTTGATGCCTGCCTAAACTAAAACCTTCTGCACTTCCGGGGACCGTATCCCTCTATTCCCATCCTATTCATGTATTTGTCAAGATGCCTCTTAAACGTCGCTATCGTACCTGCTTCCACCACTTCCCCCGGCAGCAAGTTCCAGGCACTCACCACCCTCTGTGTAAAGAACTTGCCTCGCACATCCCCTCTAAACTTTGCCCCTCGCACCTTAAACCTATGTCCCCTAGTAACTGACTCTTCCACCCTGGGAAAAAGCTTCTGACTATCCACTCTGTCCATGCCACTCATAACTTTGTCAGCCTCTATCATGTAGTCCCTCCACCTCTGTCGTTCCAGTGAAAACAATCCGAGTTTATCCAACCTCTCCTCATAGCTAATGCCCTCCAGACCAGGCAACATCCTGGTAAACCTCTTCAGTACCGTCTCCAAAGCCTCCATGTCCTTCTGGTAGTGTGGCGACCTGGTAGTGTGGAGAGAAGAAAGAGAAAATGCTTGATTTGTAAAGAGAGCTCTCAATAAAGTAGACAGACATGAGTGTAATAGAGAGTGAGATGTACTGAATAGGGCAGGACTCCTCTGACAAAACTGCACACTTTTCCAGGATCATCCTGAAATGCAAAGATAACCCCAGCTTCTTTGCTACAAACTGTTGTCTTAAACCCATCTTCCTTGCCTCCTCCACCCTCACTTCCATCTAAAAGTGCAAGGAGCCCATGGATTTCTTTGTTCTAAGATTGAGATCATCTGTTCATTTGCCTCTGCCATTTCCCTCCTTTCCCATAGCTCACCAGGCCAAATTACCTCTAAAGTTCCCTCCACTGTCCTATCCCTGAACTCTCAGCTTTCTCTAGTTTCTCTCCTATCTCCCCATATGCCCTCTCCAAGCTCCTCTTGTCCATGATGTCAGCCTTGGCTCCATTGGTGGCACTCTTGCCTCGAAGTCACAAGGTTCCCACACCAGGATTTTAACAGAAAAATCAAGACTATCACTAGTGCAGTATTGAGGGAATGCTGCACTATTTGAGGTGCTGTCATTCAGATGGAACATTAAACTGAGTCTCCATCTGTCCCCTCAGGTGAACGTAAAAGATCCCATGCCATTAGTTCAAAGAAGAACAGGAGAATTATCCTCTGCGTCCTGGCCAATATTTATCCCTGAATCAACATCACAAAAACAGAGTTTCTGGTCATTGTCACATTGCTGTTTATGGGAGCTAACTGTGCACAAATTGGCTGCTGCGTTTCCTGTACTGCAACAGTGACTACACTTCAAAAGTACTTCATTGGCTGCAAAGCGCTTTGAGACGTCCAGTGGTCATGAAAAGCAGTATATAAATGCAAGTCTGTCTGTCTTTGAGACCCACCTCCTGCTCCCTCGACTGTATTCCCACTAAACAGCTGACCACCCAACTTCCCTTCTTGGCCCCCATGTTAGCTGATAATGATTCTCTCCCCTTCAAATTTTCTGTCATCATGCCCCTCAAAAAAACACCTTGACCCCTCTGTCCTTGCAAACTACTACCCCATCTACAACCTCCTTGATCGTGTTTTGCCTCTCAAATCCATGCCCATTTTCCCAGAACTCCATGATTGAATCTCTCCAATCAGATTTCCACCCCGCCATAGTACCCAAACAGCTCTTTTCCAAGTTACAGATGACTGTGGCTGTGGTGAACTATCACTCCTTGTCCTTTTCAACTTGTATGCAGTCTTTTGAACAAGTTGACCAGACCATCCTCCTCCAACGCCTCTCCTCTGTTGTCCAACTGGGTGGGACTGCAGTTGTCAAGTTCCATTCTTATCTATCCAGTTGTAGCCCAAGAATCATCTGTAATGGCTTCTCTTCCCACTCCAGCATCATTACCTCTGGTGTCCCCCAAGGATCTATTCTTGGCCACCTCCTGTTTCTTATCTACATGCTTCCCCTCAGCAACATCATCCAAAAACACTGGTGATACCCAGGTCTTCCTCACTACCTCCTTTCTCAACCTTTCAACTATCTCCAAATTGTTACACTTCTAGTCTGACATTCAGTACTGGATGAGCAGAAGTTGCCTCCAACAAAGTATTGAGAAGACTGAAGCCATTGTCTTCGGCCCCTGCTAAAAATTCAATTCCCTAGCAACACACTCACTCCATTCCTCTAACTGGCAACTGCCTGAGGGCGAACCAGACTGTTTGCAACCTTGGTGGCGAATCTAACCCAGAGATGAGCTACCAACCACATATCCATGCTGCCACTAAGCCTACCTACTTCGACCTCCATAACATCGCCCAACTCTGTTCCTGCCTTAGCTCATCTGCCACTGAAATCCTCATCCATGTCTTTGTTCCCTCTTGATTGACTATTCCAATGCACTCCTGGTCAATCTCCCATCCTCTGCCCTCCATAATCTTAAACTTGTCCAAACCTTTGCTGCCTGTATCCTTACTTACACCAGGTTTTGTTCATCCGTCGCCCCTGTGCTTGCTGAGCTACATTGGTTGAGCAATGCCTTAATTTTAAAACACTCATTTTCAAATCACTCCATGGCATTTCCCTTCCCTATCTCTGGAACCTCCTCCAGCCCTAGAACCTTCTAAGATATCTGTGTTTCTCCAATTCTGGCCTGTTGTGCATCCTGATTTTAATTGCTGCACTATTAGCAGCTGTGCCTTCAGTTGCCAAGGACCCAAACTCTGGAACTCCCTCTCTAAAGCTCTCAGCCTGTCGATCCTCCTTTTCCCTCTTAAGGCGTTCCTGAAAACCTAAACTCGTTGAGCAAACAATTTCTTGCGTGACTCTGTGTCAAATAATGCTCCTGTGAAGTGCCTTGGGACATTTTGCTACATTAAAGGAGCTATATAAAGGCAAGCCTTCATTGCTGTTGCGGCAGACAAGCGTGACTTCCAAAAAGGGGGCAGTGAGAAAAAGTGAGAGGTAGACAACAGGTAAAAATGCTTGAGCCAAAAATTCAGTAACAGTTGCAGAAGGAAAGAAGTAACAATTTTAATTTTTGTCCATGAGCATTGGTGTAGGAGCACCATATAGTGTTTTTTAAAAAAAATGATGAATATTGGTCCATACCGTGCCATCTTCTCTCATTCATCTGCATTCACAGAACTGACGACTGGTGCAGTGGGCGATTAACTGACAGGACTATGTCTGTTCTATAACCTTGTGTGCCTTTTAATTGACCCCTAATATTCCTTTGAACTGCAGACTAATTCTTTCTCTTCCTGTGATCATGTGACAGTATTCTGCAGTGATTACATCATAATAGCCTTATGGTCTCCAGTTAATCTAATCACAGCTCTGCTTTTAACTATCATTTGGATAGCTTTTGTTTTATTGAGATAATGGTACATATTACAAAAGTGAAGTGACTAAAAGGCTGTAATTTAATCTCTCAGGTCAGATGATATCCATAAACCACTCAAGCATTTGCTCTTGCGTTCTATTATCTGAACCCTTTGGCTAAACTAAAGCATTTTTTTGTTCAGTTCCAAACATTAATAGTTGTATATCACAATGTGTCATTCATTACCATGCTGTCTTCATATGGCTCCCATGTGAACACTTTAACAAGGAGCTACTATGTATTGCACATGACCTATCTCTGATCATTTTGCTCTTCACTGATGACCTATATAAAAAGGATTTTTTTTTCAATAAGCTAACAGTGGATTTTGTTTTAATAAGGGAAATTGTACTCTGGCTTTAGTTCTTGTTACTGCACTTTCTCCTGTCAGTGGTTAACTTCATATCCTATATTGATCAGTACTTCATATTGATATCTGACTATATGCGATACCTTGTGGAAAGAATATTTCCAACTTCCCTGCAGTTTATACCCCAAAGTTGTGAAAGTAGTCCAATGAGTGGAAAACTTGACCATTTAATATTTAAGTCAGCAAACAGCAGTACAGTGTCAGGTTATAATGGGATACCTGAAGAAATGTTGATAAAATATTGCACAAAGTCTACACCTATTCTTCCACCTGATCTAGGAAAAATAATCTGTTCCAAGCATTTGCAAAAACTCATTCCTTGTTACCAATTTCCATGAAATGACAACTTTCTCTTCTTTCGAGAAGTTTTCAAGTTGCCTTTATATGAAAATCAATTTTTAGTAAATATTTTTTTTATTCATTTGTGGAACGTGGATGTCACTGACTAGGCCAGCATTTATTGCCCATCCCTAATTGCCCTTGAGCTGAGTGGCTTGCTAGGCCATTTCAGAGGGCATTTAAGAGTCTGGAGTCAAATGTCGGTAGATTTCCTTCCCTAAAGGATATTAGTGAACCAGATGGGTTTTTACAACAATCGACAATGCTTTCAGGGTCACCATTAGACTAGCTTTTAATTCCAGATTTATTATTTGAATTCAAATTTCACCATCTGCTGTGGTGAGATTCAAACCCATGCCCCCAGAGTATTAGCCTGGGCTCGGGATTACTAGTCTAGTGACGTTACCACTACACCACCCTCTCCCCCTGTGATGTGGATGACGATATTTATATAGCACCTTTCATGTTGAAAACCACCCCAAGGCACTTAATGCCTGAAGCGTAATGTTGTATTTTGCAAACTGGAACAGTTGATATATTTGTGGTCCCAGATCTGCAGGAGAAATGCCTTGATTGATGGATATCACAGAGGATCTGGAAGCTGCTGAATTAGGTTGTTTCTTCTAATTAGTTTATAATAATGGAGGCAACTCATTGTGACCATATGGGCCCAGGAGTTGATAACTTATCCAATTAAGTCTCCATAACTAATAATGCAAAGCAAGGTTGCATAGTTGCCCAAGCCTTTCCAACTCTTTCTGTAGCTATTCTGGATGATGCTTCAACAAATTTGAACATGGATGTCAATCTATATAATTCCAGGCTGCAATTCTGATCTTGGTCTAAATGGCATAAACTTTTATTACTGTTGGGACTGTACTTGTCCATAAGGTTAAACTACAACATATTGTTCGGTCTGGTGGTCAGGTTTGTGTTGCAGGTAGATTACTAGCTTGAGAAAAGATCTAAGTTACACACCAGGCTAGGCTGGAGCAATCATGCAACATATCTGATCTAAAGATTGCTAACATGTTTATTACAATGTGTGTCTAAACAATGTGATTCGTTGTTAGGCCAGAAAATGAACAACTTTTTCAGGCAAACGAGAGTGACCGCCAGTTCTATAATGTTCAGGACCAAAGACAAAGCTGTGATGTAGTGCAGACATGCATTCAACTACAGGCATGAAACTTGGACTCTCCACAATTGGCATGCAAAGCAGTAGAAACATGCGTATTATTTTGTTAAAAATCAGGGACAGGGAGCAGTGATGAATACCCAAGTGGTACAGTGCACCGGCATAACTAGCATTCTAATTATGGTTAGACTGGCTAGTATTGGTGGGCTGGAGGTGTCTATATATCAGGTGAGTATCTTCCTATAGCCATATTCCACAGTCAACTGGTGACAAGAACACGGTCAATAGGATTCAAAACAAATGGTTCAAGAATAACCTGAAGAGAAGACATAGTAAAGGTGGCAGTCATCCAGAAATCTAGGAGCATTTAACCCAAGATTGTGCAGTCTGGAATCTATGAAGCATGCTGTCACACATTTTAAAGCACTCACAGCAGAAGAAAAGCATCATTCCAGAAAGTAATTAGCGAATGACCTCAGTGAGCATGCAGTACAGATGGCTGGCCATCAAAGAACTCATTCCCACAAATAATCCTGACTTACTTTTCTGTGTTTCTTGTTTCAAACTGACTCTTATTATTTTATTACTGTGCTGTACATACCATATTAGTCTATAAAAAGCCATTAACCCAGATTTTGCAGTGGTAATGACGATGAAACTGTCAGCGTTTGCTGTCAGCACTCCTCCAAAACTGACAGCAACGTCTGGATTCCTCACAGGTAGTTAAACATGGATATCCAGAAGTTGCTGCCAGTGCTTCTATGCTTCTCCATAGTATGCATTGTTGAAGTACCCACAAAATGCAATCAATTAGAAATGACTGAACAGAAGAGAACATCTCCTTTTCTGCTGTAATATCACTGTTAAAGACACCCGAGAACATTATGCCTTGCTGATGAGGTGTAGCTGGGTTTTTAATGTACTGTCATAACTACTGCTGAAGAACCTTTCTGATCCTGAAAAACTAATTTTATCTAAATTTTTTCCCATTCTGGTAATTCCAGGTTTTTAATGTTTAAGATATTTCAGTTTCTAATGTATATGTGCCAGTCATTTATTTCGTTCTCTGTAAAGTTTATGAAGTGAAGGATAAATAGTGCATTTTTAATACTGGTTTGTAGTCTGTTAGAATACTTCAATGTGTAATTGGCTACTTAGCGTTGTTGATGCCATCACTGTTGCTGGACACCTGGACATGTCCTTGACTTGGTGTCAGATTTAAGTTGTCGGGAAAGGCAAAGACCATGCCACCGAAATCGCTGATCTTTGTGGTCAGCTTTCTTCAAGGTCATGCGGAGGTGCCGTCGCTTCACTGCTGATGACAAATTCTGGAGCATTATCTTTTATTTTACTGTTTCTGTTCAGTGCAAAAGATGAAAGCATGCAGTTTGAAAATTATTTGTCCTTTCTCACTCTAATGTGTATTTTGATATTGCTTCAGTTTGACAAATGCATTTGTCCCTGCCAGAATGCTAGAATATTTTATCTCAAAATATAATAGCAAGAAATGAACTATGCTTTGGTTTTATCAGTCTTTACTAGAGTGAGAAAAATTCTTTTGCACGTTTAACATTTAATAAGTGATGCATAATAAGAGGTGACCCAATTTGAGTCTTGTCATGGATTTTAATAGATTTGTATCATTTTGGCTAAAAGTACAGACTGACACTGTATATGCATGATGCTGTGTTTAATTGCACTCTGCTGTTGCCTTGGATGACAAATGAGTGGCTGTTCTCTGGCTGGAGTCCTACTGGAAAAACTTATTCTAGAAATTACTAGAAGGTGACCTTTTAACTCTGCTGAAATTAACTTTTCACCTTTTTTTATTCTTTCATGGGATGTGGGCGTCACTGGCAAGACCAGCATTTGTTGCCCATCCCTAATTGCCTTTGACAACTGAGTGGCTTGATAGGCCATTTCAGAGGGCAGTTAAGAGTCAACCACATTGCTTTGGGTCTGGAGTCACATGGAGGCCAGACCAGGTAAGGACAGCAGAGTTCCTTCCCTAAAGGACATGAGTGAACCAGATGGGTTTTTACGACAATTGATAGTTTCATAGCAATATTACTGACACTAGCTTTCAATTGCAGATTTCTTTTATTAATTAATTGAATTGAAATTCCACCAGCTGCCATGGTGGGAATTGAGCCCGTGTCCCCAGCGCATTGGCCTGGGCCTCTGGATTACTTGCTCAGTGGCATTACCACTACGCCACCTCCCCAGCTATAATTTGTGAAGATTTATTAAAAGAAATACAATCCTAAAAAACTGAACTTTGGCATAGAACTAGAATGGAAATGGAGATTTAAGCATTGTTAGGACTGAGGCAGGAGTAATGCACTGTTAATTCAATCCCACTACTCCAGAGGTCACAGCATATTAATAAGGTTTCCATCTACCAGAAAAATAGTCACTTTATTTATCCCCTGAATAAAGCATGCCAAAATGGAACTGCAATCCTTTCTCAATAGGAGTCATAAGACTGTCATAATACCATCAGCATGTTTGGATGCAAATTGCCCTGCAGCCTGGACTCTTCAAACACGAAACCTCTGCAGTTATTGTCCACTCTTTTTTTTCAGTCTTAAAGGCGCACAGACCTCCTAGTTTTTAAAAAACCGCTTATGCCACCTCCCTCCTTGGCGAAATGAAACGCCATTCTTGAATGTGAAACAGAAGTTGAAAAATAAAACTTTAAACATATTTTCGCATTCACTCCACTAATAGTTAACACAATTTTTCTTTGTACCATAGTTATGTAACTCAACAAGATTAAACTCGTGCCAAAGCATCAGCGATGACATTGTTTTTTTTCCCGAAATGTATACAATTTTCAAGTGCCAAGGCTGCAACAACAAACCCTATCTAAATGCTTCAGCATTTTGGTTTTAATTTTTTACGAAGGTTGTCCCATTCAGCCAATTGCAACCTTCCAAACATAGTCTCCCAAATGTTTCATGTTTTCCTTCCAAGTGTCCCTATAGACCATCATCTCAATCAGATGAACTGCACTGTTGGGAACACTGGCTACTATTGGGTTCACTGTTTTCTGAGAAGTTTCTTGAGTACTCATTAACCTGTGTGGTATCACTTGATACTAAAAAATCCCGTCCAGTGTAACAAAAACTGATTCTTCCTCAGCTTGGGGTGTCAAAGCAATTTGACAGTATCCCTTTAACAAATGTTTTCTCTAAGACATATGGCGCTGCCCATTCTGTCAATACTATCTTCTAAACGAGGAATTGGGTAGGAGTCTGCCTTCGTTACTCCATTGACTTTTCTGTAGTCTGTGCAAAGTCAAGTTGACCTATCAGGTTCAGGCATTAAGACTATTGGTGACCTCCAGCTGCTTTGACTAGGTTCAATTAAGTTGTTTTCCAGCAATGTATTGGATTTCTGCTTTTATTTGGGCCTGTTTGTCTGGACTTAAGCGGTAAGGATGTTGTTTTGAAGGAACTGATTCCCCTATATCCACATCATGTGTGGCTAAGGTTGTACATCCTGGCTTATCCCTACAGACTCTTCTAAATGTTGTGAGAAGCCTTGTCAGGTCTTCACATTGTCCTGCATCTAAGTACAAAAACATGGCCAATTTTCCTAGCCATTCTGTATTCACTAACCGGATAGTAGGAGGTTCAATCTGAGAATTGTCTAGGCCGCCTTCTGTCTCATCTTCACGCTTCTTTTCCTTCTCAACAGTCCCTATTACCTGACATACCTGTACTGCCTTATCGTCCTCCCTGCGAAAATATTGCTTCAACATATTAATATGACACAACCGATTCTTCTTCCTGCAATCAGGGTTGTCAATCAAGTAATCGACCTTACCCACTCTTTTGACCACTTTATCTGGACCACTGAACCGTGCTTTTAATGGTTCACCCTATAATGGTAACAATACTAATATTTCATCCCCTGGTTGAAAATTTCGGGTCTTAGCATTCTCGTCTGCCCATTTTTTCATATTGGCTTGGGATGACTTGAGGTGTTCCTGAGCCACTTTGCAAACTTTTGTGAACCTTTCCCGGAACACACATACATAGTCTAGTATCAAAGATTCATTTCTTTGTTCCAAGAATCTGTCTTTGATAAGTTTTGGAGGACCTCTTACTTCATGCCCGTAAACTAATTCGAAAGAACTAAAACCTGTAGACTCATTCAGTGAATCTCTGTATCAAATTAAAGAAAGTCTAGCCCTTTATGCCAATCATGCAGATATTCATGACAGTATGCTCTAAACATTGTTTTGCAAGTTTCATGGTACCTCTCTAAAGCTCCCTGTGTCTGTGGGTGATATGCTGAAGATGTTAACTGTCTGATACCCAAATTGCCCATGACTTCTTGAAATATTTTTGACATGAAATTGGAACCTTGATACGATCGAACTTCAAGTGGTAATCCATATCTTAAAGAATTGGGTTAGCTTCTCTACTGCTACTTGGGCAGTAATTGTCCTCAAGTGAATGGCCTCTGGAAATCAAGTAGCCATATCCATGATAGTAAGTAAATATTGATGTCCTGCTTTTGTATTTGGCAAGGATCCTACGCAGCCTATTGATACCCTACTAAATGGTTCCTCAATAACTGGTATGGGAATTAGTGGCGCCAATTTTATGGTAGGTTGCGGTTTTCCCACCGTTTGGCACGTATGACATGTCCCAACAAGACTGCTTTATGTCCTTTGTATGGCCTGACCAATAATGTTGACTTATACATGATTTAGTCTTCTGAATCCCCCAATGTCCTGCTAGAGGAATGTCATGTGCTAACCTCAATATTTCCTGGATATAATTAGGTGGTACCACTATCTGTCGAACAACCGTCCAGTCTTCGTAAGTCTATGAGGCAGTCTCCATTTCCTCCTCAAAACCCCAACTTCAATATAATAGCCTTCTAGAACTCCTTTTCGCCTCAGCTTCTGTCAGAGCCGACTTTGCTATTCTATGTAACTCTGGATCAGCTTGTTGTGCTGCAATTGTAGAAGATTTGTTAAACATCTCACTTGGATTATCCAAATCCCCAAATAAAGTTTCAGATACTTAGTTACCTGTTTGTGGTGCCAATTTTACCTCAGAGAATGAGACCTGTTTAGCCATTGTTTGGGTGACTATACAAGCTGGAAATATTCCTGGAACTTGTTTCTGTAATTGTTCTGTTTCCTTAACTTCACTTGGTTTCTCGGTGACTATGGGAGAAACTGATACTTTTGATCTAGCCAAATTGTTCCATAGGAGTAAGTCAATTCTCTCTTCTGGCAAACTATGGACAGCTCCTACAATTACCATCCCAGATATTAGGTCACACTCTCGGTGCACCCTACATAAAGATACGGGTATATACTCCCCATCAATTCCATTAACTAAAACTTTAGTGTTCAGTCTGTTGGAAATGTTATACCTTTCCCCAGCAAAAGAGTTTTGGGTTGCTCCTGTATCCCTAAGTATAATGATAGGTTTGCCTGCCTCACTTGAGGGATATGGAGTTACTTTTCCCTTTGACAAGAATTCATTACAACTTTCAGGTATCTTATTCTTAACCTCTACACTCACTTTTTGGTTTTTGTGCCTGGTTTTACAGCTGTCGTTAAAGCTATAGTCTGGTCTTCTGTACTCTCAGTCAGAAAAAGAGGCTCTTTCTCAGCATTAGTTTTTTGTACCACAACAAGTCCCATAGGTTTACCTCGTAACTTTCAGCATTCTGAACCAAGATGTGCTACCTTGTGACAATGTTAATGCTTCGGCTTGCGGACCTCACTTTTACCCTCAGCACCTTTCTTTCTGGCCTAAGGTGGTGATCCTGGGGCATTCCCAGCTGTTCCTTCTTGTTCCCGACTACTTGCCTTCTTTCGCTCTCCCACTTTTTATCCTTCTTGGGTTTGTGGGGGTGACGGACTAAAGGTTTTGGCTTATTCACAAGCTCAAAATCATTAAGTTCTGCTGCTTGCCTAGCTTTTAAAACTTTCAGGTTATCTACATGAGTTCTCACAACTGGAGGGATTGAATTTTTAAACTCTTCCAAGAGAATCGATTCTCTAAGGTTCTCATACATGGTTTCCATCTTTAATGCCCGTATCCAACAGTCAAATTTAAACATACGTCTGCCCAGCTAATCTCCATAAATTCTGAAACTTCTGAGAGTAAGCTTCAGGGTCTAACTCATGCAGTGAGAATAGCCTTTTTTTCTATTTCATAATCTTCACAAAGCATGGCATAAACTTCATGAGCTCTGCCTGTCAACCTGCTTTGCATAAGCAGTGTCCAGCTTTCCTTTAGCCATTTCATTTGTTTGGCTATTTTTTCAAAAGAAAGAAAAATGCCTCTACGTCCCTTTCTCAAACTTCAGGAGAGCTTGTATAAATTTTAAAAGCATTTTGCTAGGACCTGAGCTGGATTCAGATTCTTCTTGACCAGAATTTTTCCTGGAGTCAAGACCACCCTTTTGTCTTAGTTCCATCTTTCTTAATTTGAATTCCCTTGCTTCTTTTTCACTTTCTCTCTGAAATTCAAGTTCAAGTCTTTCCAATGCTATTGCTGTCTCTTTTTCTGTTTCCTGTTGAAGCCTAAGTTTTCTCAATTCTTGTTCCTGCTCAGGTTTTTTTGTTTCTAACTGAATTCTAGCCAATTCCACTGCATCACACTCTGACTTACTGTCGTCGTCTTACTCCTCCTCTTCTTTCAATTTTAAATGTTGCTCTATTATATCAAATATCTCTGCCTTTTTAGCACCTGATTTCAATTCTAGCCCCAATTTTGCTGCCAATTCTATCAATGTAACCTTGGTTAAAGTGCTGAAGTCCCTGAGGGGCACATTCTCCTTTCTCAGAAACTCTGCTGCAACTGCCACTGCCATTCTGATAGTATAGCCTTTACCCTTATACAAGAAACCTGGTTCCTTTTACTTTTTCTTTCAAATTATTACTCCCCTTATAATTCACGTTGGATTTGAATCCTGGACAAGCCCCCAGTTTTTATGCCTGAGGCGGGAGTAATGCACTGTTAACTAGTGCTAGAAGTGGCTAGAAAAATCGCAGTAATGATCCATGCCATTTTTTAAGTTTGATTTGGAGAGGATTTTGTTTAACAAGATCGACATCATAAAATTTATCAATAAGTGGTCACTTTAAAAGCTTGTGCAGCTCTTCATGCAATTAGCACTCATAATAGCTCTTCACAAAGGACATCTGATGAGTAAGCCACTCCTAATGTACAGTGTCATTACCTGATTCTCAGGCTTGAATGATTTCCTGTTCACAATTTATGGGAAATGGTTCAGGCTGCAAGCCTTTGAGCCTGAATTCCAAGTCTGAGCTCGCATTGTGTAAAACTCTGCAATGAGAATATGAAATCAGAATATTTTGATCAGTTAAATTTTTCTGGTTTCAACCATGACTCTGTAGTAGCACTTTTGCCTCTAAGCCCCACTCCATTTACTTGAGCACATAATCTGGGCTAACGCTTCAGTGCAGTACTGAGTGAATACTGGCCTGGACTGTGCGGGGTTTTGGATGAGATGTTAATCCGAGGCGTCTGCCCTCAGGAGGACATTAACGATCCCTTGACACTATTTGAAGTAGAGCATGGGAGTTCTCTACATATCCTGGCTGATATTTATCCATCAACCAATATCACTAAAGCACATTATCCAATTTATTTTTTCTCCCTGCTCTTTGTGAACATCTGTGCACATCGATCATCACGTGTTCCTATATCACTACAGTGATTACATTTCAAAAATACTTCATTGGCTGTGAAGTGCTTTGGGATGTCCAAAGGTCGCGACAAGTGCTGCATAAATGCAAGTTTGTTGCTTTGTTTCTTTCAAGTCAAAGCAAAAAGCTGGAGAAGAATTTATAACTGGACATTTATAACTAGATTTATAACTGCTCTTTACTGTATTTTAGGGCAGCACAGTGGCGCAGTGGTTAGCACTGCAGCCTCACAGCTCCAGCGACCCGGGTTCAATTCTGGGTACTGCCTGTGCGTAGTTTGCAAGTTCTCCCTGTGACTGCGTGGGTTTTCGCCGGGTGCTCCAGTTTCCTCCCACAACCAAAGACTTGCAGGTTGATAGGTAAATTGGCCATTATAAATTGCCCCTAGTATAGGTAGGTGATAGGGGAATTGAGGGAAGGTGGGGATGTGGTAGGAATATGGGATTAATGTAGGATTAGTATAAATGGGTGGTTGATGGTTGGCACAGACTCGGTGGGCCGAAGGGCCTGTTTCAGTGCTGTATCTCCAAATAAATAAATAAACAAGTGGAGGTTTTCAGCCCTGAACTAAATAAACGAAGTTGTGGATCTGTTTATATATTTCTATTTTTTCCACAAAACTGCACACATAACCTCTGGCTGTCAAGGCATGGAATATGCATTGGTGTTAGCTGAGTGATTTTGGGAGGAAATCCTCTATCTGATTTTGTGTGGCCTCTGATTGAAGGATAAAACAAATTCCCATCCACAATTTTTTGTATCCAAATTAAATTCTTTGTGATAGGGCCACAAAATATTCATTATCATGGATAATTTGAGTTCTGAGATGCAAGTGCCAGAGTAAAATTGTCTTTGATCTCCTTCACTTGCGCACTCGGAAAGGGATAGCTGCTACTTCAAATATTGTTATAAAAATGTAAAAACACTTCCAACTATGCAAGATGCATTTCAGTAAAAATGTAATTGAATCTATTGCAGTCAAGTCTCAAAGAAACTCCCCTGGAGGAATTATGCTTGAACAGTTTTTGATGGACTACATGTAACATGCTTTGGCATGTGTCCAGAGAAGTTAGGAATCTCCATGTGTTTTGAAAGAACCTATTGATTGTGTGTAATTCTGATTCTTGTTTGCACCTGCATATGGGTGAAAATGAAAGTGGTTCATTGTGAATTGTATCCAGATATCTCTCTCTCTCCATGTGTATCTATGTGCCAAAAATGATCAGCCATTATGTGACAATATAATCTCTAATGCTGTTCATCCCAACAGTGATGTCTGGCGTTAACATTTTGCAGTGCTTATATATTTAGTTCAGCTTCTACTTTCAGAGAATTGTGTACTTTTAGGTAATCCAGTTGTAGAGGTAACAAATTAATGTGTTTCCCCCCTCTTTTGGCTCCCCAAACTGCATACCTGCAGCCAGAGGAGCTGACACTGCTGCTCATCAAGCTGAGGCGGCAGCAAGCGGAACTGAACAGCATCCGGGAGCGCACAGCAGCGCAGCTCGTGCAGCTGAATCTCAGTGACGCAAATCCCAAGGTCAGCTGTCAGATAATCTGTTGTACTCCATCACCATTGTCTTATGATCTGCTCATCCATAATTGATTGCTGTAGTTGTGCTCATCAAGTTTTTTTTTAACTTTGTAATATTTATATATAGTTGTCCTTTTTATGCAACTTTTGTTTATGATTGAATTTCCAATCTTGTCAAATCTAAAAATGGCTAACTGTCCTATCCTATATTGATTTCATCAGTCTTTATAAAAATAAATAGGTTGCTTTTGCTGAAACGGTTTTCATACACTGCACCAGTAAGATTATAAGAGGTGATTCCCATAAATGTGTGGTTGTGAAGTTAGCTTTGTACTTGTGTAAATACCCATTATGTTGTGGATGGGAGATCAAAACTAAAATGCTGAACTTACTGATCTTGTACCTGAATGTGCACCACTTAATTTGCTTGTTCTATGAATTGCATCTGAGAGGGAAATATCTTACTTTTGTGACTTTGTACTAAACGGCCAAACGTTTTGTGCTGGAAGTGCCCATTTTACCTGACAGATTGCTTATCATTTTTAAGTAGTCCAGTTTGCCATTGACTTCACAAAGTGTAGAATTATATTGCACGGAGGGAGGCCATTTGGCCCATCATGCCTATCTATGCTTTTGAAAGATCTACCAAATAGTCCCAATTTCCCCCATTCTGATGAAAGGTCACAGACCTGAAACATTAACTCTACTTCTCTCTCCATGGTTGCTGCCTGACCTCCTGAGTATTTCCTGCACTTCCTGTTTTTATTATAGTCCCAATTCCCTGCTTTTTCCCCATAGCCCTGCAATTTTTTTCCTTTTCATGTTTCCCTTGTTCTATGCTGATTAATGTACTTTTCAAGCAAGTGCTTAAACTTGGCTTTGCTTTTTAATTTATAACTGAGAGTTGCTGTTTTGTAAATTGAGTGATACAGATGCAACCTTGTAGTATCAGTGACTGTTTCCTTAAATTCCTGGTATTTCTAATTAAACTGATTATCCTCTGCTGCTGTTTCTCTTTCTTATTTTGCATTCTTTGTTCTTATTTATTGCTGCCTGTTAGAATGATATCCTCACTCATCACCTTCAAAGAAACCTCGTGTATTTGGATTATCAGGTGGGAGAAATAGAAATTGATTTTTCATCGTCTTTAGTTTCCCAATGCATGGCTTACTTTTGTGTGCCACCAAGAATATCGCAACTGGCCTGGTAGCAAATAACCCCCATTCCAGAGAATTTTGAACCCATTTGTCTGCTAATGTTTCCAGTCCAGTTTTGTGATGCTTTGTTGTTGGGTACCTCTTCTCAATGCCCCCCCACCAAACTCCCCATAAAATGAAACAAATGACAGCATTTTGGAACTGAATGATGACCTCCTCAGGGATGACTTCACAGTATCGATAAAAGTTCATTCTTTAGAGACCCACTGAAAAATTTCAGTGTAAGCTCAGCTGTCTTTATAATGGTTTTTTACTGCTTATTTGAGTTTAACGTAGTTCTTTTTTAAATAATAGACTAGTAAAGGGAACTTGAGAAGTTGCTTAGCTGACTAATAATTAATAACCACTTAATGGAGGGAACTTTCCCCGTTGGAGATGGGTTTGGGGGCGGGTGGGTGGGAAAATTGAGAAAAAGCCGTCGGGCCGGTATCCTGACCTCTTCTTGCCTCCTTCCTCCTTTCCCAGGAACAGGTTGGGAGTCTTGTCAGCAACCCGCTCAACAGCAGCTGGAAGGCAATTAAGGTATTTAAGGAGGCAATTTGCGCCTGCAGTGGCGATTTGCCAACAGCGGACAGGGCACGCAGCACCTGAAACAAGGCAACTTAGAAGTGACGAGTGTGCAGCAGGACACCATTGAGGCCTGCAACTGACATGCACTCAGTACTATAAAGCAGCAAGCCTGAGATCAGCCGTAGACAGAGGCTTGCGATGACCGCAACAGGTCTTTGAGTGTGATATTAATGATAGTGGTCTTGGTAAGGAAATTGCTGGCAGTTCCTGCAGGAGACCTTCACAACTAAATGGGGCTACAGATCTTCCCCATCTCCCTTCCGTTTTCTTCAGACATAGCTCCTCCAAGACACCACAGCACAAATCTCTGTGCAGCTGTGTGAAGGCCCTTCAAATCCTGCTTGCTCAATCGCGATCCCGACTCGCCATCACGCCCACCATCTCTAATCGTACAGTGATACTGGAGGCAGGTTCCTAATTGGACGCCTTCTGGAAAGTTCAACCAGAAGGCCCACTGCTCACGTGTCTGGGTTCCTGACCTGGAAATCATCCTGCTGTTTGGGCAGAATCTTGCCACCTTAGTTTTTGCACAATGTCTTGAATTAAATTCAGTTTGTTGTTTTGATCTTTTCAAATAATCTATTTAAAAATATCTTGGTTAATTTAGTGTTAAATGGCAGCATTATTTTGACAAAAGCTTTGAAGTTAACCTTTAAATATGAACTGTGCAACCTCTATTCAATGCAAAGTGTTCATATACAGTTTTTTATAAAGATTTGTGTATATACATGTTAGTGTGTTACAGTCCTTCATTATACCTGTAGTTTATACTTTCAATGGCTGCCTGTGGCAGATATTTTATATAGAGGCTTTTGTTAATTATAAAAACACAATGATCTGTCTCATCATGGAGGAGGAAATTTTGTAAAATCTCCAACAGGGAGGACTGAGGTACACCAGTATGTATACATGCATCTCCTTGTGTTAGCATTTAGGATTTTGTAGGGATTCTTGCTATTCAACCGAAAAAAAAATCTTTTGTTTATAAACTTCTGGCTGTTGTGGGAGGTAAGAGATGATATTATTGAATCAGTTATAGCTCCATAATAAAGATTATTTAATCTTTGATTTTAAGTGCTCAGAAAAAAAGAATATGAAATGGAAAACCAGAAAACTCCATATTTTACCTCTTACTGCAGGAAAAAGAAGTATTTTGCCTGAGTTTCAAGCATTTCACCACAGTATTATGCTGAAAATATTATAATTTATTTCGAATAAAATACAAACCTGTTGCATTGTTGCAAATTTGCCAAAGATGAACCCAGTTAATTAATTCCTACCAATATGTTGTCCACAGAATTTTATGATCAGACTTGTAAATTGATTCCCAATTTTGTAGTATCTTATACCCCTAGAGTAATCTTTTTCAGTTTGGTGTATAATGCTTGCAAAAGGCTTTGATATCTATCTAAAAAGCAGGAGCTATAATCACTGTTTCATCTTTTAAATCCAGCCATGCTGTAAACTGATGTTTACTGTATGCTCCTCCTGATTTGAAATAGATGAAAGAAAATGAACCTTTAATCGCCACGGTTCACACTATGATTGAGAACTCAGCACCAAGGCCACAAGTATACAAGCAAGTAAGGTCTTGGATATTGGTTGCTTTGCTTAATCACAGAGCCCTGTGTGTGGCAGCTTTCAGTTTATTACACTTGAATCATACCGTAGAGTTCTTATTTACTTCAGTGACATTCATCCATGCATTTGAACCATGCTGCAATGGTGTTAGCATGGCTTATTTTACCATCCACAAGATATGTTATGCTTTACTGCAATCTCTGCTGAAGATGCTTCCGTATGTTTTAGATCTGGTTTTGAAATTATATAGATAAATCTGACAAGCTCCAGTCTGAATCTAATCTCATCTGAAACGGGAAATGAAATAAAGCATGCAAAAAAGAATCCACTGATTCATTCCAGTAACAAATCAAAGCAAAATAAATTGGTGAAATGGGTTCATAATGTATAGAAATGTGGGTTATTCTTGAATCTTGAGGTAACTAAAACTTAGCTGGAATTCTGTTGCCAAAGGTTTCTAATTTGTTTTGTTTGAGTTTTTTAAAATTGGCACTTGTCAAACAAAAGCATAAATATTTTGTAACATTTTACTTAAGTATAAATAAAGCACTACTGCTTATTCATACACTGACCTTCACTCATATACCCTATATGTGTACCTGCAAAGTAATTTGAAGTTGATCGCAAACGTTGTGCTCCCCTACTGTGTTTTTCTTAAACATTGCTCAGTGTTTCTGCATGGCAGTTGTGATAGCATGCTTAAATGTATATAGTGTATGGTAGCAGAAGCTGCAGAAATTTAGTTTGCATTTGGTGTCAATACTTCAACTTCTCTATGCATAAGATCAGATCCAAGGTATGTTTTATGATGCTGTGGACATTTATTATGAAAATTTCAAGATTCCATGTACTGCCAAATAGAAACTCTAAATGATTAAAACTTGTATATAACTTTGAGACTGCTTCTTGCCTTTCTTGTATGGATTGAGCTCTGTAGCATTGCAGATAATAACCCCACATGTGTAACCTAAATATTCTGATTTGCTATTGTATTTTAAAGTACAGGTACTTTTATCCTTAAAAGACATGTGTGCTAGCAGCTCAACTGACATTGGGATGGTGAGATGGGTGTCTCAGCTTTCTTTTGATTAAAAAAGAAAATTAGGGTTGATCAGACTGTGACTCGTTGATAGTAAACTGGCAGCAATCGAGCTACGATTGTAAATGAGCTTCTATAAAACTGATTTCTTTCTTTTGCAGTTAAATGTATGAAAAGGAACTGCTTTCATGCATTCCACATTAAATTCAACTTGATTTTAAAAATGGTTATAGTCATATTTAACTTGATAAACATATTTCATGAGGTGACAGTTAAATAAGCTGTGGCCATATAATTTGTGCAAATATTCTGCGTCACTTAGATCACTTATTTATTTGATGGGGGTGAAATTTGCCAGTGCCAGTTACACGAAAAGCGCTCATCGCAAATTGGACAGACTTTCTACAGCACCATAGCCCCATTCCTCCCCCCCAATATTCTTTGACATTTACTGTAATGGAAAAGTAAAAAATTGTGTATGATGTAAGACATGCTACAAGCGCCTTTTGTGCTATTGGCACAGAACAGTTTTACCTCCAGTTTTTACTGCCTGTTTTATTTACATGGTTTAATGGTAACTTACAAATGTGAAGTGTACTTTAAAACATCAAATTTAGGGTCTGAATTTCCTGATTGCAGTTGCCCAGCATAAAATACATTTAATACCAGTATTGAAATGATGCAGCTGGGAACATCTAGGCTTTCATCTCTTCTATAAGATTATCTACCTTTTACAAATGTGAAATAAGTGTTAGAAATTTGTGGCGTTTTCCAAACTGAATTTAACATTATTATTAATTCATGCATCTGGAGCTTGATAAAAGTTTTCAGATTTGTTGCTGGTTGCTGTGCAGCAGTGAGATTTATCTCATTGCTATAAAATGATTGGCCATAAAACAAGACTGTTGTATTTAGGATATTAAGACTGGGACCTCTGCACTGCCTGCTGTACAGACCTGAAGAAGAAATCATTACGGGTCATATTTCTGTTGAGCATCTCATATTAAATTTGACCACAGTGTTTGCAATATTGTCATATTAGGTTGAGCAAAGGCAAAGTTTTACCTCATCACTTGGAATGTGGTGGTAAAAAAGGTAAATTGTTATCCAGAAGGTGGCCCATAAATTTCAAGCTATGTGTTTGTCTCTAAAAATGTTATACCTTGATTTGGTTTATGAATATTGGCCTACAAAACTTTACTACACAGATTAGCAGCTGCATTCAAATGACAGGCAAAGGAATATCATACATGTGCATTGTGTTATGACCAGGTGAGAAAGGTGTCTAGGGGTCTTTCACTGTCTTCACCTGGTCTTATTGTAACAGGGTTTGATTTTTAAACAGTGTTTTGAGCTTCCCCTTGTGAATCCTTGTTCACAGCTTTCCAATTATAAGGCAAAGAAATGAACACACCAGATTTTGTTTAGGTTTAAAGAAGAAAAGTGAAATTTATTAAACCTTAGACTTCAACTCTAATTCGATTGACGCCTATGGTTACACACACCGCCCCACGCTAGCATGCATACACAATACGCACATGCAAATAGAGACAGAAAAGAGAAGAAAAATAAAATGGAGAGGTTTGAGGCAATATCAGAAGAGTTTCTTGTTTACTGTGCTTCGAGCTCACTTTTGTAAGTAGTCTTTTCGTTGGGGCCCAGTATTCTTCTTAAACCTTGTTCACTGTTGGAGACACTTCTCTCGGGATTCATATGTCTTCAGTGGTTTCTGAAGCTGGTGAGAGCAAAATGAGAGCAGACAGGAAAGAGGTCTTTTCCAGTCCAGGAGCGAACAGCCTTCTGAGTTTCAAACACTCTGTGGCAAGCTCAAAATTCAAATAACTTCAACAGTCAGCCAGTCATGTGACTAAACTGGTTTGACCACATCTGTTTGTGTATTCAGCCATCTTAGCATATGGAATTAGCCTTTCCGCCTTCAACATCTGGTAATCAAAAGTCCATTGTGGATTAAATTGGAGCAGGAAATGGCCCCTTTGTCCTTTGAAGTATGGTCTGTTGATAGGCTGATGTCTCTCTCCAGCCAAAGTCTCCAATTGTTTTTTTAAAGCAAGTTCTTCAACAACAGTCCAAAATCAATGTTCATGTGGCAAAATTAATTTTCCTCATTCTTGGCAGGTGGGGGCTTGCCTGTCAATTGCTACATTATTTTTCAAAGAACCTAATTTCAACATGTTAATCTTTTATCTATTGTGAGTATAATGCATTCTAAAACCTTTTGCTGAGGGTTCCTTTATGAAAACATTCTTTCCCATGGAATAATATCACCTGCTTATCTTTCTTATCAAAAATAACTTACGCTTTCATATTTCAAGGCAAAAATAAATCAGTAGCTGTTTAACTCCAAGGCTAAATTCACCAATCCCATGATCTCAGCGGAAGCCTTGTTTGCACAGAATACAGATTGAAGAATTGGTGCTACAACGTTGTAGCCCTATCTTCAATTCATTCTCTCTTCCAGTTAGGCTACCTGCTGGGAGCACCGGATCTCTGAACTTCCCTTCTTCAGTTAATCCGTTGAGATTTTAACTCATCGCCTTTTCTTATTCATGTTCTTGTAGCTGGCTCAGCAGGATGATTACAGAGAAACTTTATACAGCCACGGACGTGAAAATCTGGACATTGATGTATGTGAAAATATTTTACAATTTTTTTTTGTGCTTACCTCTGTTTTTAATTATAGTGTGCTAATTCCATATGTTGTGGGAGGTCAGAGTAGGTTCTTGTATTCTAAGGACAGACTGCAGATTCTTAATTTAAATTACTGCAGTTTAAGTAGTCAGTGCAATTTTTTGCGAGCCATTGCTTAGCTTATGGATGTATGTCAAGTCTTTTTTCATTTTGCTTCTTAATAGGAGTCGTACAATAAAAAAAATGGTTTATAGATTTAAGAATTCTTTATTTCTGTTCCAGTTTATTTGGTGTTCCCAATCAATTAATTGACAACCAACAATCTCCCAAATGTGAAGCTTAGACTGCCAATGAAATTGCCACAATTCAATGATTCATTTTTTTCTCCTTTCCCTCCACCTCTCACCCAGCAAAATAAAAGCGCTAGCAGAGATTCATTCCTTTTACTGTCTTTGGGATATTATTGTCATGTCATATTCTACCGCCACCTTCCCCTTGTGAGGTCTCCAGGAACAAGACACCAACCACCATTGTTATTTAAGGGATACATAGAAGTCACTAGGCTGCCATGAAAATTGTATTGATATAGCAGGATAGTATTGCAATATTACAAATCAGTCACCTACCAACTACCATCACCAACGATGTGTGGCAGGTGTTTTAAAAAGACACATTATACTTCTCATTCTCTTTATTCATCCCAAATGCATACATAAAGCAGAAAAATAAGTTCTTTTGATAGTTATTAAAAAAGACTAGGATAAGCAGTCAGAAGGCAGTAAGAGAAGAGGTCCGGAACCATAAGTGATGCAAACTCATTTGAAATGGAAGATGCATGCAAGACGGTAAACATGCTGAATGACTACTTGTTCCAAGGCTCCACATGGGAAGACAAGCACAACATCTCTCCCCAAACAGATACTGCAGGCAAAATAAGCACCTTTAATATAAATAAGATGAAATTAAATGTGCCCAAAACCAGTAAATTGACAGGGATAGATAGTACTTTTCGCAGAGTGCTGAAGGAGACTAGAGAGAAGATCTGTGAGGCACTGACTGTCATTATAACAGCGATGTTGTCAATGATAAGGAAATGTCAGACATGCTGATTAATTACTTTGCGTCAGTATTTGCAGTCTAGGAAGAGGTCAGCATGCCAGATGTCCCAAGGAAACTATTATTGAATCAGTGACAGGGATTCAACAAAATTAACATAAGCAAGATAATAGTAATGGAGACATTAATAGCACTAAAGATTGATAAATACCCAGGACCAAATGGTTTCCATCCCAGAGTTTTATGGAAAATAGGTGAGAACTTTGTAGATACCCAACCATAATGTTTCAAAATTCTCTTGATTTGGGAACTGTTCCTTTAGATTGGAAGATTGCATATGTCACTCTGCTATCTCACAAAGGCGAGAGGGTGCAACCAGGGAATTATAGACCAGTCAGCCTAACATTTCTTGGGAAATTGTTCGAATCTGTAATTAATGACAGGGTAATTGAACACCTTGAAAGTTTTCAGCTGATCAGAGAGATCCAGCATGGATTTGTAAAGGGTAGGTCATGCCTGGCAAATCTGATTGAATTTTTCGAAGAGGTGACTGAAGTAGTGGAGAAGGGAAATGTCTATTGATATTTATATGGACTTCCAGAAGACATTTGATAAAATCCCTCATAACAGACTGCTGGCCAAAGTTAAAGCTCACGGAATTGGGTGATTGGAAGGCGACAGAGAGTAAGAATAATGGGCAGGTACTTATATTGGTAGGATGTGACTAGTAGTGTCCTGCAAGGATCTGATTTGGGGCACCAACTATTCACTGTATTCATTAACAACTTAGATGATGGGATAGAAAGCCATATATCCACATTTGCCGATGACGCAAAGATAGGCAGTATTGTAAGCGATGCGGATGGAAATGTAAAAGAGATGCAGATGGAAGATTAAAATTATAAAAAGATATTGATAGATTAAGTGAATGAGCAAAGCTGTGGCAAATGGATATCAGTGTAGGAAAAGGTGAGGTCATCTACTTTGGACCTTAAAAAAAAAATAGAATTGGGTGCATTCTAAATGGTGAAAAGCTAGAAATAGTGGAGGTCCAAAGAGACTTGGGCATCCAAGTACACAGATCATTTAAATGTCATTAATAGGTACTAAAAGGCTAATGGAGTGCTGCCCTTTATGTCTAGAGGAATAGAATACAAGGGGGCAGAAGTTATGCTTCAGCTATACGAAAACCTGGTTAGGTCACACCTGGAGTACTGCAAGTAGTTCTGGGCACCACACCTTAGGGATATATTGACCTTGGAGGGAATGCAGCGTAGATGGACTAGAATGATATCTGGACCCCAAGGGTTAAGCTACAGGGACAAACTAGGGTTGTATTCCCTGAAATTTAGAAGGTTAAGGAGTGATTTGATTTGAGGATTTCAAAATATTAAGGGGAACAGATAGGGTGGATTGGAAGTGACTATTTCCACTGGTTGGGGAGTCTAGGACTGGGCATGGTCTAAAAATTAGAGCCAGGCATTTTAGGAGTGAAATTAGGAAATGCTTTTTCCACACAAAAGGTAGAAGTTTGGAACTGTCCTCCACAATTGGAAATTGATGCTAGATCAATTGTTAATTTTAAAACTGAGATTTATAGATTTTCGTTTGCCCCTTACCCCTCAATACCTTTGGCTAAGGCAGGTATATGGAGTCAGGTCGCAGATCAGCCATGATCTCATTGAATGGCGGAACAGGCTCCAGCAGTGAAATGGCCTACTCCTATTTCTATGTTCATATTAAGGACCCATTGGACAATGGGCAGGCTCCTGTAGTTTGGGAACAGTCTAATGTGGTACCCATGTTCAAATGTGTAATAAAGCAGAAACTGGCAATTACAGACCCATTTAATCTTTCTTCAGTTCTATGTAAAATAAAGGAATTAATCAAGTATAAACCTGAAGATTATCTGTATAATAATTTAGTAAGCAGCAGTCTTAGGCTTGCTTTTTGCTTTATTTCCAGGGCTAGGATCTTCCCACTGCTGCATGCTTATGACACATCCATGCTCCTTAATTCTGACTTTGTTTTTGGGGGTGGTGGCTTGCTCACATTTAAGTTTCAGTGGCAATTTACCTCAGTTGCATTTCCACAACCTCCAGTTTAACCTTAAAGAAACTAAATCTAGTATAATTAAGGAAAAAGTATAAGCAACTGGGAAAGTGCACATGAAGATACTATCAAAAGAAAGAAGGTTATGGTGCTGGGGATGAGGAAGGGAAATCAGTGAATGAGTCATAGAGAAAAGCAGATATGGCAAGAAAAAAATATGCAAGCGTATAGGAAGAGTGACCCAAAGAGTGGGACTTAAGCGGAAAGATGAGAATTGGCGTGGGAGCGAAGCAGTTAGAAGATGATGAACCTTTTTATTATTTTTCTCCAAACTCATTGCCCCAGGAAACAACTGTCACTTTGACAGAGATAAAGGGCAGGTTACTTGCCCACCCCAGTTAAACCAGATGTATGCGCAATTATGGTGGGTTGGGGTCAGGATTTCACATTTTGAAGAAGTTAAATCCCGGGGGAGGTTAAAATTTCCCTCCAAAGTGTTTACCTGCTAAAACAGAAATGCTGTTTTTTAAAAGTTTTTGTTCTTCAGCTGGTTTGTAAATGAGATTTTTTTTTTACACTGTATACTTCAATAAACCAAAGGAGAGGGTTTGTTAGCTTGACTTTGATTTGCTTAGTCTTTGTTTAAAATGTGAGATTACAACTTTCCCAAGTAAGGAATGCTGGAAATTAATTAAAAAGAAAGGCTTTTGGTGACATTTTTCTTGCTGTATGTGCTCAGCATCTGCTGAACCTAAAAAAATGTTTAAGATCCTAGAGCTACTATGATAAAGTGTTGTCCCTTCACTTTGTCCATCTTCGTGATTTCCTTTTTAGGCTAAACTTAGCCAGCTGTGTGAGCAGGATAAGGTTGTTTGTGAACAAGAGGAGAAACTGCAGCAGCTGCACAAGGAGAAAGTAAGAAATTGTGATTAAATTTCTTCAGTTTCAACAGAATGTATATGCCCAATGAATGTATTGCATTCGGTCTGTAAATACAATGTGCTGTTTTGTAGCATACACTTGAACAAGCGTTACTAGCTGCAAGTCAGGAGATCGAAATGAATGCAGAAAACCCTACTGTGGTGCAAAGTGTAGCCTTACAGAGAGATGTCTTACAAAATGGATTGCTCAGCACTTGCCGGGAGGTATCAAGAGCCACTGCAGTAAGTTATAACCATTTTGCTGTTAATTGTTGCTATTGTGGTCCAAAGGCCAGGTCTGCTTTAGCTTACAGTTGCTTATCCAAGAAACTGTTAGTGAGTATTTTTGCATGGGATACATATTCAAAACACTTATTTTCTGTTTTCATGTAAAATTTTGCCCATCGTGGCACACCAATGTGCTGCTCCATAGAGCTGTCTAATCGAGCTTGTGCCTACACAAATTCTTCATCATGCTGTATCATTGAATGCGAGATACTGAGTATGACGCACTATTCCCAAAGGAAGTGGTGGGGGTGCGGGGGAGGAAGGGAGAGATGCTTAAGAATTTGCCACAGTCAGCTCTTGCACCCCACCTGGTGGCTGATCTGAGTGCCAGATAGCAGTGGCCTTGGTACAAGTTCTGTACCCACTCCTGGTGTACAGCTTTATAGGGTTGATTCTAAGTATGGAAATTAATTGTGCATTTGCAAAGCATTACTATTTACTTTATAAAAAGAAATAAATCTGCTATTTAAACTATATCTTGTGATTTAGGAACTGGAAAGGACATGGGGCGAATATGACAAATTAGAGTATGACATAACTCTTGCAAGAAGCCACTTACAGGAGCAGCTGGACAGAAGTGAAGCAGTTCAGGTACTGGCTGCATTTGGGCAGATGAACCTGATGTCTGGGCATGTTTGTGCTAACAACAAAATAACTCTTCTCCCACGATATATATAATGAGTATAGCAAAATGATAGGCTCATTATGTTTGCCATAATTGTCTTAACTTAATGCATTTTATAATGAACAGATCTATTATTTGCACCCAGCCAAACACTGGCACACAGTTGGAAGACATACATAAAATAGTTTGTTTCCCGTTTAATGAGATACACTCCAGAAAAACTTATTTATTCATGAGTGCTGTACTTGTTGTCAGAAGAACCTTTATTTTTCTCTCAAGGCGGAGTTAACTGGTCAACAACGCCCTCAGATTCAAAAGGAGCTCTGGAGAATTGACGATGTTATGGAAGGGCTCACCAAAAGCAAACAGCAAAGAAGGACCTCTGGAAACCTTGGTAACAGAAGCTAACTCCATATTTTTGTACAGAATTTCAAATAATAGAATAGGAGCTGTCGTGATTTCCAGTAGCAGTAACCAGTGAGGTTTCTTTGTATTTTCTTCCACACTGCCCTACCCCACAGTGCATGTGTTTTTGTTTCAGTTTATCTATGAAAACTGCAGCCAGCTTGTGGTTAGATTATGAAGTCTTAACAGCATTTGAGTTTGCTTTAAACTGATAAATTGAAATTATTGTTAAGATAACCTTTCCAATTCTGTTGATGTCATAGGTTAGAATGATTAGCATAATTATCAATCTGTCTACATGTCAGGTAAGTAACAGTTTACCATGTACACTAGTACTAGAACTAGTACTACACTAGTACACTAGAACTATGATCTCCCTGCATCCCCATTCCAAACTTCAAGGGTCAACATTACAAAACATTTACGAAGTATTTCAGCCTAGTAGATCCATGCCAGTGTTTATGCTCCACAAGTGCGTTCTCCCACCGTTCCTCATCTAACCCTGTCAACATATCATGCTGTTCCTTTCTCCATCATGTGGTTATCTAACTTCCCCTTAAATGCATCTATGTTGTTCGCCTCAACTATTCCATGTGGTAGTAAGTTCCACATTCAAACCACGCTCTGGGTATAGAAGTTCCTCCTGATTTCCGTATTAGATTTATTAGTGACTATCTTATATTTATGGCCCCTAGTTCTGGACTTCCTCACAAGTGGAAACATTTTCTCTATGTCTACCCTATCAAACCCTTTCATAATCTTGAAGACCTTGAGCAGATTACGCCTCAGTTTTTTGTTCTAGAGCCCTTGACTGTTCAATCTTTACTGATAGGTATAACCTCTCAGTTCTGATGTAATTCTAAAAAACTTTTTAATACCTTCGCCAGTGATTCTCTGTTCTTTTTATAACAATATAACTGCTATATAAATGCAAGCCTTTTTCATGTATTATGGAGATCAGAACTATTACAGTACTCCAAGTGTGGTCTAACAAAGGTTCTATACAAGTTTAACATAACTTCTCTGCTTTCCAAGTCTAGCCTGCTAGAAATGAGCCCTCCTGCTTTGCTTGTTCTTTTTGTGGCCTTAGTAACCCATCGCTGCTTTTATTGATTTGTGTCTCTATACCCCTAAGATCCCTCTGCTTCTCTACCCCATTTAGGCACATAATTTCCAATGAGTATGTGCCTCATTATTCTTTCTACCAAAATGTACTACTTCATACTTATCTATGTTGAAGTTAATTTGCCAATTACATGCACGCTTATTAATGACTTGTCATAGTCCTCCTCAATATTAGCTGCGCCCTCCAATTTGGTGTCATCCACAATTCTTAAAATTCCCAAGTCCAGATTGTTCTTGTAAATTGTGAATAACCGTGTTCCCACCACTGATCCTTGTGGAACTTGTCACCTTTGTCAATCTATGTAACTACCTTTAACCCCTACTCTGCTTTGTAGCCAACTTGCTATCCATTCTACTACTTGTCTCATGGCTTCATCTGTTCTGGGCCTTGGTCTACTATGCGGTTCCTTAGCATAGACTTTTTGGAAATAAATTTGGAAATTTACCCACCCAACTATTGGGTCCGTGTTGGCTAACGTCTACGAGTACACTTTTTGTTCCCCATTTTCAACAAGCACCATCTTTTCAGCAATTGCTCTGCTATGTCAGAGCTGTGACACTTTATATTGCAGCCCTCTGCCCCCTCCCTGCCCACCCAACTTCAGTTGTGGCTTATTTTAAAAGTCTTTTTCTGTATCCTGCTGTGGGTTGCCTGTGATTTTAAATCAGCTGCAACTTGGATTAAAGCTGAGAGATGGGTGGAAGTGTTTTTTTTTGTTTAAATACCGGTGTGCTGGAGGAGTGGAGTGGAGCAGAGCAGCAGTTGGTGGGAGTGCACTGGTATGGTGCTGCTGCTTGGTCCACTGTCATGAGAAAAAATGCTCCACAGCGAAGGAATCCTGAGGCAGGAAATGGTCTCTGTGTTACAGAGAACTTGTGCAACTTGTTTTAGTACAAGTGTATACATTTCCAGTTAGTATTCCAGTTAGTTGGGGCGGCACAGTGGCGCAGTGGTTAGCACCGCAGCCTCACAGCTCCAGCGACCTGGGTTCAATTCTGGGTACTGCTTGTGTGGAGTTTGCAAGTTCTCCCTGTGTCTGCGTGGGTTTTCTCCGGGTGCTCCGGTTTCCTCCCACAGCCAAAAGACTTGCAGGTTGGTAGGTAAATTGGCCATTATAAATTGCCCCTAGTATAGGTAGCTGGGAGGGAAATACAGGGACAAGTGGGGATGTGGTAGGAATGTAGGATTAGTATAAATGGGTGGTTGATAGTCGGCACAGACTCGGTGGGCCGAAGGGCCTGTTTCAGTGCTGTATCTCTAAACTAAACTATTCAAGTTTATGTGGTACATTTTTTTTTAAAAGGAAGCTATTTGAACAAAATGGATTTCTGCAGCACCTTCACAAACTGCACAATTACACAAAACAGCTCTTATAGTAATCCTGGCTAGGGTTTGCTTTT
The DNA here is from genome assembly GCF_036365525.1 of Heterodontus francisci. NCBI lineage: Eukaryota > Metazoa > Chordata > Chondrichthyes > Heterodontiformes > Heterodontidae > Heterodontus > Heterodontus francisci. Next base: position 18,422,239 of record NC_090397.1, on the reverse strand, counting down.
TAAAGGAATAAAAATTAATTTTCAATAGATGTATGAATTATCCATGCTCGATGTATTAATCAGTATGTAAAAGAACTTAAATATGATTCATAAGCAAATCCACCCTTGGAGGAATGACCAGCAACATGATTGTGCACCAGCATGATGTTGGTGGGGAAGGTGTGGGATCGTAGCCATGCTTCAATCTTAGCTCCATTACTGGGAGTGGTGCCAAAATCATTAGAAAAATAGAGGATTAAAAAAAGGCCATTTAGTTCATCAAAGTCCACTCATAATTCACCCAGCCTATTTTGATGCCATTGATCTGCTACCTTGCTTGGCAGATTATTTCAAATGTTGATCCCTTCTAAGTGAAGAAGCATTTTGCCCATATGTTTGTCGGTTCCTCTGTATTACTTCTCATTGAATTTTGCTTTACATACCTTATTGAAGTTCACTCTTTCTGATAACTACAGCTTAAGCTTATCTGAACCTTTCTCCTGGCTCTGCGTAGAAAATGAAGAGGAAAATAAATGGTGCTTCTCATCTATATCCTTTATATCTAATTATATAGAAGATAGAGGGTACTCTTTGGATGTTATTATTTAAGTAACTTTCTGCAAACAACATTTTCCAGAATAGTGCATCATGTCGAATCCAAAAATAAGATGACTTCCTACTAGCAATTTTTGGAAGGAATTGATTCAAAATTACCATGAATACAAAGCATCTAATTTTTATTTTTTATTTCTGTTCTTAGGTGCTGCCGGGTCACAGTCTGGATCTGTTTCTACATTAAGGCATACGCAGGAGGTATGTAGCAGTTCCCAGTCACTGGCATCCAGTCCATTGCTGTAGGAAGAAAAATCTTCGGTTAAATTTGAATATAATATGTAGATGAATACAAGTTCATACAGTCTCACAATATCTGTTATTTCAATGTATAGATTAGGAACATATTATCTTCATTTGGTCACTGTTTTACTTGTCAGGGAGCATTATCTTTTCAATACAGTGTTTTGAAGATGGAAAAGCATAAATAGAAAAAAGAAGTCATCAGTCATCCATCTTTCTGTAGTTAGTACACTTTATTTCGGATTATTCAAAGTCATTTTGGCACAAAAATTTAATTATTCAGCAATTCAAATTAACCAACATAGCTAAAATGTTAATGTCAAAAAGTTATTTAGTAATTTGAATTAGTCGACTTTGAATTGAGGAATAGACTGTAATACATTATTTGCTTTCATATATCTTTATAATTAAAATGATTGAACATGATCATGAGTTGATTTGCATACATAAACTAAGGAATATTTGGCATATCTTGAACTGTTTAGTGGACTTATTATATGGACTCTTTAGGAAGATGAAACAGCCCCTCCTCGCCCTCCTCTTCCCCAGTTATATGACTTGACAGAGAGGGCTCCCACAGTTCCCCCTCATCCCAGTGGGAGCATCCTTTGGCCTTGTTCTTCCAGAAACCTGGTGCATCAACCAGACGAAACCAAGATCCACCTTGAACCGGAAGATCCAATGAATGGAGCAGATTCTGTAAGTGGCTGACGATTGCCACTGTTTGCCTGTTAAACCTACTGCACCCATGTTTCCCTCCTCATTGCTTTTGGTCATGTAATTATTTTGCTTCCTCATTTTTTTATAGTGATTTTAATTTAAATTTTTCCATTGATTCTTTTTTTTGGATTATTCTTCATGAATAATGTAGCTGCAAATGAGCTGTCTAGCATAATTGTAGCCTAAATAGGCCATTATTTAAATAAAACCTAAAATGGAATTTTACCTGAAAACTTTGTATATAATATTTTCAGTCTCGGGGCGTCTTAAGGCAGCTGTTTGGATAGTCTCAGTTCAAGTGGCCTATCCAAGCATCAGCAGTTGATATATTACTGTATCTCTTTTCATTCAGGCGTCACACAAACGGAAATATTGAAGCTTCGGCTCGAGATTTCCAGATTGGTGCTAAATTAACCAGGATTAGGGATCTTAGGTTTTAATTTGATTCATTTTTTTAAAAAGCATGGTGCATTTTTGCAGTTTAGTTGCTCTATGTGATGGCTATCAATTGCTTTGCAGCAGGACAGCTCATTTAGTGAGTCTGAATTTAGTTTGTTACTTCAAAAATTAAATCCATCAGTAGGATGAGTGTTAAGGCTGCTCTTATACTACAATTAGTAATGTCAGGCAATCTCTGGATCACCAGTATTTCTGGAATGTGTTACACAGCTGCTGGACCCAATTTAAACTGTAGACTGTACATCACATTGAGTCAAATACATTCTGGTTTGATGTGCAGAACTCTGCCTCCCTGCTAATGTTTAGTGTTATTAGAAGCAGCAGCTTACTACATTTAAAAATAAAATTCTGGGAGGTCCAATGAGCCATTTATTAAAAGTATGACTTTGCATCAGTCTAAAGTGCAAAGCCCAGTCTGGTGAGACTACCAACTAAAGGGAGGGGTTCATGTATCTCTTGGCTTCAGTGCTCTTGAAAGTCAATGCAAGACTATACCTTAGAGTTTTAAAGACTCAATTAGATTACTATTCCAGTGTTGATGCACAGTGTTGATTTGCAGTGACACCAAAGGGTAGTATAACAGCAGCCCAGGCATACTCTCTACTAAGATCCCAAGCAGCTGACTAGTTTTTGAATCTTTTGATTATTAATTTGAGCCCCGTACTACCTTTCAAATGGTACTTAATTTTTAAATCATATTAAAATGGATATTTTTGGCAGTGTTCACAGGCAATTAAAAATTTTGCAGCAGTCATCAAATCAGAGAGTGTTTACGGCACAGGAAGAGGCCAGTTGGCCCATCGTGTCTGTGCCTACAGAAAAAAGAGCCACCCAGCCTAATCCTGCTCTTAATTTCAGAATAAGTAGTAGCTTATCTCTCAAGTTAACCAAACTATTTGACCTAAGATTGCATAAAAGCAGAGTGACTCTTTGGAAAGAATTGATAGTCGTGATTATACCTGTGTTTGTACACATGTTCTGTAATTTTTTTATATGTGCAAGAAGTTATTTAAATTTTTGTTTCTTATATCAAATAATGCTATCGAAACAAAAGGGAATGTATAGAGTTTTCTTTTTGTCTGTTAGTGGGCTATGGTTCAAGACTTTAAAAAAAAAATTGGTCCAGATTAGAACTCGAGTCTTCAGAGCTTAAAGAAGTTCTCAATGAATAATCTACTTAAAAGAAAATACTTTTCAACTACAGGGTCCTGATTATCGACTGTACAAGAGTGAACCAGAACTGACAACTGTCACAGAGGTTGATGAATCAAATGTAGATGAGAAGTCAGAAGTGGTGCCTGAAAAAGAAAGTGTCGCATCTAAAGGTAGATGTTGTATGTAGAGAGTGGAATTCATGTGTCCAGATTACAGCTGACCTGATTGTCATCATGTCATACGTGGCCTTGATCATGTTCAAATTGAGTGTAGCCAGTCTATAGATAACACCTTTGAAGATGGTTTACCATGTTCCTAATTCAGACTTGAACCAGTTTAAGATTACCTGTTCATAAATATTACTAGGACTGACAAACATAGATTTGTTTTCTCACAACTGCTTTTTAAGACCATTTCATTGTAATCTTGTTTTGTTGTATCTAAACTGATAAGACAATAGGCTGAGATAGGAGCAAAGGAACAGGAGTAAACCATTCAGCTCCTGGAGCCTGTTCCGCCATTCAATGAGATCTGGACTGATCTGAAACCTAACTCCATATGTCTCGTAACTCCTTTCTCTCATTTCCTTAACACCTTTGGATAAGAAAAATTTATCAATCTTAGATTTAGAATTTACAAATGATCTAGCATCAGTTGCTGTTTGCAGAAGATTGTTCCAAACTTCTATCACCCTTTGCATGTAGGAGTGTTTCCTAATTTCACTCCTGAAAGGTCTGACTGTAATTTTTGGACTATGCCCCCTAGTCCTAGACTCCCCGACCAACGGATATAGTTTTTCTCTATCTACCTTATCTGCTCCCTTTAATATCTTCTAAACTTGGATCAACTTACCCCTTAACCTTCTAAATTCAGAGAATACAACACTGGTTTGTATAATCCCCTGTAATTTTAATCCTTGGAGTCCAGGTATCATTCAGGTAAACCTACGCTGCACACCCTCCAAGGCCAATATATTCTTCCTAAGATATAATTACCAGAACTGCTCACAGTACTCCAGGTGTGGTCTAGCCAAGGCTTTGTATAGCTGACGTATGACTTCTACAAACTCCCCCTACTCCCCATATTCTGTTCCTCTAGATATAAAGGGCAGCATTCCATAAGCCTTTTTGATTATTTTCTATACCGATTCATGACATTTTAATGATCTTTGTGTATCTGGACCCCCAAGTCTCTTACTCCTCCACTGTGTCTAGCTTTTCGTCATTTATAAAGTACCCGAATTCTATCCTTTTTCGGTCCAAAGTGTATGACCTCATTTTACATTATTGACCTCGTACTGAAATCCATTTGCCACAGTTTTGCCTCACTGAATGCCATGCAATAAGACCGCTTGTCCTCATGGGGAGTTCACTAACTTAATCAGTAAGAAGAATGCATTCCCTGTCAAGAAACCCATACTTAAGTGGCCTTTGTGCCACCAGTAAGAATTGTCCTATTGTAAAGGGAGAAAAATCGGTGTAAAGTGTATCAAATTCATAATTTGTCAAAGTTGAATTTCCAACAGATTTCCGAGTTAATAATCAAAGATTCCAAAATGGCAACTTTTGTGACTAACTGTTATTCTTGTCACACTGCTCTTTGGTAACTGGCAGAAGCAGATGAGACACAACTATGCCACTTGATTCTATTAGTTGCCAAGGACACAGTTCACTACAGATTCAAACCGAGGTCCCTCCTGTCCTGAGGCATATCATTTCCATACTGGTTAGAGGTCTTTCCTGGGTTTCTGCGTGCACCACATGGCTGTGTAATAGTAAATAAGATAGCTTTCCAGTGTGCGCCCTGAATACTTCAGCCTTCATTATTATGCTTCCATTTTCTCCATTGTTTTTAAAATATTTTTAATATTCATTCATGGGTTGTGAACGTCTGTGGCAAGGCCCATCCCTAATTGCCCTTGAGAAGGTGGAGGTGAGTCGACTTCTTGAACCACTGCAGTTCAGTGGTGTAGGTACACCACAGTCCTCTTGGGGAGGGAGTTCCAGGATTTTCACCCAGTGACAGTGAAGGAACGGCGATATGGTTCCAAGTCAGGGTGGTGTGTGGTTTGGAGGGGAACTTGCAGGTGTTGGAATTCCCTTGCATCTGCTGCCCTTGTTCAAGGTGAGAGAGGTCTGGGGTTTGGAAGGTGCTTTCGGAGGAGCGTTGTTCAGTTGCTGCATTGCATTATTTACAACTGTGCAAGGCATTGGTGAGACTGCACCTATTGAACTGTAAGCTTGGTCTCCTTGCTTAAGGACGGATATACTTGCATTGGAAGCAGTTCAGAGAAGGTTCACTAGGCTGATTGCTGGGATGAAGGTGTTTTCTTAAGAGGAAAAGTTGGGCCTGTACTCATTGGAGTTTAGAAGAATGAGAGGTGATCTTATTGAAATATATAAGATTCTGAGGGAGCTTGGCAGGGTAGATGCTGAGAGGATGCTTCCCCTTTTGGGGGAATCTAGAACTCGGGGACACAGTTTCAAATTAAAGGGTCTCCCATTTAAGACAAGATGAGGAGGAATTTATTCTCTGAAGGTCATTACACTTTGGCAGTCTCTTCCCCAGAGAGCAGTAGAGGCTGGGTCATTGAATATATTCAAGGCTGAGTTCAACAGATTTTTGATCTACAAGGGAGTCCAGGGTTATGGGGGTCAGGCAGGAAAGTGGAGTTAAGGCCACAATCAGATCAGCCATGATCATCATAAATGGCAGAGCAGGCTCAAGGGGTTGAATGGCCTATTCTTGCTCCAATTTCTTAAGTTCTTACATTATCTTGTAGTTGGTGCACAGTGCAGCCACTTTGTCCTGGATGATGTCAAATTTCTTGTGTTGTTGGAGCTGTACTTATCCGGGCAAGTGGAGAGTATTCTGTCATACTCCTGAATTGTGTCTCCAAAAGAATCAAATGAACTCCAGAGTATCTTTTCTCGGTGTCAGCATGGCTCAGTAAGTTGCAGTGTCATCTTTTAAGTTAGCTAGTTATAGGTTCAAGTTCCACGCCAGGTCTTGAGCACATAATCTCACTTCAGAATAATGCTGAGAGATTTCTGCATTATCAGAGGTACTGTTTGCAAATGAGATGTTTAACTGGGTGCATGTCTGCCTGCTCAGGCAGATTTACAAGATCCCTGACTATTCAAAAAGAAAAATGCAGAAAGAAATATACATATTTTGGCATGCCTCACCTTACATTCACAAGACAAAAAATGCCTTAGTCCCCCACCACAATGAGCAATTCATCCAAAAATTAATTAAAGCAAGTTCAGATTCATGAAATGGACCACAGATATTTGTTCAAGTCCTTATACAAATTCAGAGCATTTGTTCACTTGACCCAGTAAAGTATTCCAGGTGTATGAAATTTGGCTCAGTGCACACAAAATTAAAATAAATGCAGAATGACAGTGCATGAACAGGATCACCACTAAAAGATATTGTGTCTCTATCTGTGATCCAATGAGCAAGTTTCCAGTTGCAATAGTGTTTGTGAAATAAAAGTGCATCTTATAAGCTAATAACTTAAAAAAAAAAGCAGGAGCAGATGGACAAATGTTTTTCTTATTTTGAACTATTGCTTTTTGGTTTGTTGGCTTCTGGTTGCTGGCAGGAGTTTGCGAGATAAAGAATGTAATTTTATAACAGGTACACTTTATGTTGCATATATTGCATGGGATGGACATTAAAGTAATTTTTAAAGCTATTTATTTAATAGCACTTTCATACATTTGCAGGTTTGTCTTTTCCAGTTGGTATAGTTCCTCCTAGAAGCAAATCCCCAATGCCTGAATCTTCCACAATTGCATCTTACGTTACATTAAGAAAGCATAGAAAGATGGATGGAGCTGTACCTCACATGGTATGTATAAGCAGTCTACTGTATGAGAATAGTAAAGTGCAGTTCTCCTAAATTCAGTGTAACTCATGGTTGATTTTTTTTTATTTTGACATTGTTATGACCGAGGCTGGAGGAGTGCACTGTCTTCCTCTAGTTCCACTTCTCCACGGGTCACAACATATATTTAAATGTTTACCCAGTTACCGACATGGCCAATTATATACTCTATTTTTATATCAGAATAAAATCCACCAACCAGGTTTCTTTAATAAACAACAAATTATTAATTTATTATAAAACAAGACATATTCAGTAAAGATGCAAAGCATTAGCACAGATTGAAATATGAAAGTTCCCTTCTAACTTAACTCAACACTCACTCTCTCTCGCGCACACATACCGATTAAAGAAAAAAATAAAGAAGTTTTCTCTGCAGAGATCTTTTTACAAAAAAGACAAACAAAATTTTGACCAAATACTAGTTAATTCTTGGAGGAAAGGGAGAGGATATGGAATAATATCAGTTGTCCCTTTATTCTGGCCTCCCAAATGCTGTAGACGGCTGTCACTGGAATCCTTTGGTGCTGTTCTCTTCAAGGGACATCAAGGATTAGTCTGGTAGGCTTTCCAGGCGAAATGCGTCATCTGGGGTTTCAGTTATCGCACTGGATTCTCAGGGTTTTTCGGATGGGTGGAGAAAGAATGAACTGGTGTCTTATCTTTTAGCAGGCTGACCCCCAGCTGACTCAAAGCAATATCCAAAATGAAACCAGCTCCTGACCACCATAAATCCTGACATGTCACTTCTCTGTAAGCAATTCCCCTAGTCACCAAGGCTCTTGCTGTTTATTTAGCTTAAGGCATGTGACATCCAGTTTTTAAACAAAGTTCCCCAAGTCCTTCCAGTGACCTTGTTTTAAAAAAAGTCCAGACTCTATGGAATCTCTTCAGTCCCAAATGAATCCATCTCCAAAATCTTCAAACACAAGTGCTCAAAAAAATATTAAACGGAAGCACTTACATAACATAGAATGTATAATTACCTCCAGTGCAAATGACATTTTTAAAGTTCAACAATTTATACCCTGAACCACGTAGTTCTTGTAATTTTTATCAGTCAGTTGTTCGCAATTCTGAACAGTTTGTATGCACATTCCAACACTAAATGGAAAGAGAAAATCTAAATACACAAACTGCACTCTGTTTCTTTATCTCTTCAAAGCCATTCCGTTCAGCACCCAGGTTTGACTGTTCTGATATGACCTCCTTTTTCCTCAACCGAGGATTCCCCCCCCACTGTTGTTGACAGGGCCCTCAACCGTGTCCGGCCCATTTCCCGCACCTCTACCCTCACCCCTTCCCCTCCCTCCCAGAACCGTGACAGGGTTCCCCTTGTCCTCACTTTCCACCCCATCAGCCTCCATATCCAAAGGATCATCCTCCGCCATTTCCGCCACCTCCAGCGTGATGCCACTACCATACGCTCTTCCCCTCCCTTCCCTTGTCAGCATTCCAAAGGGATCGTTCCCTCAACGACACCCTGGTCCACTCCTCCATTATCCCCACTACCTTGTCCCCGTCCCATGGCACCTTCCCCTGCAATCGCAGGAGGTGTAATACCTGCCCATTTACCTCCTCTCTCCTCACTATCCCAGGCCCCAAACACTCCTTTCAGGTGAAGCAGCGATTTACTTGTACTTCTTTCAATGTAGTATACTGTATTCGCTGCTCACAATGTGGTCTCCTCTACATTGGGGAGACCAAGCGCAGACTGGGTGACCACTTTGCGGAACACGTCTGCTCAGTCCGCAAGCAGGACCCTGAGCTTCCGGTTACTTGCCATTTCAACACTCCCCCCTGCTCTCATGCTCACATCTCTGTCCTGGGATTGCTGCAGTGTTCCAGTGAACATCAACGCAAGCTCAAGGAACAGCATCTCATTTACCGATTGGGTACACTACAGCCTGCCGGACTGAACATTGAGTTCAATAATTTCAGAGCATGACGGGCCCCCCATTTTACCTTTATTTTTAGTTATTTTTTCTTTTTTACATTTTTTACAATTTTTTTTTTTTAAGTTTATTTCATTTCATCTTAGTTTGTTCAGTTTGTTTACCCACTTTTTTTTTCATGTTTGTACTCGCTGTTCAATCTTCAGTCCGTTAACAACCTATTTATACTAATGCTTTGTCTTTCAATGCACCATTACCATATTGTTTGCCTTTGCTCCATGACCTTTTGGTCAGCTATGTTGCCTTGTCCAATCTACACCTTCTCCTTTGTTATCTCTTGCCCCACCCCCGCCTCACTTGCTTATAACCTGTGACATTTCTAATATTTGTCAGTTCCGAAGAAGGGTCACTGACCCGAAACGTTAACTCTGCTTCTCTTTCCACAGATGCTGCCAGACCTGCTGAGTGGTTCCAGCATTTCTTGTTTTTATTTCAGATTTCCAGCATCCGCAGTATTTTGCTTTTATTATATTTGACTGTTCGATGTTTCCATTCTGCAGAATATCAATTGTTTTTCCTCCCCCTTATTTAAAGTTTTGAGACCTTTTCCCTTATGTGAAGAATGTTATACAAATTGTTAGTTATTGACGTTTTCTGTGGATGTGATGAGTTTGATGAAGAATAAACGATGTGCACGGGTAGCTCAAAACCCACAGCATTGGTGTCTACTAAGAGGCTAGGCTGGTAGCATGGCATGCTGATTCTGAAAGCAAAATGAAATAGCTGAAAAATAGAAGTCCCAGTTACTGGACAACAAAGTAAGAAATTAGATGTTTTTTTCTCAAAATAATTTATTTGTTAAATTTGAGTATTATTATTGCAGGAAAGACCCAAGAGCGCAGTTGAGCAGCTTTTCCTGGCAGAAGGTCCGCGACCTCGAATGAGCGTTGAGGAGCAGCTTGAAAGGATAAAACGCCATCAGCAAGCTTCTCTAAAAGATAAAAGGAAAGGATTGAGTTTGATAACTCTGCAAGATCAATCGCCAGCAAAGGGTCCGTCAAGAGACGGAAACCAGATAAAGCCACTTCATTCAGTAAGTTCAATAATTGCATTTGAGGAAATGATTTTGGGGGGGTGTGGGGGCAAGGAATATTCTGGAGATGTTGCCCTGTGCATTTTTTATAAAGCACAAATTAATAGAAGACCAATTATTTTTTCCAATTTATTGGCATAAATTATGTATTTTTAACTAACTTCTGAGATAGGGATCCAGAAGTCCTCACATCCAGCTGTTTATCCGCAAGTTTACTGGCCAGTCAGTTGAATCACTCTGCTGTTCAATCTATTAATTCTGGTCAGAATCAGAAAAAGTCTGCAGAGTGTTCACCCAAGCATGTTTCTCCCACAAACCCAACAATTTTTAAAACACATCTATTCCCACATAATAAATTGACTGGCAATGCTCGTATATAATTAGTAGGCTCTATTTTCTTGCAGATGCATGTATATAATTTGACTTGGCCAACTAGTGACTATCCTCATTGGGGACGAAGGGGGAAGTGATGGTGTCTTTGGGGTCACGGTGCTCCACGGTGGCATGCCTTATGATGACAGTTGTGGAATGAGTAAATCCTTTGTGGCAGACTCAGTCATCTCACCCACTAACCAGGCAAGTTCACAATACGCCATTGTTGGTGACTGATTGACCAGCCAGTTTAGCTTAGTAGTGCTACTTGGAGGGGTAGTCTTGACACAGGCAGCTGGGATTCTTCCCACTGGTCTCCAGATGCATGCCAGTGAATAATGGGTAGATTGGTCCTGGCAAGACAAGAGTCAAGAAGCATACCTGTGCTCTGTATAGGTAAGTTACCTAGTGTGAATGGGTTAGACTTCAAGTACCCCAAAACACATGGGACTTTGAGCTGCTAATCAATGCCTAAGCTCTGGCAATAGGTAAATGGGCAGACGGTGTGGGTTTTTTCAGTAGCTTGTTTTGGAGACTTTAAAATTTTTTTTTAGAGATACAGCACTGAAACAGGCCCTTCGGCCCACCAAGTCTGTGCCGACCAACAACCACCCATTTATACTAACCCTACAAGTAATCCCATATTCCCTACCAACTACCAACACTAGGGGCAATTTACAATGGCCAATTTACCTATCAACCTGCAAGACTTTGGTTGTGGGAGGAAACCGGAGCAGCCGGCGAAAACCCACACGGTCACAGGGAGAACTTGCAAACTCCACACAGGCAGTACCCAGAATCGAACCCGAGTCCCTGGAGCTGTGAGGCTTCAGTGCTAATCACTGCGCCACTGTGCCGCTGTGACAAATGTAATAGGTTTCAATGTGTGCCAGATATTTGGCTGACTTAAAAAAAAAAGTGACCTGGCTCTGCTACATGAGTGAATCTGAATGATCACTACAGAATTTTTAAAACATTGAATTGATCATTATAAATTTTGGTGTAGTCAGACAGGGCAATAATTTGAAATAAAAACAGAAAGTGCTGGAAATGCTCAGCAGGTCTGGCAGCATGCATGGAGAGAGAAGCAGAGTTAACGTTTCAGGTCAGTGATCATTCATCACAGTAATTTGAAATGGGTTTTAGATGTTCATTTTAATGCTTCAGTGGATTTATCATTTACCAACTGAATTAGTCATATTGCCAATGCCCTTGACAATGGTTATGAAAATGCTTCCATTTTTAAATATTTTTTGAGGACTTGTGTTTTAGAATTGTGGAAATGAATCCACTTGGAGGACTGAAGTTATTCCATAGATACCAGACCTTGTTTTTTTTTTAGAAAAGATCACTAGAAGGAATTGAGCTTTCTGTTTAAAAACAACCTTGACTGGATGTCACATGTCTTAAACTAAATAATCAACAGTAGTGACTAGGGGAGTTGTTTACAGAGAAGTGACATGTCAAGATATATGGTGGTCAAGAGTTGGTTTTGTTTTGGATTATTTTGAGTCAGCTGGAGGTTAGCCTGCTAAGAGAGAAGACCAGTTCATCCTTTCTCCACCTCTCTGAGAAACCATGAGAATCCAGAGTGATAGTTGAAACCCCTGATGCTGCATTTCTCCTGGAATGCCTGCCAGACTAATCCGCGAAATCGCCTGAAGAGAACTGCTCCAAAATGTTCCCAGTGACAGCCGTCGATGTGTATTTGGGACGCCAGAATAAAGTAACAGCTGATATCATTCCATATCGTCTCCTTTTCCTTCAAGAATTAACAAGTATCTGGCA